>NW_028274832.1:2131451-2435944 GCF_037043125.1 Eumetopias jubatus | reverse complement strand
GGGCAGACCCTTGGGGGAAATGTCTTGATTTGACATGCAAAGCCCCCTGCTCAGTTCTCTTGCCCAGCTGTCCTGCCCAGCCCTCCTCCCTAGGCCTCCTGCCCAGGCTTCCTGTCCCCATCCCCTCTCCTGGGCTCTCTTTTCTTTACTTGTCTGAGCCCTAGGGGTGGAGAAGGCGGTCGAGGAGGGGCCTTCCTCCTGCAGTGAAGTCTGCCTGTGACAGAGGGGGCTCAGAGTCCCTTCCAGAATTCTGCTTAGATCTCCGACATCGCCAGGGCTTGGAGTGGGGGACGTGGGGCACCTGCTGGGGGTGGGGATGTGGGGACAGAAGCAGGGAGAGAGGGAAAGGGAAGGAGGAAGTAGCCTGAGGGGACAGGAGTCTCCTGTGGGCGCAGGCTGGCTCCCCGAGGGCAGTAATACCGCCTGGAGCTGGCCCAAGGTCACCCTGTGAGGCTGACATCTAAGGGCAGAGGGGAGGGAAGGAGGGAGAGTGGAGGCGAGGGGAATGGAGAGCCAGGAGGAAGGCCCCTTCCCGCCCCGACCCCTCTCCTCCCAACCTGGCCAGGATGGTGCGGTCTGCTGCACTTTCCCCAGAGGGTGGTCTCTGCCGCTCTGGCTGAGAGATGGAGCCTTCTGTCTGGCCCTTGGCCCTCTCTCCCTGCCTGGCCCCCCTCCCTGCCTGGCCCCCCTCCCTCCCTGGCCATCTCTGTTGCTCCGTGGACACAAACCAGCTCAACAACTCAGGGTCTTGTCAGTGGGACCGGCAGGCCCCGGGCCCAGCCCCTGCGGCTGTAGATGGGCAACCCTGGCGGAGTGCTGGGCATCTGGAGCCCCCGCCCCACGGGAACCGTAGTGCGCCCTCTCAGGGGACGCGCAGGGAAGCACGGAGAGCAGCAGGTCCACCTGCTCAGAGCTCCTGCCCGGGGCCACGCTGTGCCCAGCTGCCTCTCCTCAGTGACCAGGAGGGCAAGGATCTGACCTTCGTGCGCATCTAGGAACGCCCAGGACCTGGCACTCTTCATTCACCCTCTCCTCCGTGGCCCTGTGCAGGGGCGTGGAACACAGTGTGGTCTCAGGGAACCTTCCAGAATAGCAGTCCAAACCCCACCTTAGTGTACATGAAGTGGGCTGGGTGGGTCCAGATCTCCCAGGGGTGCCCCACAGCTGGGGTTGTGACCTGGGGTCAGCCCTTCTTCGACCAGAGGAGAAAGATGGCATCCTGGGGGCCTCTGGGAAGGCTTCCATGCTCTGCTCAGCCCTCTCCCCTGACAGCAGGAGAAAGTGGACTTGGAGAGACACCGGGACGGTCCAGGGAGACCGGGACAGAGCCCTGGAGTCCTCCCTCCGTTCCCTCCTGCCTCCTGGGGCAGGGCCTGGCTGGGTGGGGGCCTGCCAGATCCTGGGAGGAGGCGCAGAGAGGGACGGGGCTTCTTCAGCCGCCTGCGGAGTCAGGGCCCAGCCTGGGCAGGAGGGCACACGTCTTCCCGGGGGAGACAACCAAAGACAACAGCCGCTGCTTTTCCTTACGTCTAGTCACTGAAATTCTTTTGTTGATAGGAGGCAGGCAGACATGGCCTGTCTTGGGCTGGGCATGGAGCAGGGTCCCTTAAGGAAACCCTGTCCCAGACTGGCTGGGGGGGATGCCCTGGGCCGTCACTGTTAATTTTTGTCCTCGTTCTAAAGTGTGTCTGCTCTTCATGACCAAAGCAGAGACATGGTGTGGGCGGTGGGTGGTGGGCAGGGCAACTCCTAGAGCCAGCCAAACCCCATGGCCCAGAAGGCACGAGCGCCTGGGCAGAATCCCAGGGTTTCCTGGTTCCCTGGAAGGTGTGGACCACAGCTCTGGGGACGATCATGACCTGGTGGGGTCCACTAGGCCACCCAGCCTGCCAGGGATACCTGTCTGTGAGTGTCCCACAGGCAGGGACAACTCTGGTCTGAAAGTCGGGGATCTGGGAGGGTGTCCGATTCATGCCAGTTTGCTCAGACCTGCCCTGGGTTTAGCACTGCCACCACCCCCTGGGGCTTGGTGTTCCAGCTTCCAGTCCGACTGGGGATGGCCTCTGTTCTGCCAAACCCCAGGTCCTTGGACACAAGGTACTTTCCTGCTGCTGTGCTTGGCTGCTCCCTTCCCTTGATCTTGCCCACCTGCTGCGCGCCTCCTGCCTCTCCTTCTTGTGTTCTCTGTGTCTGGCCCACTAGCCCCACCGGGCCAGCCGCCTCGGTGTTTCCTCCTTTCCTGCCCAGACGCGCGTGACATTCGTGCTTTGCATCCGGGATCACAAGAGAGCTCCCTGCACACGGCCAACACGACCAGTGAGCTGATGGGACCTTCAGCTTCACCTGGGCCAGCCTGCTCTGTGTCAGAACGGGGGACTCCGAAAGTCAACTGGGAAGTGCCAGGACCCCGCCCGCCCCCGGCCCTGAGCCTTGGGCAGCTTGTGCTGTACAGGGTGTGGGCTGGAAGTATGCCATCCACAGCGGCCTGGCGAGCTCCGACTGCGTGCCGGCACCGTCTAGAGAGGGCGACAAGAGAAGTGTCAGAGCCCACGGCACCAGGGCCCCGGGCAGGGCGGGGACCACGCAGGCTACTGGGGGAAACTTGCTACAGAAAGAGTGGAGTGATCCGGTTGGTACCCGATAGCCTGACTCTGGCATCCCGCAGGGTAGGTCGGGGGCAGGCCGACTGCAGACGCCAGCCCTCCCCCGACCCCCCCGGCCTGAGAGAGATGAGAACAGGGGGCTCCCCGTGTCAGGAAGCTGCCTTGCTGGATAGGGGCCACCTTCAGCCAATGCCCCATCAGCTAGTTCAGGGGCAGGAAGAGCCTCCAGACCAATCCCATTTGCCTGCCTGCCCTTTCTAAAAATTCGTTATTATGGTAAAATATACATAAGAAGGAGTTGACCATTTTAACCAGTTTTAAGTGCACAGTTGAGCAGCATCAAGCAGATTCATTCTGTTGTGCAAGCATAATCCACAGACTCTTCCATCTTCCCAAACTGAAACTCTGTCCCCGTTAAACACTGACCACCCCACCCAACCCCAGCCCATGGCGCCCACCATCCACTTTCTGTGTCCAAGTCCCTCAGGTAAGTGGAATCCTGTAGGGTTTGTCCCTCGGGGACTGCCTTGTTTCACTCAGCTTAATGTCCCTGAAGCCCACTCCTGTTGGAGCCTGGGACAAGATTTCCTTCCTTTCTGAGGCTGCGAGATGTTCCGTGGTGGGGACGGACCTCCTTTCCTTGACTCCTTCATTCGTTGTTGTCAGTTCAGTGTCACAGACGCTGAATGTGCTGTGAATAATGCTGCAGTGAACGTGCAGAGCCCCAGCAGTGGAATTGCCGGATCATAGGGTAATTCTGTGTAATTTTTGAGGAATCGCCTTACTTTCTCCCCTAGCTGCTGCACCCCAGCTGCACCCGCACTTTGAAGGTGCGGCTGACACGGTGTGCTGGTGGCTTGAGTTTGGGGTGGGAAGGAAAGGAAGGTGGAAAGATGCCTGTGAGCTTTCAGTGGGTTCTGGTGCCTGGCCCTGAGATGGGAAGAGAGCCCCACAGGGAGCATGGGTGACGGGGACCCACAGTCCTGCTTGGCCATGAAAGGGCTGCTGTGCCTTCCGTGGGGAGGGCCCTTGAGGGGGTAGGTCTCCAAGTCCGAGGTCCACAGACAGGTAACGGCTGGGGAATGGCGGGACAGCAGCAGAAATGTGAGAGTTAATGGTCTGATGCACAGTGGGGACAGAAGGAAGCCTGGGCCCAAGCCTGGAGCCTCCATCGTTCGAGCTCCTGGGGGAGGAGGTGCAGAGGTGGCCGGGCAGCTGTGGCCAGTGGGTAGACCAGAGGGAGCAGAGTTCAATGGCGTCGAGGAGTCAAGTTGGCCAAGGGCAGAGGAGAGAGCACGGGGTTAGGACTGTGGGGTCCCGGAACCAGCCAGTGATAGAGGAGTCCCAGTGGGTGGTTGGCGTGCCAGGCTGGTTAGGGAGGGTGACGAGAGAATGGGAGGAGGGATGGAGGGCCTGGGGCTGGCGTTTGAAGCTGTTCTCTGCAGGGAGCGGGGAGAACTGGGGGGGCCCTGGGGAGGGAAGGTCAGGAGACAAGCATGAATGATGCACAGACACGGCGCCGGGCTGCATCCCTCTGCTTTGTGCCCTGCTCTGGTCATGGCTGGGTCTGGCTACACCCACCACCTTCAGCTAAGAGTTAACTAACACAAGCAATACGGCTTCCTGCCAAGGTGCACCTTTCCTGGAGTGCTGTGCCTGCAGAGGGCTGTCTGGCCGTGGAGTATCGTGTGTGGCTCTGGCAAGAGCTCCCACCGCGTTAGGGCTGGGAGAGGCCTGTGGGGTCTGGGACCCCCTCAGTGGAGCTGGGTTTGCTCAGCCTTGTCTGTGCCAGCCCTCACGTGTCCTGCCATCCATACTGTGCCAGTCGCATTACCGCTGCCCTCCCCCTTGCCCCCACCCTTTGGAGTGTAAAGAGCGGGCCCAGGGCCGCCTAGGGGGCTGTCAGTTGAGCATCTGCCTTCAGCTCAGGTCATGATCCCTGGGTCCCGGGATCAAGCCTGGCGTTGTGCTCCCTGCTCAGCGGGGAGTCGGCTTCACCCTCTGCCCCTCCTCCCTGCTTGTGTGCGCTTGCTCATTCACTCTCTCTCAAATAAATAAAATCAAACCTTTAAAATAAAAAAGTAAGAGTGGATCCGTTCCCTGGGGGCGTACCAACAAGGAGGGGCACCAGGGCAGGTGCCCGGGGGCTGCAGGGCGAGGCTCAATGCCTGCAGGAGAGGTTAACCCACCTCCCCTGTGAGTACTAAAGAGGAGAGGGCTTCCACTGGAACCGGGGTGAGCCCATCCCTGGCCAGGGCCCAATTTTGGCCGCAGCAAGGTGATTTAGGTAACCCAGCCCTGAATAACTGAGGCTTCCTCTCCACAGGCTTCTGGGGACAGAGTGCCAACTTCTGGCTGTGCGGGTCCCTGCTCTTTGCCGCTCTCCTGGGCTTCTTCAGGTAAGTGGGGGGTGGTCCTGGGGTCCCAATGGCAGGGTGGGATTTATTATGGCGTATTTGACAGATAACATCTTTTTTTTTTCTTTTTTAACCGCATTTCATTAGTTTAAAAGAAACAGTAATGTTTTAAAACAAATTTAGTAAAATTTCATCCCCTTAAAAAAGTAGAATTGAGTGGATACTTTTTCAATTCAGCAGGTCTTACCCCACAAGGTGAAATTGTCCCTAGCCTCCACTTTGTGGTGGATGCTGACTGTTTGAATATATAGTTCAGACCACAAGAAGGCATTTGCGGTTAGTGGTTAAGTTTTAGAGCTATACACGTTTTCACTGATGACTTTTGTAAAGAAATTTGTTAGTGGGGCGCTTGAGCGGCACCATCGGTTAAGGGTCTGACTCTTGGTTTCGGCTCAGGGTCGTGATCTCAGGGTCATGAGATCGAGCCTCATTCGGGACCCACGCTCAGTGGGGAGTCTGCTTGAGATTCTCTCTCCCTCTCCCTCTGCCCCACCCCACACCACTCACACTCTGTCTTTCTAAAAAAAAAAAAAAGAAATTTGTTAGAAGGAGATTCCATTTTTTGGATTTTTATTCTGTGCTAGGCACTGAGCAAAATGCTGATGGACATTCTCGTATCTTCTCTGGACAACCTATAAGATATGCATTACTATCCCCATTTTACACCTGAGAAACTGAGGCTCCAGAGGTTCGGGTGACACCCAGGTTCCAAGGTAGGAAGTGGCCAGGCCAAGATGGAGACCCTTCCAAACCCACTTCCCAGGCCCCTGAGGGAGAGTCCATCTGGGCTAGCCTCTCATCTCAGGGCTGACAGTCCAGCCAGTGCATAATTTGGAAAATGATGCTCTTGTGCTGTTGGACACATCAACACATTGACCTAGGCAGGTGTTTACTGAGCCTGGTCCTCCGGGGGGATGTGGGGGGCATGGATATGTCACTGTCAATGGGACAGCCCCCTGTCCTGAGCAGTGTCGGGTCTGGTAGGGGGAGTAGGCAGGGGATAGGCTGTCACGTGAGTGGATACAGGGTTTCCTGGATCTCCTGGGAGGAAGACCCGCCTTGACCTCCCAGAGTTGGAGACTTGCCGGGGCTTCATAGAGCAAGTCTGTTCTAAGCAACAAGTGCAGCCCCTTACCTAGGGAGCAGAGACGGGCCTGGGGCGGGGCGTGACATTGCAGGTGGTCTCTGCCCACTACGTGGGGGCTGCCGACCCGCAGAGGCACCTCCCGAGCTGCCGTGCTGGCCTCCTGGGGCCCAGCCCCACTCCAGAGCTTTCCTGTGTCGTGCTGCGGGCCACGGGGCTGAGCTGGCTCCACGGCCTGTCCGGTAGGTGAGCCCGGGTCCACCTGAACTTTGTGTGGCAGGAGAACGCCGTTCTCTGAACACAGCCCGTCCCAAAGTCTGATTCTGAGAACGTGTCCTCACTTTGCATGAAAGTATCCTTCCTTGTATCATAAGGACCTCAGGGAGCACCGAGACCCTGTGGCACCTTCCCTGTCATGCCTTCGAGTATTTGGAGCCACCTGTCACCGTGCCCTGCAGTTTTCCTCTGTGACCCAGTCTGAAACCCCTCACCCCGTCTGGCCTGACCGTCTGTTACACTCAGGTGCCCAGAGTGGCAGCCCAACGGCTCTGGGGTTGGGCGTGACGGGTCTGGTGTTGGAGGTTGGGGTCCGGGGGTCAGGGGTCAGGGGTCGGGGTCTGACCTCTATTCTCAATCTCGATGCCATGGTTCTTTTGACTTACTCACCCAGCACCCTGTGCCTCTGCATTGTTCTGTGTTTACATTTCATTTTATCTTCTTTTCCCCTCATTTTGACATATCTTGGATTGTCTTTTTAATTGTTTTAGACGGATAAATGTTTAGAACTCAAAAGATTCATCTGATTATTTTCTTCTTGGAAAATTTTCTTTTAGAGCAGATTGTTTCCCTTTGGACTTTGCCTCCTCATGTGTTCCTTTCATAAAATATTTGTGGATGTAGAATTTTTACATGTTCTGTTTGAGTGTAACTTAAAAACCCCATCCTGATGTGAGTAAGGATGAGCTATATGAGCACCTCTGGCACTTTTCAAAAGCTCACAATAAGAGCTCTTTCTTCAAATGAACATTTAGATTTTAAAATATGACCTCAATGTGCAAAGAGCGATTTAAAAATCTCTTGCTGCCTTTTTTTTTTTTCTAATTCACACAAACTAGGATAAGTCCTAGGACAGAATTCTTCAATGGGCAAAATTACCTTCTAATTTGGAAAAAGGAAAACGTCCCCCACCGACGGAGCCCCAGCCTTAGCCACGTCGCGGTTTTGGCTCCCCAGGGTTCTGCCGCAAGGCTCCTAGGGCTGTCGACACCACTTCTCTCTGGTCTGTGGCCATCGGGGCCCCTCCATCCTCACCAGCGTCTGCTGGAGAGTGGTGTCACCAGGAGAGGTGGTACATACAGGGGGTGAAGTCAGGGAGGGGGCATGACGTGAAGTCCGTCTGGACGATTTGAGCTTGAGGAGCCTGCGGACCTCCAGGGAGCGGTCTGCGTGGAAAGAGAGAATGTGAGGTATCCGCACACGTGGGTTGCTGCAGTCTGAGAGCTGATGAGGTCATGAGGAGGTGGACAAGGTCGTGGGGGATGTAGCTCCCGTGTTCTCCCCGTGGGTCGCCCTGTGCTGGCATCATCAGCTCAGCTGCATTCATGCCCTCACCCCTGTCTTGCTCATGCGTTCACTCCCTACACACCTGTGAGGCTCCAGCCTGGGTGCCTGGGACCCCGAGCCGATTCAGGCACTGTCCCTGCCCCGAAGGTGGCAATGTGGAGGGCCTGAGGTTAGACGCTCACACGCTAACCCAAATCCCACCCACGCTGCAGGGAGAGACCACTTCACAGGGACACACAGACGCTTCCTGGAGGAGGGCGTGCTTATTCTGGGACCAGCAGTGCTTGGATGGGGGAAGTCAGGGCAGGGGAGGGGAGGGCAGGAGAGCTACTCAGCGTTACATCACACCCCCCCACCGTGTCCCCAGTATTCACTGAGCGAGCGGTCGAGCCACAGATAAGACTGTGGTTTCCTCCAGCTCTGACGCTCAGCAAGCGAGCCACGGAGCTTGTGACCTGCCCTTCGGCTTCTGTTCTCTATGTGACAGTGTTGTTAGAAAACAGGAAGGAGGCAGGGCTCTGGACTTCAGAGTGTCCGCAGAACCCCCAGGGAGCTTGTTAGGAAGAGAGATTTCTACACACACCCCTGCTCACTGCTCAGGGCTGTGCAGGGGGTCTGGAATCGCCTCTAGGTGAATCTGATGCCGGGGTCCCCATCCATGCTATTGGTTACTATGGTGATGAGATTGTGTTACAATGGTCCGGTTGCCTGGCCGGGGTGGGGAGGGGGCCAGCAGGGCTCTGCTTGGGCCCCGCATCTGTGTTCTCAGGAGCCAGAGACCAAAAGCGTCAGAATATGTGTGTTAAAGTCGCAGCCTGTCTGTCCTCCTGCCCAGCGAAGACTCAACTTCACACTCTTGTTTGTTGCCCAGCAATGTTTTCAGCCTGATTCCCGGATGGGGGCAGAGAAGACAGTCTCAAAGGTAATGGCGGAGTCTTTGGAGTCAGGGTGGTTCCTTCTAGAAAGCTCCAGAACGGAAGTAGAAATAGACGTATGTATTGAAGTGGAGATAATTATAGCCAAAGAGATACTCAATTCCTAGGGTGACTCCAAGCTCCTCCCTCTACTGTGCTTTCTCAAACCTTGCCAAGGACAAGGCAGAGCTGTGACCTCTGTTGGAGAGGACACGTTCGCAGAGGTAGCGCACTGCCCAGCAGGCTGCACGGCAAGGCCGGGCCTCAGGGAGGGATGGCGTGTGGCACTGGTTCCGGGTCCCCTTCAGCTGCTTCAGTGGGGCCGACCGGGGATGGGGTGCTCTCTGATCCCAGGAGGGCCCAGGCAGGGGGAGGCGCGGTTGTCCACTCAGAGCTCATTTCCTCCAGGGCCAGGCCTCTCTGGCCGGCCCACAGACAGGTGAGTTGAGATCGCCCAACCAGTGCGGCGGGGCTCGGCCTGGGAGCCAGATCCTGGCCCCAGCTCTCCTCCGGCCGTCCAGCTGGTTGGACGGACGGGTGGGTCGTGGGGCCGTGCCGGCATGACTAACTCTCTCCAGCAGCTGTGACATCCCACCCCACCCCCCGCAGCGCCAAAGGGACAGCCTGCCATTGAGGTCGTGGCTTTCACTCCTGGCTCTCCACTCACCAAGCCTGGCCTTCCTGGCCGTCAGGATGGAGGACGACCCCACCACGCTTCCTCCGGGAGCCTACCTCCGCTCCTCCCTTCCCCGGGACTGCTTGGGGTCAGCAGGGATAGGGGGCTCACCTTTGCCTGGGGCGCCCCCTCTTGAGGACCCGGCACTTTGTTAGCAATCGCTACTTTTCATGAAGTGACTCAGATGGAACCTTTCCTCTCCGCAGCCAGGATGACCGCTGCGTGGTCCCACAGCAGATGCTTGAGACGAAGCAGTTCAGGTAAGGGGCGCGGACCTGGGCTCCCCCGGATGGGAGGGCGCGGGCAGGGGGGTGGGATGTTGCCAGAGCTCCCTTGGGATTCCAGGGCCCACCTGGGTGGCCCTGGCTCCTGCCCTCTGGTCTCCGCGCCTCCTCCCTGCAGAGAGGGGCTCTCCCCAGGATGCTGTCACCCGCCGGTGTGAAATGCCCCTTAGGTGGAGCTGTGCCCCAAGTTCCCAGACACGGCCAGTGTGTCCAGGTTTCTCTGTCCTTTGTCGGACCCCTGCTCTACTCACCTGGCCACACGGCCCAAGCTTTGAATCACACGAGGAGCTTTCCTCCGCAGGGGCTGTGCGTGGGTGGCCCTGGAGGAGCCCTGCCTGTCTGGCAGGGCAGTGTTTCTCCCAGGACCCAGCCCCGGGCTCTGAGCACTTTGTTTCCCTCCCTCAGTGGAAGCAACTGCCACCTGGACACCTGCAGAGTACCTGAGGTACCCAGGTATGGGGGACACCTCTTTGGGCTGTTTCTGTGCCTCTTTCCAAGCAAGTGAACTTGTGCCTCTCCCCTCCCCTTCTGCAACCCTCTGCCCCTCCCAAGGCTGGTTCACAGGGAGGGAAGAACAAGGGGTCCAGGGAGAGGAGGGTAATGAGGGTCAAAGAAGAACAGGGGGAGATGTTTGATGGTGGGAGTCACAGGCGTTTTCCACTTGACCCCAGCCTTTGTGGCTGCCCCAGCTCAGGTGTGGGACCCGTGGTGGGCTCAGTCCCGCCTCCTCAACCCTCAGCTCAGTGGAAAACTGGACGATGTGGCTAGGGAGGGTGTGGGGGACAAAGGAGGCGGGGTGGGGGTGGGCAGTGAAGTACATCCTGGCACAGTGTAGGGGCTGGATGGGGGGTGGGCCAACCCTCATCCCCCCCCCCCCGCCCAAATAAAAGCAGGACACGGGATGGGACCTTAGTCACAACGAGGTAGACTCCCGTGAGGACTTAGAGTGCACAGGGAGGAAGAAGGAGATGTGGGGTGTCTAGAACCTCAGCAGTTCTCACAGACCATGAAGGGTGACCCCCTTTCCTTTGCTTGGGCTTTAGCCTCATCAGTTTATCACTGGGAAGCTTGCAGCATCCTCGGGGCTGGGTGGGCACGCTCCATGGACCTCTGTGAGTGAACAGTGATGGATGGAGGAAGGAAGGGGGAAGGGAGGGAGGCAGGCAGGCAGGAAGGAAGGGGGGAGGGAGGGAGGGAGGTGGGCAGGAGGAGGGCAGGCGGGCGCCCTGCGGCTCGGGGCGGGCTCCCGGCAGAGTCGTCAGCCGGTTGGGAGGACAGCACCTTGCAGCTCTGGGCACAGACTAAGGGGCTCTGAGAAGTCTCCAGTCACTTCTCCCTGACGCACATCTCCTCCGCAGGATGGTTTACGCCAAGGCCCAGGTCCTCAAGCCCACGTGAGTGCGCAAGTCCCTGCCGCGGCCCATGGTGGCTCCCTGTCCCCGAGGCCTAGGCTTTCTCTCGCTCCTGTCCAGGGCTGTAACCTTTCCGTGCCTTTTCTCTTCCTTCTTTCACCATCTTGCCGTGACCGGGCTCATTTTTAATGGGTCTGGCACCACGGAGGGCGCCTCTCACTCTTGGTCCTGGGGCCCACAGATGTCCACAGAAGGCACAGAAGCCTCTCATTTCTTCATGGGGACGGAGGACAGCAGTCTGGGCTGGCTTGGCCCCGAGGTCTTTCCGCGGCTGCTGATGTCACAGGAACTGCGGTTCCGAGCCGCTCCCCACAGTCAGGCCTCCGGAGCCAGCGCCCCCGCCTCCTGCTTGGTCTGCCCAAGACCCAGTGGCAGCCCATCTGGCCTCAGACAGCAATGTCACCCAGAGGCCTCTCTGATTAGCCCTCGTTGTACAAGAAGGAAAACTGAGCTCAGAGAAGTGGACGTACTTGCCTGAGGCCCCGCAGCTGGGAGGGACAGGTCGGGATCCAGCCCAGGCCATGGCACCTCCCTGCCAGGAGAGCTGGAAGTGCACGCTGTCGTTTCTGAAACCAGTACCCACATCTCCTTGAAGTTCTAGAGCCACCAGCCACGGGAGGCCACGAGCACTCGACACGTGACCACTCTGGAGTAAGAAGTGCTGTCAGTGGGAAACACACTGGATTTGAAGCACTTAGTCCCCCCAGATTTAAAATATCCTCCCAAATGTAAAATATCCTGTTTGCTGGGAAAGGGGCTTAGTTCTTGCATCACTGAGCTAGAGCTCCTCCCGGGAAACAGGGCTGGTGGCCTCCTAGAAGGAGTGTGCGTGGGACCCAGCACCCGGCTGGTGCATAGCAGACACTCCCAGTGAGGGCAGTGAGGGAATGGGAATGTCAGGGCTCAGGTGCTGAGCTGATGGAGCAGAGAGCACTGGATGGGAGTCTGGAATCCTGTCTGCTTCTCACTCTGCTGCTCCCAGATTGTGAGCCTTTGCACAAATGCTTCCCTTCCGTGGCCCACGTGTCCATGCCCTGCTCTAACACAGTGTGCCTCGTTTTCCCCAGGAGGGCCGACGTACTGGTCATGACCCCCTGGTTTGCTCCCATCATCTGGGACGGAGTCTTTGACTCTACAATTCTGGACGCGCAGTTCCAAAACGCCACCATCGGGCTGACCGTGTTTGCCATCAAAAAGTAAGTAAGGTCTGGGCAGCTATGCTGAAGAGGGGCACTGGCCCAGGGGAAACCAGGAAGCCCACCTGCGGTGCCGGGAGGGGGGCACCTGTCACTAGGTGTCGCTCTTTTCTGGAATGAGGTGCTCTCGGGGTGGTGGGGAGGCATGGGTGGCTTGGTGTGCAGGTGAACTTGGTGGGAATTGCAGGGGGCCACTAGGTACACGCCCGCTCAAAATAGCAGCCCCACACCCCAGAGTCACCTGCTCCAGAGGTCAGTGTGTGGGCCTTTGAGAGCCATGCAGCCTCCACTGACCACTGACAGGGGCCAGCCGCCGGGCCAGCAGCCCCGAGGCAGGTGCTCCGTTGCCCTGACCCATTCCCAGAGACGCCGCCTGAGGCTTCCTTTCCTAGTAGCCACGGCGGGTTCAGCATGTGGCAGAGCTGGATCTGAAACCTCCAGGCTGCATTGACGGCTTCGGGGTGGGCTTGTTTGGTTTGAAAACTGGCTTGTATTTTATGTACCGCATCTGCGTCTTCACGCACAGTGTCTTGGACACCTTTGCACACTGACGCCTGTGGACCTTCCTCGTTCTTTTGAATGGCTGCCCGCTCTTATTCCAGAGGCTTCGTTCCCTGCTTGGGCTGTTTGGTAGAGCTGCCTACGCGGCACCATTACAAGTAACATTTTATCACGAAAGTTTTCCACTGTGCCGCGAAGTTGCCAGCCTTGTACGGTGAGCGTGTGTATGCCCACCACCTACATCCCACCACTGATGTTGTTCTTTCTTTTTCCCCCTCGTTCTCCCTAGTTTTGTTGGCATAAATTGACACAAACATCGTACAAGTGTACGGTGTACAAGGTAATGATCTGATGGTTGTATACACGGTACGTCAACGAGTGTCACCATGCCGCGTCTCATTCCCAGAGCTTATTTATCTTCCATCTGGAAGTTTGTACATCTGACCCCCTCACCCATGTCCCCAGTGCTGCATGTCTTGCCTCTGGTTAACCACTTACCTGTTCTCTGTTGCTATGGATTCAGGTTTTCTTAGATTCCACATGTAAGCGAGATCGTACTGTATTCACCTGTCTCTCTCTGACTGTCTCACGTAGCATTGATGGCCTCAGGTTTTAACCATGTTGCTGCAATGGCAGGGTTTCTTTCTTTTTTATGGCCGAGAAATATATATCTCACGCTTTGTTTATCTAGGCATCTGTTGATGGACACTTAGGTTGTTTCTATGTCTCGGCTACTGGAAGTAATCTGCAGTGAACGTGGGAGTGCAGGTATCTCTTCAAGATACTGATCTAGTTTTCTGCCCTGTCTCTACCATCTATCTCTTTCTATGCCTCCAGAAGTAGGATTGTTGGATCATAGGGTAGTTCTATTTTTTAAAAGATTTTATTTATTTAGGGGCGCCTGCGTGGCTCAGTCATTAAGCATCTGCCTTTGGCTCATGTCATGGTCCCAGGGTCCTGGGATCGAGCCCCGCATCGGGCTCCCTGCTCCGCGGGAAGCCTGTTCTCTCCCTCCCACTCCCCCTGCTTGTGTTCCCTCTCTCACTGTGTCTCTCTCTGTCAAAAAATAAATAATATCTTTAAACAAAAAGATTTTATTTATTTAATTGAGAGAGAGAAAGAGAGAGAGAGAATGTGAGCAGGGGAGGGGCAGAGGGAGAGAGAATCCCAAGGAGGATCCCTGCTGAGCACAGAGCCCGGTGTGGGGGCTCAGTCTCACCACCCTGAGATCATGACCTGAACCCAAACCAAAAGTCAGATGCTTAACCAACGGAGTCACCCAGGCGCCCCGGGGCAGTTCTATTTTTAACTTTGGAGGAGTCTCCCTACTGTCTTCCACAGCGGCTGCACCAGTTTGCCTTCCCTCCCAAAGGTGCATAAACGGTCCCTTTTCTCCACTTGCTCACCAACACTTGTTATCTCTTGTCTTTCTGACACTAGCCTCTCAACAGGTGTGAGGTGACATTTCATCATGGTTTTGATGTGCATTTCTCTGATGATGAGTGATGTGGAGCACCTTTTCATGGACCTGTTGGCCATGTGACTATTTCTTTTGGTATGATTTCAACTTCTTGAGTTCGCTAAGATTTGTTTTGTGGCCTAACATAGGATCTACCCTAGAAATGTTCCATGGGCCCTTGAGAAGAGCGTGTGTTCTGCTGCTGTTGGATGGAATGCTCTATGTATCTGTGTTAGGTCCGTTTGGTCTGTAGTGTTGTTCAAACATGCTGTTTCCTTACCATTTGTCTGATCTGTCCATTTTTGAGAGTGGGTTATTGAAGTCCCCAATCAATATCGTATTGCTGCTTATTTCTCCCTTTAGTTTTGTTAGTGTTTGCTTTATGTATTTAGGTGCTCCAACGTTGGGTGCATAAATATTTACAATTGTTATTTCTTCTGACCCCCTCACCCATTTGGATTGAGCCCTTTATCATTATATAATAACCTTCTTTGTCTCTTTTGATCATTTTTATTTTTATTTCTTTTATGCCTGGCATTTATTTATTTAATTTTCTTTTTAATTATTTTTATTTATTTTATTATTGTTATGTTAATCACCATACATTACACCATTAGTTTTTGATGTAGTGTTCCATGATTCATTGTTTGTGCATAACACCCAGTGCTCCACGCAGAACGCGCCCTCTTTAATACCCATCACCAGGCTGACCCATCCCCCCACCGCCCTCCCCTCTAGAACCCTGTTTTTCAGAGTCCATCGTCTCTCATGGTTCGTCTCCCCCTCCGATTCCCCCCCTCATTCTTCCCCTCCTGCTATCTTCTTCTTCTTTTTTTTTTCACATATATTTTATTATTTGTTTCAGAGGTACAGGTCTGTGATTCAACAGTCTTGCACAATTCACAGTGCTCACCATAGCACATACCCTCCCCAATGTCTATCACCCAGCCACCCCATCCCTCCCACCCCCACCACTCCAGCAACCTTCAGTTTTGTTTCCTGAGATTACGAATTCCTCATATCAGTGAGGTCATATGATACATGTGTTTCTCTGATTGACTTATTTCTTTCAACATAACACCCTCCAGTTCTATCCACGTCATTGCAAATGGCAAGATCTCATTCCCTTTGCTGGTATTCCATTGTATATATATACCACCTCTTCTTTATCCATTCATCTGTTGATGGACATCTTGGCTCTTTCCACAATTTGGCTATTGTGGACATTGCTGCTATAAACATCGGGGTGCATGTACCCCTTCAGATCCCTACATTTGTATCTTTGGGGTAAATACCCGGGAGTGCAATTACTGGATCATAGGGTAGCTCTATTTTCAACTTTTTGAAGAACCTCCGTACTGTTTTCCAGAGTGCTTGCACCAGCTTGCATTCCCACCAACGGTGTAGGAGGGTTCCCCTTTCTCCGCATCCCCGCCAGCATCTGTCGTTTCCTGACTTGTTAATTTTAGCCATTCTGACTGGTGTGAGGTGATATCTCATGGAGGTTTTGCTTTGGATTTCCCTGATGCTGAGCAATGTTGAGCACTTTTTCATGTGTCTGTTGGGCATTTGGATGTCTTCTTTGGAAAAATGTCTGTTCATGTCTTCTGCCCATTTCTTGATTGGATCATTTGTTCTTTGGGTGTTGAGTTTAAGAAGTTCTTTATAGATTTTGGATATTAGCCCTTTATCTGATATGTCATTTGCAAATATCTTCTCCCATTCTGTCGGTTGTCTTTTGGTTATGTTGACCGTTTCTTTTGCTGTGCAAAAGCTTTTTATCTTGAAGAAGTCCCAGTAGTTCATTTTTGCCCTTGCTTCCCTTCCCTATGGCGATGTGTCTAGGAAGAAGGTGCTGCGGCTGAGGTCAAAGAAGTTGCTGCCTGTGATCTCCTTTAGGATTTTTGATGGACTCCTATCTCACATTTAGTCCTTTCATCTATTTTGAGTCTATTTTTGTGTGTGGTGTAAGAAAATGGTCCAGTTTCATTCTTCTGCATGTGGCTGTCCAATTTTCCAAACACCCTTTGTTGAAGAGACTGTCTTTTTTCCATTGGACATTCTTTCCTGCTTTGTCAAAGATGAGTTGGCCATAGAGTTGAGGGTCCATTTCTGGATTCTCTATTCTGTTCCATTGATCTATGTTTCCGTTTTTGTGCCAATACCACACTGTCTTGGTGATGACAGCTTTGTAATAGAGCTGCAAGTCTGGAATTGTGATGCGGCCAGCTTTGCTTTTCTTTTTCAACATTCCTCTGGTTATTCGGGGTCTCTTCTGGTTCCATACAAATTTTAGGATTATTTGTTCCATTTCTTTGAAAAAAGTGGATGGTGTTTTAATGGGGATTGCATTGAATGTGTAGATTGCTCTCGGTAGCATTGACATCTTCACAATATTTGTTCTTCCAATCCATGAGCATGGAACGTTTTTCCATTTCTTTGTGTCTTCTTCAATTTCTTTCATGAGTATTTTATAGTTTTCTGAGTAGAGATCCTTTGCCTCTTTGGTTAGATTTATTCCTAGGTATCTTATGGTTTTGGGTGCAATTGTAAATGGGATCAACTCCTTGATTTCTCTCTCTTCTGTCTTGTTGTTGGTGTATAGGAATGCCACTGATTTCTGTGCATTGATTTTATATCCTGCCACTTTACTGAATTCCTGTATGAGTTCTAGCAGTGTTGGGGTGGAGTCTTTTGGGTTTTCCACATACAGTATCATATCATCTGCAAAGAGTGAGAGTTTGACTTCTTTGCCTATTTGGATGCCTTTAATTCCTTTTTGTTGTCTGATTGCTGTGGCTAGGACTTCTAATACTATTTTGAATAGCAGTGGTGATAGTGGACATCCCTACTGCGTTCCTGACCTTAGGGGAAAGCTCTCAGCTTTTCCCCATTGAGAATGATATTCGCTGTAGGTTTTTCATAGATGGCTTTTATGATATTGAGGTATGTACCCTCTATCCCTATACTCTGAAGAGTTTTGATCAAGAAAGGATGCTGTACTTTGTCAAATGCGTTTTCTGCATCTATCGAGAGGATCATATGATTCTTGTTCTTTCTTTTGTTAATGTATTGTATCACATTGATTGATTTGCGGATGTTGAACCAGCCTTGCAGCCCAGGGATAAATCCCACTTGGTCATGGTGAATAATCCTTTTAATGTACTGTTGGACCCTATTGGCTAGTATTTTGGTGAGAATTTTTGCATCCATGTTCATCAAGGACATTGGTCTGTAGTTCTCCTTTTTGATGGGGTCTTTGCTGGTTTGGGGATCAAGGTAATGGTGGCCTCATAAAATGAGTTTGGAAGTTTTCCTTCCATTTCTATTTTTTGGAACAGTTTCAGGAGAATAGGTATTAATTCTTCTTTAAATGTCTGATAGAATTCCCCTGGGAAGCCGTCTGGCCCTGGGCTTTTGTTTGTTGGGAGATTTTTGATGACTGCTTCAATTTCCATAGTGGTTATAGGTCTGTTCATGTTTTCTATTTCTTCCTGGTTCAATTTTGGTAGTTGATACATCTCTAGGAATGCTTCCATTTCTTCCAGGTTATCTAATTGGCTGGCATAGAGTTGCTCATAATATGTTGTTATAATTGTTTGTATTTCTTTGGTGTTGGTTGTGATCTCTCCTCTTTCATTCCTGATTTTGTTGATTTGGGTCATTTCTCTTTTCTTTTTGATAAGTCTGGCCAGGGGTTTAGCAATCTTGTTAATTGTTTGAAAGAACCAGCTCCTAGTTTCATTGATCTGTTCTACTGTTCTTTTGGTTTCTAGTTCATTGATTTCTGCTCTGATCTTGATTATTTCTCTTCTCCTGCTGGGTTTAGGCTTTCTTTGCTGTTCTTTCTCCAGCTCCTTTAGGTGTAGGGTTAGGTTGTGTATTTGAGACCTTTCTTGTTTCTTGAGAAAGGCTTGTATTGCTATATACATTCCTCTGAGGTCTGCCTTTGCTGTATCCCAAAGATTTTGGACAGTTGTGTTTTCATTTTCATTGGTTTCCCTGAATTTTTTTAATTCTTCTTTAATTTCCTGGTTGACCCATTCATTCCTTAGTAGGATGCTCTTTAGCCTCCATGCATTTGAGTTCTTTCCAACTTTCCTCTTGTGATTGAGTTCTAGTTTCAAAGCATTGTGGTCTGAAAATATGCAGGGAATGATCCCAATCTTTTGGTACCGGTTGAGACCTGATTTGTGACCTAGGATGGGATCAATTCTGGAGAATGTTCCATGGGCACTAGAGAAGAATGTGTGTTCCGTTGCTTTGGGATGGAATGTTCTGAATATGTCTGTGAAGTCCATTTGGTCCAGTGTGTCATTTAAAGTCTTTATTTCCTTGTTGATCTTTTGCTTAGATGATCTGTCCATTTCAGTCAGGGGGGTGTTAAAGTCCCCCACTATTATTGTATTGCTGTCAATGTGTTTCTTCGCTCTTGTTATTAACTGCCTTATATAATTGGCTGCTCCCATGTTCGGGGCATAGATATTTACAATTTTTAGATCTTCTTGTTGGATAGACCCTTTAAGTAGGATAGAGTGTCCTTCCTCATCTCTTATTACGGTCTTTGGTTTAAAATCGAATTTGTCTGATATAAGGATTGCCACCCCAGCTTTATTTTGGTGTCCATTAGCATGGCAAATGGTTTTCCGCCCCCTCACTTTCAATCTGGGGGTGTCTTTGGGTCTAAAATGAGTCTCTTGCAGACAGCATATGGATGGGTCTTGTTTTTTAATCCAATCTGATAGCCTGTGTCTTTTGATCGGGGCATTGAGCCCATTTACATTCAGGGTAACTATTGAAAGGTATGAATTTAGTGCCATTGTATTGCCTGTAAGGTGACTGTTACTGTATATTGTCTCTGTTCCTTTCTGATCTGTGCTGCTTTTAGTCTCTCTCTTTGCTTAGAGGACCCCTTTCAATATTTCTTGGAGGGCTGGTTTCGTGTTTGCAAATTCCTTTAGTTTTTGTTTGTCCTGGAAGCTTTTTATATCTCCTTCAATTTTCAATGAGAGCCTAGCTGGATATTGTCTTCTGGCTGCATATTTTTCTCGTTTAGTGCTCTGAAGATATCATGCCAGTCCCTTCTGGCCTGCCAGGTCTCTGTGGATAGGTCTGTTGCCAATCTAATATTTCTACCATTGTAGGTTACATATCTCTTCTCCCGAGCTGCTTTCAGGATTTTCTCTTTGTCTCTGAGACTCGTAGGTTTTACTATTAGATGTCGGGGTGTTGACCTATTTTTATTGATTTTGGGAGGGGTTCTCTGTGCCTCCTGGATTTTGATGCCTGTTTCCCTCCTCACATTAGGGAAGTTCTCTGCAATTATTTGCTCCAATATACCTTCTGCCCCTCTCTCTCTTTCTTCTTCTTCTGGGATCCCAATTATTCTAATGTTTTGTCTTATCGTATCGCTTATCTCTCGAATTCTGCCCTCGTGACCCTGTAGTTGTTTCTCTCTTTTTCTCAGCTTCATTATTTTCCATCATTTGGTCTTCTATATCGCTGATTCTCTCTTCTGCCTCATTTATCCTAGCAGTTAGTGCCCCCATTTTTGATTGCACCTCATGAATAGCCTTTTTGATTTCGACTTGGTTAGATTTTAGTTCTTTTATTTCTCTAGAAAGGGTTTTTCTAATAACTTCCACGCTTTTTTCAAGTCCACCTAGTATCTTTAAAGTCATGATTCTGAACTCTAGGTCCGACATCGTACTAATGTCCGTATTGAGTAGGTCCCTGGCTGACGGTACTATCTCTTGTTCTTTTTGCTGAGGTGATGTTTTTCGTCTTGTCATTTTGTCCAGAGGAGAATAGGTGAATGAGAGAACAGAATGCTAACAGGTTAACAACGTCCCCAGCAAATATACTCTATACAAATCAGAAAAGGCCTGAAACCACGGGAAAAGAAAGGGAAAGAAAGAAAAAAGAAAGAGAAAAGAAAGAAAGAAAGAAAAAAACAAAAAGAAAAAGATTAAAAACAAAAACAGAACAATACAAAAAAACCCAAATATGATCAAATATGATCAGGCTAGTACATAAATCAGTGCCACACACTAGATTTTGGGCGTATTTTGGTCTGTTAGAAAAAAGTGCCTCCTAAAATTTTAAAGGAAGAAAGACATATATGTACAAAATAAGGGTTGATACAATGAAGGGATGGAAGATGACTGTAAAGATGAAAATTATAAAAGATTTTATAAAAGGAATTGATACGATAAGAAGTTGTTTGAAAAAAGAAAGAAGAAGATTTAAAAAAAAAAAGGGAGAGAATGTGATCAGGCAGGAGACTAGAACAAAGCCATACACTAGTGATTTAGGGTATATTTTGATCTGTTAGAAGAAACTGGATCTCAAAATTTTAAGGAGAGAACAACTTATATATATACATGCCAAAAATAAGGGTAACTACCATGAAGGGATAAAATAGGGCTCTAAAAATGAAAAATAAAAAATTTTTTTAAAAAAAAAGGGATTGATAAGATGTTCGTTGAAAAAGGGAAAAAGATAAATTAAAAAAACAGTTAAAAAATTAACTTTGAAAAACTAATGAATCATGGTGAAAAAAAGCCATGAATTCTATGGGCAGTACTCCCCTAGCGCTGGAGTTCTCCCGTTCTCCTTGATCGGTAAACTTGGTCTTGGCTTGCTGGCTGTTCGTGCTGATCTTCTGGGGGAGGGGCCTGTTGCCATGGTTCCCAAATGTCTTTGCCGGAGGTGGAATTGCCCCGCCCTTGTCGGTCCGGGCTAAGCAAGCTGCTGGGGTTTGCTCTCGGGAGCTTTTGTTCTCCGCAAGCTTTCCGTAGGGCTTTGGAGGAGGACAGTGAAAATGGCAGCCTCCCAATCTCCGCCCCAGAGGAGGCAAGAACTCGGGGCTCCGCTCCTCAGTGCGCCCCCAGAGAAAAGCAGCCAGTCACTCCCGTCTCCCCGGTCTCCGGCCGCACTCCGTGCTCACCCGGCCTGTGACCGAGCGTTGCTATCTCTGGCCCCCGACCCCGTGTGGAGTCTCCAAACCCAGCAGATCCCTGCGGTGCGCTCCCGCGCCGCTCCTCCCGGGGGAGGAAGGGGAGTCTCCCCGGCTCTGCTGCTTGTTGGGTCCCTGCTGGAGGAGCAGTGGCCCGACTGGGCCGCGGATCACGGTTTATGGCCACCCCGAGCTGAGAGCCCGCGCCTCGGCTCCGTCTCTGCAGCCGGCTTCCCCGCTCCGATACCTGGGAGCTCCGCCGCACTCAGGCACCCCCGGTCTTTATGTGACCCCGAGGGTCCTGAGACCACACTGTCCCGCGAGGGTTCCACCTCCCGCTTAGCCACTGGAGTGACGTCCCTCCGCGGAGCGGACTTCTGAAAGTTCCGATTTTGTGCTCTGCGGCTCTGTCATTTGCCAGTAGCTGGTAGCTGGCTGATGGAGGCTCTCCCCCCCCCCCCCCCCCCCCGTGGTCTATCTTCCCGAATATCCGAATATCGCCTCGGATTCACTTCTTCGCAAGTCCTACGGAAGTGGTCGCTTTCCTGTTCAGAGGGTTGCTGCTATTCTTTCCTTCGATCTCCTGTTGAGTTTATAGGTGTTCAGAATGGTTTGACCCCTATCCAGCTGAATCCTGGAACCAGACAAAATTTAGGTCTCCCACTCCTCTGCCATCTTGCTCCTCCTCTCTATCTTTTCTTGATTAAATATCCAGGAGTGGAATTTTTCTGTCCTAGGTCAGATACATATCTGTATGTGTATCTGCATAAAACAACGTGACATTTTCGTAAGTTAGTTGTAGCATATTACACCCCCACCCACAATATATGGAAGGTCGGCAGCTCCCCATGCTCCACACCATTTTCTGAGGTGCACTGCCTGTAAACTTTTATACTTGGGTCTTTGTGCAGACATATGACGAGGTCTGTGGGATAGAGTCCTGGAAGTGGAATTGGGAAAGGAATGTACACATTTACAGTTTTGATATATTGGTGGCTCAGTCAGTCTCGATTTCAGCTCGCCTCATGATCTCAGGGTTGTGGGATCGAGCCCCATGTTGGGCTTTGTGCTCAGTGGGGAGTTTGCTCCCCCCCACATATAAATAATAAATAAATATATCAATCTTAAACGTTTTGATATATTTTCTCATATGCCCTCTGAAAGGATTGTAAAAATGGATATTTTCATTAGTGGCAAATGAGCGTGTCTGCCTTCCCTTATCCTTAACCACACCCGGAAGTATTCCCTTACTTGTTTGTTACAAAGGTCTTTCCTGAACACTTACTATGTGTGGACTACGGGGATGAGGTTGTTCCCAAACCACGGAAAGGCCCTGTGTCCACCGAGCTTTATTCGAGTGGGAAAAGACAGAAGAACAAGTAAAACTCAAATATAAAATATGTTCGATGGTGATTTGGGCTCTAAAATAACTAAGGTTGGGTTAGAAGGTAGAGTGGTTTCTTTTCATATTTATTTGTATTTATTTGCTCCTTCCTCTTGAGTTCTGATTTCCACCCAGAAAAATATACCGGTCAAGTTGCACATACCGCTGCGTTTTTACATCGGCTAGCCTCTGCGTTGGTGCCAGCAGGAGGAGCTATTGGGCACGGATGGTTCTGGCATTAGTCAAAGGATGGGAGCCACTGTAGGGGTGAGCATCGCAGGGAAAGGATCCCAGCCTGAGAGAATAGGAAGTGCAAAGGTCCAGAGGAGCATGCCTGGCCTGTGTCAGGAACGTCAAAGAGACGCCTGCCCAGACAAAGAGATGGAGGACAGAGGGGAGGAGACGAGGTCAGAGGCAGATCTTGTGGGGTCTGGTAGACCACTGTAGGGTCTTGATTTGCTTTTTTCTTTTTTCTTAAGGAGAAGAAGCCATTGGAGGGTCATGAGTTGGGAGAGATCAACCTTTAGATATTACCCATCATTTGAGTTTTTGCCGACCTCATGGATTAAGAAAATACCTTACGGTTGAGGCTAAGTGCTCCATACCAAGGGATCTGAATGCCTCCCCTTACTATCCAGTTGATACACTGTCTTTAGCTAGTAGATGGGCTAAGGTTTTTATTTTTATGTTTTGATTTTTCATTGTAGTCAAATGCACATAACATGTAACTTTTTAAGTATTTTGAAATGCACAGTTCTGTAGTGCTACCAATTCACATTGTTGTGCCACCGTAGGGCTGCCCATCTTCACAAGTGTTTTTCTCTTGCAAAACTTAGACACTAGCTCCCCATGTCCCCTCCCCCCGCCTCTGGGGTCTGTTTCTCTGAATTTGCCCACTCTAGAGCGCCCCCTCGAGGTGGAATCAGGCAGTGCTTGACTTTTGCCGTTGGCTCATTTCACTTAGCATGATGTCCTCAAGGCGTGGCTATGGTATTCTAAACTGGTTTTGCCCAAGTCTGTTTTTCTGCTGCTGTCTGATTCTGTTTAACGCCCATCCTCCCTTTTCTGGGGTGCTTGTTGTTGGCCTTAGATACACGATCTTCCTGGAGCTGTTCCTGCAGACGGCGGAGAAGCACTTCATGGTGGGACACAGGGTCACCTACTATGTCTTCACCGACCGGCCCGCCAATGTGCCCAGGGTGCCCCTCGCTGAAGGGAGGCAGCTGGTGGTCCTGGAGGTCCGAAACTATGCGCGCTGGCAGGATGTGTCCATGCACCGCATGGAGATGATTAGCAACTTCTCGCGGCAGTGCTTCCTCCGCGAGGTGGACTACCTGGTGTGCGTGGACGTGGACATGAAGTTCAGCGACCACGTGGGTGTGGAGATCCTGTCCCCCCTCTTCGGCACCCTGCACCCCGGTTTCTACAGGGTGGCCCGCGAGGGCTTCACCTACGAGCGTCGTCCGCGGTCCCAGGCCTACATTCTGAGAGAAGAGGGTGACTTTTACTATGCAGGAGGCTTTTTTGGGGGTTCGGTGGTCGAGGTTCTCCAGCTGACCACGGCCTGTCACCAGGCGATGGTGGTCGACCGGGCCAATGCGATCGAGGCCGTGTGCCATGACGAGAGCCACCTGAACAGGTACCTTCTCTACCACAAGCCCACCAAGGTGCTGTCCCCGGAGTACCTGTGGGATGAACGGATGCTGCAGAGGCCTCCTTTCCTCAGGAAACTGCGCTACGTGGCGGTGCCTAAGAATCATACAGAAATCCGGAACTGAAGAGCCCGGGGCCCAGGGAGGTCTCCATACAAGGCTGCAGCCTTAGCAGGTCTTGCCCTGGGCAAGGGATCAACCAAAGATTTGATGCTATGGATGAGTCCCTGGGCCTCGGTTTCCTCTTCTCGAGAGGCTCCCACCACTCGTCCTTGTATTGAAACTGGGCTCATCCTTCATGGTGCCCACAAGGTCACCTTCCCCAGGAAAGTTTCTTTGATTGTCTCTTCCTCCTCCTATTGAAATACACTGCTCTTCACTCTGCATCCCTATAAAGCACTTAGTGTATTCCTTTGGCCAGATCTGCTGCCATTCTGCTCACCTTGCCCATTGGTCTTGCTCATTACAATGTGAGCTCCTGATGGCAGAAGCTAAGACTTCTTACAGGTCAGTACCTACCACGGTGCCTTACGCCCAGAGACTCTCAAAGCATGACCCCTAAACACCTGCTGTATCCTGTCCCCAGACAATGGGAGAGGCCCAGCCTGAAAGCACTTTCTTGGGTTTCGTTTGTGTGTATGATAGCTTGTTGCTCTGGGTGGTTTGTCTTTTTCTTATGGACTTTGGGGAGTTTGTTTTGTGTTTTGGGTGTTAGTACTTTTCTCAGACACATGCTAAAAATTTCTTCTTCTAGTTTGTATGTTGCTACTTCAACTCTTTTACCATAGGTAAATTTAAGAACTCATCTCCTGCTTTGAAATCCTGAAGATAGTGCCTTATGTTAGAAGATAGTGTCCAAAAGCTTTATGTTTTTGCCTCACACTTAGGTCTTTAATCTACCGATAATGATTTGTGTGTGCTTTTAATGTAAGGATTTGATTTAATTTTCCTTTCTCTGGATAACCATTATCTGAGCACCACTTATTGAAAACATGTTTGAAAACTTTCGGGAAAGTTCTTTTCCCTGACTTGCACTATCTTCAGCCTCCTACTGTCAACTGTCCCCATGTGCCTGGGTCTGTTTCTTGGTCTGTCCTTGTGGCGATGACACACCATCTTCGTTACTCTAGGCACATAATCACATCTTGCTATCTGGTCCGGCAAGTCCTCCCGCCTGATTCTTTAAGAGTATTTTGATTGCTCTTGGCCTGTTGCATTTCCATCTCACATTTAAATCTTCTGTCAAATTACAGAAAGGAGCCAGCTGGAGTTTTCATATAATTTAATTTATTTATTTATGTTTTTGAGAGAGAGAGAGAGCGAGCGAGCGAGAGAGCGTGCAGGCGAGAGTTGGGGGTAGGACAGATGGGGAGAATCTTAAGCAGGCTCCATGCCCACTGTGGAAACTGATGGGGGCTCGATCTCACGACCCTGAGATCATGACCTGAGCCAAAATCAAGAGTCAGACACTTAACCGACTGAGCCAGCCAGGTACCCCTGGCTGGAGTTTTCGTCAGAATTGTGCTGAGCTGAGCAGCAGTGCCCAGTGGCTGCCGGAGGTGGCCACAGGAGTGCCGCTCCCGTCCATCCGAAGGCTCACGAGCCAGGGCTGGTTCTTCTGAGGCTGGGATGGAGACTGCCGCTTCCTCTGCCCCAGCACCTGGGGGTTCGCTGGTGGCCATGGGTGCTCCTCGAGGGCTGGTGCGTCCCCCAAAACTGCCCCCATCTCTGCAGGCCATCCTCCCTGTGTGCCCGTCTGGCCCTTCCTGAGCAGGTGACAGCTCCCAGAACACAACACACAAGATCCTTCTGTTGCAGGAATTCTCTGCCTTTAGTGCCCGCAGTTCTTGGTCCTGCCACTTCAAAGAATGAAGAGGTAGACCAGATGAAGAGTGGTGGGCAGCAAAGCAAAGTTTATTGAGCAAGAGTGTAAAGCTCCCAGAGATGGAGGGGGGCCCAAGTGGAGGGGGGCTGAGAGGGTTTCCCTGGAGTTTCTAAGTTTAGGGGTTTTTATGAGCTGTTTTGCAAAACCATCTTAAGCAACCAGGGCAATGCTGAGTCCTGCAAATCAAGGCTTTGGTCACGTATCTGTCTACCTATTAGGTTAATGTCAATGTGTTGATGGTCTTTTTTTGCTGACACCCGAGGGCTATGTCTTAACTGCCCTTTACGCATGATAGGGACAAATGGCTTGTGGTTAATTGCCTTATTTTAGGACGTTTTGCAGAAGTCATGTCTGCAAAGGCTGCAAAGCAGAATGTTAGTGTGGTGGTGTCTGAGAGCAAAACAGGATGTTAGTGCTGTTTTATCTTAGCTGTCCCGACTCCATATTTTCATGTTGGGCACCCTGGCCCTGACTACCTAATTGTCCAACTAACTCTTAACACTTCCTTCAAAAATTGCTTGTTGAAGAAACCAGCTCTTGAGATTGAAAACGAAAAATCAGAGTTTCCCCATTTCTTTCATTTTCGGTTCATTTTCTCTCTCCCTGTTCTTGTCCATTGTTCTCATGCCTTGGAGCATGTTGCCCTGAGTATCCCCGCCCTCTGGTGCAGACAGTTTACACTCCCTCCGTCTTAAATGCAGTAACAAATCAAGACCAGCTCCCCAGACCGTGTCCAGCCAGAGTCACCCATAGACAGCGCCCTGCGGAGCCTCCGTCGCTGGCCCGGGCTGGCCCTGCTGTCTTTCTTACTTGAAGTGGAATGTCGCTGGGGATTCAGCGCAGGAGACTGTGCCTGTGGTTATTGCCCGGTACCCTCTCTTGTTACACTGAGACTGTTTCCCTCTGGTCTTGCTAAATGAGAATTGTAGTTTTGTCCCTTAAATCAGGAGTGGATTTTGAGTTGGGTCAAGTCTTTTTGTAGTCTCCTGTGAGAATCATCTAACGTTTCTCTTACTGTTAATATAAGTGACTTATAAATGCGAAGTCCTTATTTCTGGACTTTGTTCTGGACTCGCAGACTGGGATTGACCCTACTTGGTTGTGGTGCATTACTCTGCCATCTTGGTTTTCTTTCTTCTGTCTGTAGTCACCAGGACCCACCCAACTATGGCGGTCGTTTGGGATCTCCTCGGGAGACTTTGCCATCGTGGTCCAGAGAGTCTGGGAGATTGGATACAGAACCTTATTTTCTATGCTCTGGGATAGCTGAATCATCTCGAGGTTTTTGTTCTTGCTCAAAAAGCCTGTGGAACCTACTGACATCTATGGCGGTAATACCTGGTGGGCTCTTCTCGTTCTTTCTCTGGTACATGCAGTTCCTTCAAGAGTCACGTTCAAGTTTCTACTTCTTGAGTCAAGTTTGATCATTTACATTCTCTTGGAAAGTTGTCCACTTCACGTTGATTTTCAAATTTGTTGGCCAAAAGAACAGGATTTTCACTTTACAGTAACTTTCAATCTGCATAATCTAAACTCAGACCGTCTTATCTCTCATGCTGTTTATTTGTGCTATCTCTTTCTTTCTGATCTTTTTACATGAGTATCAAAGATTATCTGCTTTATTTTATTTATTGAAAGAAGCATCTCGCCTATTGTTGGCTTGTTTATTTAAATGGTGGTTTCTGCTTTATGCTTATTAGTTTATTTCCTTAATTCTAGCTTGGTGTACTTTGTTCTAGCATCCTCGAGTGGAATGCTTAGTTAACAGAGTCATTTGTTGAGAATGCTTCTTGTTTCTAAGAAAAGCATGTGGCTTTGACTTTCCCTCTGAGTGCAGCGCAAGTAAGTTGTGGTCCTGGGCGTTTCTAGCCAGTGTCCACATTGTCACTCCTTTCTAATCACTCGGCTTTTATTTCGTCTTTAACTCAAAATTATTTAGAAGAAATCTTAAAACTTGCAATAGTTGGTTGTGATTCCTGTTGCTCTCCTTTAGTCGTGTGTTTGTGGATGTATAGTTTTGTAGCAAGACTCAAGCGAGTGTACAATTTCAACTCTGGGGATTTTGTTGAACTTCTTTTATGGCTTCCTGATGGATCATTCAAAACATCGTTATGAGTAGTTGCAAAGAATGTATGTGAAATGGTACAAACTTTGGAGACTGTCTGGCAGTTTCTTGGAAAGTTAATATACACCTACCCTGTAAACCCTCAGTTCCACGCCCCGGTATTTGCCCAAGAAAACTGAAAACACATGTCCACAAAAAGACTTGTACAGGAACATTTCTATCAGCATTGTTGATAAAGCCCCCAACTGGAAACAATTCAGATGTCTACAAGGAGAACAGCAGACAACCAAAGCAGAGCATTCACACAGTGGAAAACTCCTCAGCACAGAGAAGAAATGGACTGTAGATGCATGAGGAATGTGGATGAGTCTCCAAAACATGACGCTGAGCCAGAGACCAGACCCAAGAGCACACAGGCTGTCGGATTCTGGGTGTCCTATCCAAGCAGGGGCAATAGCCCTCTATGGTGACCGATCCCAGACAGTGGCTGCCATGGAGGGAGGTGGCAGTAGTTGTCTGGACAAGTGGCAGGAGGGGACGTTTTGGAGGTGATGGACACGGTTTTCATCCAGCTATAGGTGGTTAAGGGCGTATTGCAATTGCCGAACATATTCGGTGTGTTTATTGGTTGTAGATGAGATGCCAATTAAGAGGACCAAGACTCTCCCTGTGTGTCAGTAACAGCACACTCAATATTGGGATTGGATTCGTGTCTGAGGATGGTTATAACCAAGTACCCGAAGCCGAGTGGCTGAAAACAATGGAAATCTGTTTTCTCCCGGTCCTGGAGGCTGGAAATCAGAGCTGCAGGTGTCGGCAGGGCCGCACTCCTTCTGAGATTCTAGAAGAACCCTCGCTGCGTCTTCCAGCGTCCAGTGGTGGCCACCCAGCCTTAGCCTTTCTTGGCTCGCAGCTGCCCCGCTCCGTCTCTCTGTGGCTGCAGTCCTCTGCGCAGCTCCCCTCTGCGTGGGAGCCCGTCAGTCACACTGGGGTAACAGCTCACTCTCCTCCGCTCTGACCTCACTTTAATTTGTGTCTTGATTGCACCTGCAAAGACTCTATTCCACACCAAGTCGCGTTCACGGGTGCCAGGGGTTGGGACATCAACCTATATTTTGGGGGGCACATTATTCTACTGTAGCATGGATTAAACCAGCCTTTCTGTTCAAATGCTCCATGTCTACTGCCTTTTTGGTTTTAATAGGTTTTATTTTTTCAGAGCAGTCTGAGGCACACAGAAAAACTGAACAGATTCCCTGCTGGGTGTGGAGCCCCATGTGGAGGTCCATCCCAGGACCCCGAGATCATGACCTGAGTGGAAATCGAGAGTCGGACGCCGAACACACTGAACCACCCAGGCTCTCCACACACCTGCTTTTCTTGATTGACCTTCTCCTATAATATTTTGGCTCCTTGCTATTGTTTTTTGAGCTGTCATGTAGTTATTTTTCTTTAAAAAGCATGTCATACAATCTGTGCGTCTTTTACCAGGGGAATTTAACCTCTTCACACTTGGGATCATCAGTACATTTCGGGCTTATTCTTGCCATTTTATATCCTGATTTCTGTTTCGAGTTAAATGTTGAGCTTCCTAGTTCAGTCATACTAAGAATTCTGCTGTGACCCTTTGCATCCTCACCTGCACTCACTGTGACCCTCTCTTTTCCCTGCATCGCTAATTGAATCATCGGCCCACATCTCTTCTGCTTCCTACTTTTTCTCCTTGCGTAGTCCTCATGCAGCTCCAGTGCACCAGTCCTCTCTGCTGCCAGTGCCTCCACCAAAGTTGGCAACAATGCCAGCCTGAGAGTTCACTGAGCCCTGGAGTCCATTCCAGAACCAGCTTGAGCCCCACCACCGGGGACGGAGCCAGCTCCAGCTGCAGCTCCAGCTCAGGTCCTGGGCTGGTTCCACGGCAGGAGCCTGGGGCATCCCTGGCATCGGCCGTAGCTCCGGCCCATGGCTCGAGCCACTCTGCCCAGGTCCACCTGTCACCCAATCTTTTTATTTTTTCAAGAGAAACTTTTCTTTAGCATTTTATTTGTTAGAGAGAGGGAGAGAGCGCGGAAGCAGGTGGTGCAGCAGAGGGAGAGAGAGAAAGAGACCCCCCCGCTGAGCAGGGAGCCGGCACCAGGACTCGATCCCACGACCCTGAGGTCCTGACCTGAGCCGAAGGCAGACGCTTTAACCGACTGAGCCACCCAGGAGTCCCCACCCTTCAGCCTTTTCTGTTACAGGTTTTATGATTTTTACATTTAACAGTTAATATTTAGATTCAGTAAAAGTTAAGCTTCCATCACTTTCAGCTGTACCATTCAAGGCTACTTCCTCAGGCTCCTGCATGAGCTCAGGCTTGGGTCAGATTGACCTGGGTTCAAAGCCACAGCGGAGCCATGTCACAGCCCTGGGACAGGCAAGCTCCTATGCGAACTCTTGGAATCATGCCCGCGGCCATGGCGTGGGGAGGGGAACTTGCCGGGCTGATTGCCAGGGGTCCCCCTGATGCACAAAGTGCTGCCACGGGAACCCACATTCCAGAAACCGTCCCCTGCCCAACTCATTTCGTTGCAGATCCTCGAACCAAAAACATGTTTGCATGTTGCATCCCAAAGACCGGAGGCTACAGGCTGAGGAAAGCAAACTGCAAACACTCCCTCGCTGGGGATGTCGTGTCAGGCTCCCCGACGTCTCTGTCCATTTGGCTGGAAAGACCGAAAGGTGACACCAGGAGGCCCAGGGCCAGCCACCCAGCCCCACAGGGTCTAATCGATGTATGCAGCCCCAGGTCCCCTCCCCGTGTGTGCGTGTGTGTGTGTGAACAGGGGTCATGTGGGGTGGGCCAAGCTGTTCAAGAGCAGGCTGATGAGAGGTCAGATACCCAGTGGACAGGTCATGTTCAAGGTCAAGGCTGGGTGGGTGGGACGGGGTGTGGGGGGCTGCGCGCTTCTGCCTCAGGGTTTATCCCGATGGCCCTGCGGGGATGGGTCAGTGTCCCGCGTGCAGGGCTGTGCATGCTCAGGTGGGTGTCTGATCTGGGAGCAATAGGGGGACGGGGCAGGGGTACAGGGAGGTTGGCGGGGCAGGGCTGTGATGCCTCTGGGCCGGCTACCCGTCCCTGTCTTTGCAGGCCACAGATGAAATGGGGACGAGGCTGGCGGACACCTCCTCCTACTCCATGAGCTGGGGCGTGACCCCACAGGGGTCCCCAGGAGCAGGGGCTGGGGATTGTGGGGGAAGGCCTCCGAAACCACCCAGACCACTGTCCTTGGTGGTCATTGACTGGATTGTGCTCCAGGACCCGGAGCCCACGGAGGTCAAGCCCGAGGCTGAGAAGCTTGGGGCTGGGTGCCTGTGGGTGTGTGGGGACGGGTCGGGGCTGGCCCCACAGGGAGGACCCCGGAGGCTGGTGAGGGGCCAGGAGAAAAGACTGGGCTCAGAGGGCCCAGCGGGTGGATGGCAGGCGGGGAGACGCCCCAGAGAGGGCTCCTCCCTGGTTGCGGCTTCTCTGGGAGGCCCTGGGCTGGGCTCTGTCTTGCAAAGGCCCATGGAGAGGAGCCATGGGCTGAGCTTTTCTTCTCCTCTCTCAGCTGCTCCACCATCTCAGGAGCTAGAGCCAGGCTCCACCTGTGTCCCTAACTCGTGTGAGGAGCCAGGTGCAGGGGCAGAATCCAAGCCAGCTTCCATGGGGCTCTGGAAACACAGGAACTGTCACTCAGCTCAGAGGCATCACAGCCCTGCCCGGACGTCCTCACTGTCCCCCTGCCCAGCCCCCCTGCTGCTCCCAGATCAGACACACACCTGTGCGTGCACAGCCCAGAGTCTCCCAGAGATGCCCCAGGTAGGAAGGAGACCTCCCTGGGACGACTCCCCGACTGCCGTCCACCCACTGGGCACTTGGAGCCCAGTCTTTCCTCCAGGCCCCACACCAGCCTCCGGGGCTCCTCTCTGTGGGACCAGCCCTGACCCTTCCCCCCACACCCTCAGGCACCCAGCCCCGGTGTTCTCACCCTCGCGCTCGGCCACTGTGGGCTCTGCGTGCTCCAGCTGGGTCAGCAGAAGGTGGGCTTGGCGCTCCAGGTCGGAACAGGGCATGTTGAACTGCACATGGGCCACCAGCTGCTTGAGGCAGGGAACGTCTTTGGCTGATAGAAGTCCTCCGAGTCTAGTCCAGCCATGTGCCCAGAACGGAGGAGATGGCCCTGGAGGTAGGTGGGCAAGAAGCAAAGTCAGTGGCCTGGCCTGCCCTTACACACACTCCCTGGGGCACCCTTGGGGATACTCCATCCAGAGGTCAGGCCCCCCCAGCCCACCCACACTGGCCATCCAGGCAGGGGCAGGTGTGGCCAGCAGGTGCGGGGGGCCGGCAATCTGCATGGGAGGGAGCCCTCCATCACGGGTGTGAGCACCCCTGCCTTCCTCAGGGGAGTGTGCCCCACGCCTCTATCTGTCTGGGGTCCCTCCTGTTGCACTGGAAACTCAAGGAGGGGGTGGTGTGGGTGCAGTGTCTGCTCTGTCCCAGCGCTGGGGAATCACAGAGGAACTGTAGAAGTCTGTGAGGGAAGACGGAACCCAGCGGGTCCTGGGTTGGGGCTTGCTGCGCGGAGCCCACTGGCTCTAGCTCTGCAGGGGGAGCGAGCGCCTGCTCCGTGTCCGGGGAACACCCGCAGCTGACTGTGGAGCTGGGCCAGCTCGGATTTTGCAGTGGCTCTAGCTCTGGAGTTGGTGATGGAGCCGTAGTTCCAGCGGGCTTACTCACACTGGGGCGCACTTGGCTCCAGCTCCCGGGCTCCCAAGCTCCCGGCAAAGGCACCGCAACAGAAGATGGAAATGCCTCGAGCTGTGGAGCGGGCTGTGGCCCTGTAGCTGCTCCTGCATCCACGTCGACGGTATAGTGGTGACCAACCCCGCTGCAGTGGCCAGTCCTCCATCTGGAGATGGTGCCCAAGCAGCAGGAGGAGAGCAGATCACCACCCTGCCAGTGTGGTCACCCTCTGCTGATCCCCACAGCCTGTCCCTGTGCCATCTCACAGGAAACCCCCCACAGCCTCCCACAGCAGCGCTGAGCTGTCTCGAGAAGTGGCTCTCGATCTCGGGCTGGCTCTCACTCTGGGAATGGTGCCGGATCGGGTGGGAGAACTGGTGTGGAGATGGCTTTGCTCTGGACCTCATGCCGGAGCGGGTTTTGCCTGTGGACGGGGTCCACGGGTCGGAGCTGGACGGGCTCTAGTCTGTGGGGGCACTGGCTCAGGCTCTCGAGCTCCTTCCACGGCTGGCTCGAGTCAGCACTGGGACAGGTTCTAGTGCGTCAGATGGTTCTAGATCTTACCTGCCACCAGGGCGTGCCCGGCCCCATGCCTCCTGCAAGGTCTGGTGCTAGAGATGCTCTAGCTCTGTATCACCCCCTTGCGGACTGTAGGTGAGATGCTGACCTACGGGTTGGGCTGGGAGCTCCGAGGGCAGGGAGGGTGTCTGGGGGTCCCCTCTGCATTCCAGCAAACAGACACAGGTGGGGATGCTGCACGAGTGGATGAGAGTGAACACAAGTCTGTGGCCCAGATCTCTCTTCTGTAAGCAACATCCCCCACATCAAGGGGCTGCTGGGGGATCCCTGTGATTCACTACAATGTGAACTGATACCACTACCAGGCACTGTTCTGGGGTTGGGGACCCAGCGGTGAGGAAGCACGGTCCCTGCTCGCGTGGGGCTGGCCGGAGTAGAGGTCAAACGAGGACTTCACGACCCAGGGGAGTGTCTCTAATCAGGTGGGATCAGGTGCCGGGAGCAGCGGTTCAGGCCCTTGCCCCTGTCGGGCAGCTCAGGACCGACCTGTATGAGGCACGAGGTGAAGGTCATGCAGGATCCTTGGGCTGAATCCCCCCGTAGCCATTACCCCCAGGTAGCCGGTCCCGTCACCGCCCCGAGTTTTGTCATCCATGAAATGGGCAGGGGAGGAAAGCCCTTTGTGGGTTCAAGAGCCTTATCCAAGTGCGGAACCGGATCTAGATCATCTCTGGAGGGGGATTCAGCTCTAGCAGCTGCCCCAGAGCTCGAGGCAGGTCCAACAGCGATGCGAGCCGCAGCTCCCGAGACTGGGGCAGCTGCAGCTTCAGCTCTCGCGCCAGCTCTGGGATCAGAGCCCGGTGTGGATCCTGAGCAGCTCCGACACCAGCTACGGATCTTGCCAGCCAAGGGCCAACACCTTCATCATCGCACCCTCGCCATCGTGCACGAGGTCAGGAGAGGGGCTGGGGACCAAGAGGGTCCCTCCTGGGCAGGTCACCCCGTGTGCTTTGGTCACTCCATTCAGAGCTCCCCCTCCCCACCCCTCCCAGAGGTCACAGCCCCGGGCGTCCCCACCCCTGCTTCCCAAACAAGGCTCAAGGTGGACAAGCAGACCATGGATGTTGGAATTCGAGACTTGTACCTTAAACACTGTATACGTGTTGACCCACAAACTCCCCTTTATGGATACTGTTGCAAATAGGGGATTATGGACACGGGTCTTCCCTTCAACAGGCTGGGATTGAGCTGCCCACAGTAGGTGATGGGTGCACCTGCAGCCTGGGATGGGTGCTGCGCACTGTCCTCCCAGACAGGGGTGCCGTCACCCTTTCCTCCAGGGGACCTCCGCTTCCTCACGTTCTCCCCAGGGCTGCTGGTCCCCAGACCAGACACCTGCCGGTCTGAGGGTGACCAGCGCTGCCTCCATAGAGTTTTTTGTTTTGCCAGAGTCCTTCCCTGGTAGCTCCGCTTCTCTGACTCCCCCCGTGCCTGTCCCCACTTGGACTTGCATGCGTGTGGTCTCTCCCTGTGGAACCCAGTGACTTGGAGCGTGGTTTGGACCAGAGTCCGCTGAAACCTTTCTCTGGCCTGGGGTTGTGAGCAATGCATTGCCCTTTGGGGTGTGTCTTCCAGCTTTCTGCATTTCCCTGGTTTCTGTGTGGGCCACAGGAGGAACCAGCCCTGTCCTGTCTGGGGTCAGGCTGAGGTGTCCCAGCAGGAACAGGGGTCTCGGCCCCAAGATTGTGCCCATAATTCCTAAAGTGGCCTCTCTGATTACGTCTGATCTGTAAGCCCCAGGCATTTCAATATCGAATAAGGGAAATTCTGTGTGCAATAAACACAGAAGGAAACGAGTTCCCTTTGAAAATAGGGGGGCAGACACAAAGGCCCCTATTGCGTGATTCCACGTACAGGAAACACCCAGGAAAGGAACAGAGAGAGAAAGCAGCTTAGGGGTCGCCAGGGGCTGGGCTCGGGGAGAAATGGGCAGGGAGGCCTTCTGGCTCAGGGTGTCCTTTGCGGAAGCAGATATTGTGCAGCAATGTTCTGTGGTGCGGTGGCACAGCATTGGGAATAAAATTAATGCTCCAGACTTGTCCAACAGAAAACAATTAATTTTATTTAAAATAAATAATAAACAGCGTAGAGGATAAGGAAAGATAATATAACAGTTAATATGTACCAGAGAGAAAGAACACAGGGGGAGGGGATGAAACAATCTGGCGGGGCATCAGGGTCGGGTGATGGAAATAAGGGTAATTGTACAAGGGGCTCTCCCCACGAGGATGTGGGCTCTGGCTGTGGTTCTGGGAGCCCTGCAGGAACAGGAGGATGGGCAGGGCCAGATGCAAGAGCAGGGCCAGATGCAAGAGCAGGGACAGGGGCCGGATCCATGGTAGGAGCTGGGTCATGGGCAAGTACAGGAGCACAGGCAGGGCCAAGGGAAGGGCCCGCGGCCCTGGAAAGCAGGGGAAGGGGCATCAGCTCTGGCAGGGGCAGGGGCAGGAACAGGGACCCAGGTAGGGGAAAGGGCATTGGCTCTGGCAGGGGCACGGACAGGGACACAGGTAGAGGAACGGACAGGTGCAGGGGCAGGAGGTGGGTCATGGGCAGGAATGGGTGCGCATGCAGGGGCAGGGAAACGGGTAGGGAAAGGGGAAGGAGCTGGGTCAGAGGCAAGCACCGGAGCACAGGGAGGGGCAGGGGAATGGACAGTTGCAGGGGCAGAAGCCGGGACAGGGGCAAGAACAGGAATACAGGCAGGGGCAGGGGAAGGGGCAGGATCCAGCACAGGAGCTGGGTCAGGGGCAAGAACAGGTGCACACGTCGCGGAAGGGGCAGGGGCAGGGGCACTGGCAGGGGTAGGGACGGGTCAGGATCCAGGGCAGGAGCGGGGTCTGGGCAAGGAGCAGGGCCACAGTTCGGGGCAGGCACAGGGGCCCTGGCTCCGGCAGGAACAGTGGCAAGAACAGGGGCAGGCTCTCCGGGCACAGGTTCTCGAGCAGGCCCTTCCTGGTCGGCGTCAGGCTCTCCGTGGGCAGGTGCCGGGTCAACTGCCGGCTCCTGGTCTCCTGCTGAAGTCTCTGCAGGCACCACCCCTCCCTGCAGAGCTGCTGATGGAGTTGGAGCCGGCTCTAGCTCCTTAGGTCGTGGAACATCTGTGAGAGGAGAAAAGCTCACCCCCGTGCCTGCTCTCCGTGGGTATTTGCAAGACAGAGCCCAGCCCAGAGCCTCCCAGAGAAGCCGCAGCCAGGAACGAGCCCTCCCCGGGACGTCTCCCCGACTGCAGTCCACCCGCTGGGTGCTCTGCACACAGTCTTTGCTCCTGGCCCCACACCAGCCTCTCGGGGCTCCTCCCTGTGGGGCCGGCCCCGACCCGTGCCCACACACCCACAGGCACCCCGCTCCAGGCTTCTCAGCCTCGAGCTCGGTCTCCGTGGGCTCCATTCCTGGAGCACAATCCAGTCAATGACCACCAGGGACAGTGGTCTGGGTGGTGTCGGAGGCCTTCCCCCGCAATCCCCAGCACCTGCTCCTGGGGACCCCTGTGGGGTCACGCCCCAGATCCCGGAAACGTCACGGCTGTCCGCCAGCCTCCTCCCGATTTCATCCGTGGTCTGCAAAGACAGGGACGGGTAGCCGGCCCAGAGGCATCACAGCCCTGCCCAGCCAGCCTCCCTGTCCCCCTGCCCTGTCCCCCTCCTGCTCCCAGATCAGACACACCTGTGCGTGCCCAGCCCTGCACACGGTACAGTGACCCCCGCTCCAGGGTAATTGGGATAAACCCAGGGCAGAAGCTCGCATCCGCACACACCCCGTCCCACCCAGCCACCCTTGACCTTGAACAAGACCTGCCCACTGGGTATCTGACCCCTCATCAGCCTGCTCTTGAATGGGTTTGCCCCACCCTACGTGACCCCTCTTCACACACACACACACACACACACACACACACACACACTGGTGGGGACCTGGGGCTGCCCCACCCTACGTGACCCCTCTTCACACACACACACACACACACACACACACACACACACACACACACACACACTGGTGGGGACCTGGGGCTGCAGAGGTGGATTAGACCCTGTGGGGCTGGGTGGCCGGCTCTGGGACTCCTGGTGTCACCTTGTGGTCTTTCCGACCAAACGGCCAGAGGCGGTGGGGAGCCCTGAAAGGACATCTTGAGACAGCATTTGCTGGGCGCGCTTTCTTCCGTCGGCAACCTCCGGATCTGGGAATGCAACAAGTGAACATCTTGGTTTCACTATCTGCAATGTAATGAGCTGGGCCGGGGGCTGTCTCTGGAATGTGGGTTCCTGGTTACCTGGGTTCCAAATTCTGATGGGCTCTGTTGTCAGGGAAGTGAGGTCACCATGGCCGGGGTCCCCTCACCCAACTTCCTCCTCAGACAAGAGCCCCAGCCGCGAGGGCCCCTCCCCCAGCTGTTCAATGCTGACCCCCCCCATGCCCCATCTATACAGTGACACCCTCACACCCCACCCCACCCACAGCCCACGCAAGGCCTGGGTGCAGCCCTTGTGTGAGGACACAGAGCTGGGTTCAGCCTGGGCTCCTGCGCGTGACCAGGGCTGTGACCCTCGACAGACCCTGTGCAGGCCCTTCTGCACTTGGGCTTTGGCCCCTCGACATGCTTCACTTAGCCGCTGAGGCAGAAATGCAGTCCTGTGCTGAGCCCTTCCTCCCAGCCTGCTGTGGCCTCGCCTGCTGTGGCCTCGGCGTGGCCGTGAGACGAGCGGGACGTGGCCACCCTCGGTGGGAGGGGGACAATGGCAGCAGAGCCGGCGCGAACCAGTCACGGACAGTCACCCCCCAAGGCGGGCGCAAGCTGCGGAGACCCCCGCCGCCCAGCAGGGCCGGCCTGAGCCACCTGACCCCACGCTGCCCAGACGGGAAAGCTAAGTCCATTCGTGTCGGTTCATAGCACAGAGATCCTGTGGGTGGTCCTTACGTGGTAGTAGCTGACTGATGCCGTTCTACTGTGTTCTCCTCGGGTGGCCCTAACCGCACCAGCGAATTGCATCGCCAACTACATACTGGTGACTCCACGTGTCCGGCTCCCACATCTCTCTATCCTCTGAACTCCAGCCCCTCACGTGGCATCTCCGTTTGGGGGTCCTGGGCTCCAAGCTCAGGCCCCGAGCCTGCCTGGGGCTCCCTGTCCTCGGACTGAACCTCCCTCCACGGCCTGTGCTCTCCCCCCCTCACCCTTCCCTCCGCTTCCACCACTCTGGGGTTTTTCACAAGTGGTCTCCTCTTCCGCGGAAGCCCACCCAACTTCCCTAACTACCTCTGTGCTTCAGCTCTCTTCCGAATGTCCCTTCCTCCGAGAAGCCCTCCCTGACCCCTCCTGCTCCACCCGGCGTGAGTCAGACCTGCCGTTGTTTTGCACTCTCTCCAGACACTCTTCCCCGATCTTGTGTGTTGTGTTCTGGGATCTCTCACCTGCTCAGGAAGGGCCAGACGGGCACACAGGGAGGATGGCCTGCAGAGATGGGGGCAGTTTTGGGGGACGCACCAGCCCTCGAGGAGCACCCATGGCCACCAGCAAACCACCAGGTGCTGGGGCAGAGGAAGCGGCAGTCTCCATCCCAGCCTCAGAAGAACCAGCCCTGGCTCGTGAGCCTTCGGGTGGACGGGAGCGGCACTCCTGTGGCCGCCTCCGGCAGCCACTGGGCACCGCTGTTCAGCTCAGCACAATTCTGATGAAAACTCCATTGTTTATTCCTCGTGCAATGAGACTTTGGGGTCTTTGTTTCCAGGTCTGGGATCACTCTTGGGTGTCGTCCAGATATTTTAGCGTCTCGTCTAAGAGCCCTCATTGTAGTGGACTCTTCTTAAATCCTCGTCGGAGACACGGGTGCGGAATGTCCTTTAATTCCCTCTGATGTGTCCACGCTGAGCGAGCTCTTCAGCAGTCTTCTCGAGCCTGGGCTGGTGTGTGCAAGGCGGCCATCCGTCTTGGAGCACAGTGTCCTGAGCTTCTGCTTGCCACCACACCCTCCAGATGACCAGCGACCCTGTCCCACTGTGTCTGAGTCATGTTGGTGTCCCAGCTTCCCTCGTGAGCCAGCGCTGGAGGGCTGCATTTGTATTTCCCCTTCTCACCTCGGAGCCTGGGAAGGTGGGGTGGGGCTGAGGACACAGTGCAGATCAGCTGAGGCTGTGTGCAGGTGTCTCTACAGAATCTGAGCGCTTTAGAGATGTGCCACCCTGAGGTCAGCGGGGCCAAAGCCAGGGGAAATGTCATCATCTGCCTGGAGACGGGAAGGGGTGAGGGGCTGATGGAGGACCCTAAGAGTGAGCAAGAGGAGCATCGAGCCGAGGATACTGGGCTTCTGGGGGACACTGCTCCCTGATGGAGCGGAGGGGAGGTGACATTCTGAGCGGAAAGAACCTGGGTGAACTGAGTGGGGGGGGGGGGGAGTAAGGAATAGGAATTCCAGGACTGAGCGAGGCAGGAGGGCAGGTGAGTCCACCCTCAGGGGTGCTTCCCTCCCTGAGTCTCAGCTTCCTCACCCGTGGAAGGAGGAGCACCCTAGCACCTATGGCAGGTGCCCTGCTGACTAGAAAGAAACCTCTGCAACGTGGCCGGCCATGTACTAGCTGGAGAGGAGGGGGCTATCGCGGGCATCCCGCCGGCCCTCAGAATGTCCCTTCCAGCCCCCCTGGCGGGGACACAGTGTGGCGGCCCAGCCATCCTAGGGCACAGCCCTGGTGGCACCAAGGAGCGCTCAGCCAGCTTCCAGCAGGTGGCGAAGGGGCCCCGGGGCCAAGGCGGTGAATGAGGTGCTCCACCTTGGGCGGGGTGGCCAGGCTGCCAGGGCCTCCTGCTGCTCCGGGCGGGGCCGCGGCTCTGTCCGGGCCCGGGTTCCGTCCGGACGTTGGGCTGGCCGAGCAGGGGACCCGGCTTGGGGAGCGGGACTGGGGACCCAGGCTGGTGCTCACGGGCAGGTCCCGGAAACCCCGTCTCTCCACCCGGCGGGGTCCTCAGGCCCCCAGAGATTTCCTCTCCGGACCCTGGTTCTCGCTCCCCTCGCTCCATCGGGCGTTGGGGAGTCGGGTCCCCCGGAGCCGTCCCAGTCCGACCCCGGGAAGCCGCGGCGCAAGGTCGCAAGGTCGCGGAGGGGCTGGGGTGCAGGCAGCGCCAAGAGTACGCGAGGAGGTCTCCGCGGGACCCGGGGCCATGGCTGAACTGCCCCAGAGTCAGGCCGCTGAGGGGCGGTCCCCGGGTCCCCTGGCAGGAGGGGCCGCGGCAGGGACGACGAACAGCGCGCCCGAGGGCCTGCAGGGGGCGCCCCCATCCGCAGGGTGCAACGGGAGGTCCGGAGCTTCCTGGGACCGGTGTGCTGGGAGCCGGGAGACCGGGAAGCCGCGGGCGCCCCTGGGGTCAGCGGTCCTGGTCCCGCAGAGTTCCCCGGTCCTGCCAACGCCCCCTGTGCACCCGCTTCGGGCTCTCTCTGCACTGGGGTGCTCGGGGCTGGGCGAAGGGCTGTGCGGCCTGGGCTGGGGTGGGGAGCCGGCGAGCGGGCGCAGTGGGGGCCGCCCCCAGGACTCAACCCTGGGCGCAGAACACGGGAGAACGCGGGCTCAGGTGGGGACAGCCCTCCTGTGGCCCAGGCGCAGGGGCCCCGGGGCTCGCGGTGCGCTAACTTCCAGACTGCGTGCACCTGCGTCCTAGGGCAGGCAAGTGTTTGGGGGGTTAAGGTAGAACAGAGGCGTCACCGAGGTTGGGGGAGGAGGCCGCGGCCTGGAGTCTCTGGAAAGAGCTGTTGTGGGATGTGTGCTCAGGCTCGCTGTCTCCCAAATCACTCCCGAGTCGTCCCTGCTTACTGTCAGCCCGGGCTCTGCTCCTGTCACTGACCTTCAGGAAAGCTGGGTGGTGAGTGTGCTTCTCATTTCACTGGTGCAAAACTGGCTTAGGGAGATCAGGGTCGCCCTCCCGGGTCATAAGGCAGGAAGGGCCAGACCGGAGCCTGGGATCCAGGTCTCTTCAGCAGCAGCCCGTCCTTCCTGGTTCTGCTCTCAGCCTCCTTTATCATAGTTTGTTCCTTTTTTCCTTGAAAAATTCTTTCACAGCATTGATACAATAAACTGCACACGAAGCGTGCAGCTTAGTAAGTTGTGACCCATGTAGACACCTGCGGATCCGGCGCTCCTGTCAAGACAACGACGCACGTGTTCCCCCACGGGCTGTCCCTCAGGCCTCTGGTACTTGCTGTGGAACACAAAGGCAAAAGAAATAGAGAAAAGAAAAATCAAACTTCCTTACAGTTCACAGCCCATCGACAAGTCCTTGAGACAGGCAGCGTGACCTTCCCCTGGGAGTTTAACTGCCCCAATGTTCACACTTGCTGGAGGCAGAAGACAGCCTTAGTTTGACATTAGCCTGACCTCCAGGATCCTGTAAAAATCCCCTTGGAAACTTCCTTTATCTCTGCGCCCCCACAATATGTGTTAGCCATCATCCCCCAAGCATATGACCGTTGATACACCTCTGGAGAGTCTCACGACTGAGGTTTTACTGGGCGGGAGTAAGTGACGTTTTCCTAACCGCAGCTAGCCCCTTGGGGTCCTGGAAACCTTGCTTCCAAATTCCTTGGAGACTTAGCAGTATCCATTACACCCCCTAACTTGAAAGTATAGGATCAGTGTCTCCTCATGACCCCAGTGCAGCTCTTTCTACCCTCGGGTCCTACCCCCGTGCTTTAATAAAACTACCCTTTTTGAGCTAAACACATCTCAAGAATTCTTTCTTGATCGTTTTCTCCCGGACCCCATTTCCCAGCGTACTCTGCTGTCTAGGTTGACCTCAGGCTACGGGGACCAGTGCTCTACCTGCTCTGGGACTCTTGAGGAGCAGGGGCTCTGTCCTTGGTCTCCATACACTGTGGTTCCAGCAACATCTAGCCCATGACTGACCCCATGCAGACCTGAACATAGAGTTCAGGGCTTTTGAGAAACCTGGCAAACAGTCCCCATTCTCAGATTCCCTACATCCCTTCATCTGTTTATTTATTCATTCCACCGATATTTTTAAAGATTTGATAAGTACCAGGAGGCCTGGTGCTGGGTGGACACCAGGTGAGGAGGTGACCTGAGAGATATGAATGGGGAGCTACATTAGTTTTTCTTTTATTGTTTGTGCTTTTGGTATCCTACGTAAGAAATCAGGTTCACTCAACAGGTTCTCACTCTGGATGAGGGCTGTTTATGGCTGAAGCCGGGAACAGCCATGGCCGAGTGGATCTGCACTGAAAGCTCCTCGGCACCTCGGCTGCTCCTGGAGAACACACGCCACGGATCACAAAGAGGGTACGGGGTTGCGGCTCCTTGGCGATCTGAGAAGAGTCTCAGAATCTCAGAGATCGTCGTCTATCAAGCCTTGGTGCTCAAAAATATGACAGAACACCCAGGCCAGATGTGAGGAGACAAGGGGCAGTATGATTTCCGAGAGGCTGTGCATTTTGACTGGGGGATGGACCCACCGTGAGCTAGTTCAATACTGGAGTCCGTCAGGCTACATTCTACATGAAAAAAGACGCAGGCAAAAGTGCTCCAGGCAAACAAAACATAAATGCATAAGTAACTGATTTACTTTGACAAGAGTAATTCCACACTAATAATTAACATAAAAGAGTTTTCATTTCTGGTCTGATTATTTTCAGACCTCTTATGACCTTAGCCATTTCCCACCCAACGGCCTTCCCCAAGGGCTGCTGCGTGATTCCCGTTGGTGGATCTTCCTAACTCCATCAGAGGTCAGCACTTGTGGCTGACCTCCCGGGAGCTTCGGTCTCCTCCTCCAGTCTGGCCTCCTGGGCCAGACACAGCCCAGCTGTGGATGCTCCCTGGGACTACTCATCCCCATAATCAGACCTCTGGTAGCACTTCCCTTTAACTACACATACTTCCACAAGGTCCATAAAATAAAGACTGGTCAAATTTTGCTTATCAAAATGTTTTTCTCCACTGTTTTTATCTAAATGTGCTAAAACTTGCTGACATGGCACCAACTACTTTGGGGAAAGCAGAACAGACTAAATCAAACGACTGACCAAAACCAACGACCAAGAAAGTAAACAGTCAACAAAGGCAAGTCTTTTATCCAGCAAAGTCATCAAAGGACAAATAACCCCACGGTACCTGCCTGTTCTACCTCAAGCCTTCCTTCCCACACTCTAAGTGGGTTCTACTGAGTTCCAAGCAGGGACGGGGCGGTGTGTGTGGAGCCCTGAGGTTCTGGGTCGGGCAGGAAGGTGTCCTCAAAGAGCCAGGGTGGGGGCACGTGGAAATGCAGTCCTGAAGGACTCCCAGAGATGCACTCTACACTCCTCTGTGTCCTTCAGCATCTCTCAGAGCCTTGATACTTGACTGATGATTAACTGTCCTTACAAAACAATGCTCTCAAGAAAACAGCAAGTTGAGACACATATTCCTCCCAAAGGATAATCATATAACTTACATGAAGAGCATTTTAAACTATAGAAGAAGCTGCTGTGAATTGCCTGAAGTGAGTGTTGGTCATCAGATTTCCCTTAAACAATGATCCACCGCAGGTAAGCTAATTTTTCTTCAATTTCCTTTCAAAATAAGTATGACATGATGGTAGGAAATGGCACCATAATGACTAGAATTTAAATGAATTAATTCTTCCCAGACTATTGTTAAGTACCTATAATCCACGGCGGCACAGCCCATCTTCCCACCTGCCTGTCACGACGACAACAGGCCTCAGGCAGGCTTTAGCTCACGTGTCTTCCCAGAGCTCAGGGGCTCACGCTCCATCCTGGGGCCCCACTCCACGAGAATGGTCCACGTGCACAGGGCTGCGTGCACAACGTCTGCGTGAAGTGCCACGATGTCATCTGGCCTGTGTGCAAATTCACCATCTTTGTTTCCTCTCTAGATGCACAACTAGTGACGGACTGTGGGCAGGAGACACACGGAGTACTGGCGGGCACGCGGGCAGAGCCTCGCCTCTCAGCCAGGCCAACTCAGCACCGCCAGGCAGCTGGCCCCACGCACCGCCCAGTGTGGCCCTTGGAAGCTCTTTCAAGGCGAGATACATCTGGGCCCGCTGGGGTCTCTGGCTGAAAGGCACCCTCTCCACGGTGAGCCCTCTGCATGAACGACTCAGGCTGCCGGCCTGGGGTGCGGCCCTGGAACCTCTGCAGTCTGGCCCACAGCTGGAACAGGAGAACCGCTCATGGCAGCCAACCACCATCATTCTTGTTCTCATGTCATGATGAAGCATCTACTTCTCATTTGGTCTCATTTCTTTCAAATCCAAGCAAAAACACTGTTACAGAATAGCTGACTTGGAGGCTGCAGATCTTTCCCCCTTTTGAAATCCAATCATTGGAACAGCTTTCTCCAACAGGAGGTCATGTCGGCTCCTGGCCCCTCAGCCACTGGTCACACACATCACCATCTCAACAGCGGAGGAAGAAGAAAGAAGTGAATTTCACAGCCTGTCCACACAGAGCTCGTGAGTGGGGTAGGGGCAGAAGAGTGACTCAGGACCGGTCAGGACGGTCAGGGGCAGGCTGCGCCCACAACTACTGAGGAGCTGGCTCTGGCCTGGCCGATTCCATGAGTGAAGAGTAAGATCTGGACTTTGGCAAGCATCTTCAAAGCGACACCCCATCGCTCCGAACACACATGGGAGTGTATGGAGTTGGAATAAAAAGGGCGGGGCCGACGTGTTCAGGGTCATCCTGCACTATGGTCTTGCACATCAGCAGCCCAAACTGACAAGTCACTGTGCTTTCTTTACCAGTGTTTCTGTGAGCCTCTGCACCTACACATCAGGGACCCACCATCTGCCTCCCTCACACAGACAGGAAATAGCTTCCCCAGGGCCCTGAGGCGGCCTCAGCACCTGACCAACAGCAGTGAAGTCTTGTGCTACAAGTCACCAAGTTTCTCATTTAAAAAACTATCAGCTGGCCAAACAGGGTAAATAATTTTTCTTAGAGGGGTGGGGCAGAGAGAGAGAGTGTTAAACGGGACAACCTGAGATCATGACCTGAGCCAAAATCAAGAGGCGGTCGCTTGACTGACTGAGCCCCCCAGGCGCCCCAAGACAGGGTAAATTCTTGAGACGACAGTGCTCAACATCTGACTGGGATCTGTAATTAAAATGCAAAGTATGCATTTAATATTTTTAATGGGAAACCAATTTGGGAATAAAAGGCTTCACTGCAACTATATTTTTATATGGCAATAAATAGAAAATGAAATTTTAAGAAGGTAACAAATGAAACAGCATCAACAAAATCTAACTACCTAAAAATAAATCAAACAAAAGGTGTACAAAACTCTACAGAGAACTACTGGGTATTTACCACAAAGATACAAATGTAGGGACCCGAAGGGGTACGTGCACCCCAATGTTTATAGCAGCAATGTCCACAATAGCCAAACTGTGGAAAGAGCCAAGACGTCCATCAACAGATGAATGGATAAAGAAGATGTGGTATATATACACAATGGAATATTATGCAGCCATCAAAAGGAATGAGATCTTGCCATTTGCAATGACGTGGATGGAACTGGAGGGTGTTATGCTGAGTGAACTAAGGCAATCAGAGAGGGTGCCTGGGTGGCTCAGTTGGTTAAGCGACTGCCTTCGGCTCAGGTCATGATCCTGGAGGCCTGGGATCAAGTCCCGCATCGGGCTCCCTGCTCAGCAGGGAGTCTGCTTCTCCCTCTGACCCTCTTCCCTCTTGTGCTCTCTATCTCTCATTCTCTCTCTCTCAAATAAATAAATAAAATCTTTAAAAAAAAAAAAGAAAAGAAACTTATAAGTTAATCAGAGAAAGACATGTATCATATGATCTCACTGACATGAGGAATTCTTAATCTCAGGAAACAAACTGAGGGTTGCTGGAGTGGTGGGGGGTGGGAGGGATGGGGTGGCTGGGTGATAATTGGGGAGGGTATGTGCTACGGTGAGCACTGTGAATTGTGTAAGACTGAACCCACTTCCCTCACCTCCCCCTGTATGCACCTGAGAGTAAGGTAGTTTGATTAGTAAGTGCCGCTGCCCCAGAAAGTACATGATCTCTGTGGGCCATTCCCCAGATAAATGATGGGGACAAAAGCGGTGGTGGGGTATGTAAAGCCATTTTGAAATGGTCTGAAGATTCAGATTTCCTCTTGACCAATTCCTAAACATGATGTGTCTTCAGGATTAAGTTGTATGAAAGTATTTTCCTGTATGGGGAACCTGGGTGGCTCAGTCTCTTAAGAGTCTGACTCTTGATTTTGGCTCAGGTCATGATCTCAGGGTCATGAGCCTGCTTAAGATTCTCTCTCCTTCTCCCTCTGCCCCTCTGCCTCCACCCCCCCCCACACTATCTCTCTTTCTCTAAAGAAAAAAATAATTTCATGTAAAAAATGCTTTGTGCTTCTTCTTCTTTTTTTTTTTTTAAGATTTATTTGAGAGAGAGCAGGAGAAAGAGCGAGCGGGGGTGGGGGGAGAGGCAGAGAAAGAATCTCAAGTGGACTCACCGCCAAGCACGGAGCCTCAATCTCATGACCCTGAGGTCCCTCGATCCCTCAATCTCATGACGTGAGCCAAAACCAAGAGTCAGACACTCAACAAAATGAGCCACCCAGGCTCCCCAAATGTTTTGTGCTTCTTGCATAAAACCCTTTCAGCTGAAAGTCTGGGAAGACAACATGAAGACCCCTGGTGGCACAACACTGGGGAGGAGCAGAGGAAAGAGGGCACTTTTGCTTCTCACAACTGTCGGCAGGCTCTCCAGTCCAGCAGGAAACCCTCCTGCTGCCAGTGATTGGCATCTGAGATTCAAAGGGGCTGCCAGGCCTACAGCACGTCTGGCAGCTGGGATTTCTCACTTGGACATGGTGGTAAAAGGTGAACGGTACTGTTTTAACGGGCTCTGGCCAGGGCCTATACGAGGCAGACCTGGCAGCAGGCATGCAGACTGGTCTCACCCGGCTGCGTGAGGTCCCAGAACAATACTGCTAGCACTTCTCCTGTGAAGACACCTTGGCTGAGGCAGTAGGCTGTGCAGAAAAAGGAACGCAGACTTGAGAAAGGCCTGCTCACAAGCAAGGCTGGCCCTTGGGTGAGGTCTAGAGATGTGGATTTCAGGAGCATTCCCACCATTCCCAGATAAGAAAGACTCACTGTGCCTGAATGATTTATTCAAGCAGCGTGGTTTATACCGAACATAGGCTTCCTTCTGGGAGTCTGGCACCTTGACATGTGCCAGACAGAGGAATGCCTCCATGAGTCTCTCCTGTGTTTCCTTGGTAGGCACCATCTCACTTGTGTTCTCGTAACGAGCTGGTGGGGGTGTGCAGCACGTCCTGTGAGGGTCCACTGGGAGGCGCTCCGGAACCGTGCGCCATGCTTCCTCCAGATGCACCCCAGGGCCTTTCACTTGGCTGTCTGTGCCCTGTGTCCCGTTGCTAAAATCAATCATGGTCATGAGGAGGACTATGTGCTGAGTCCTGGGGGATTCTCCCAGGTAATCATTAAAACTGGGGGTGGTCTTGAAGGTCCCCCAAAACAGAGAGTTTACCATTTTTATAGTTCTCATTTTCATTTTTTGTTATTTGTTATATTGTGGGTTTGCCTCAGAATAAATGTTTTAGCGTGGCTTCCGCACTTAGAAAAATCACAGACTTGAAGGCATGAAGACTCAGAGGCCAAAGATGGGGGTAACCACAGCGGCTGAGGAGCGACGGGGGACGTGGAGACCTGAGGTGGGAGAGTGCCTCGGAGGGGCCCTAACTCCGGCATCCTCTCACCCCGACCCCACATGACCCACATGCGGGGCGGCTTTCCAGCAGTCCAGCTGAAAGAAGTGAACAAAGACCCCCAATTGCAGGGAAGCTGGAGCTCAGAGTTCGACTTCAGCCCAGTGAACTACCAAGTAGAACAAAACCAAATTCAAAAAACAGTACCCTTTAGAAGACCATAAGGCAATCCAGAGTGTCTATAATGTATCATTAGAAATGCTGAAGACACCATCCAAACAAACTTCTAGACGTATGAAGACATAAGAACACAAGATCCATATTCAGGAAAGAACTCAATCAATAAAGACGAATTCTGAGATGAGCAGATATCAGAATTAAGAGATGAGATTTTCAAAGCAATTTCAACATCTCAAAGAATTAAAGGAAAATCTTCTCCTAAAGCAATGGGAAACCACAGTACAGAAAAAAAAATATATTTAAGGAAAAAGAACCAAATGGAAATTCTAGCGTTAAAAAAATACAATATCTGAAGTAAACTTATTGGACGAACTTAACAGGAGATTGGAGATGAAAGAACGTTTGTATCCTTTGGGTAAATACCTAGTAGTGCAATTGCTGGGTCGTAGGGTAGATCTATTTTCAGTTTTTGAGGAAACTCCATACTGTTTTCCAGAGTGGCTATACCAGCTTGCATTCCCACCAGCAGTGTAAGAGGGTTCCCTTTTCGGAGAAGGAAGGTCTTGGTGGGAACGCTGAAGGGTAGCACTGACTCTGAATAGTAGGAAAGAGGATATGGAGTAAGTAAAGGGACTGGCCCTTGGAATTGGGGATTGGAGAGGGAAGGAAGCCAGGCTGTAGCCAAGAGCTCTTCAGGGAATGAAGTGGGGGGATGTCTGGAAGGGTGGGGTGGGGCCCCAAAGTCCAGCTCCTGAATGCCAAGTTAAGGAGTTTAATTTAATTCTACAGTTAGTGAGAATAACTGCATTGCAGTACATTTAGCAGGGGAGAAAAACTGTTTTGGGAAGATTTATGTTTTAGAGGGATGCAAAAAAGAGTGTGTTAGATAGGTGCCAGAGAAAACTGGGATCCCTATCTCTAGCTTGGTTGGGGCTTACTTGCACAGTAGCGGTTGGAGGATGCCCAGGGGTGGTAAGAAGGGACCAGCCCTTGATGCACAAGCACTTTTCAAAGTAGCTTCATAGCTTCTGCTGTCCTTCTGGCCAAAGCAAGTCACCTGTTCAGGCCCAGATTCAAGGGGGTGGAAAATAAACACCATTTCTCCTCTCCCTTCCCTTCTTCCCTTCCATTTCCTTCCCTTTCTTTCTTTCTTTTTTCTTTCTTTCTTTCCTTCCTTCCTTCCTCCCTCCCTTCCTTTTAAAAAGATTTTATTTATTTGACAGAGAGAGACAGCTAGAGAGGGAACACAAGCGGGGGGAATGGAAGAGGGAGAAGCAAGCTTTCTGCTGATGCAGGGCTCTATCTCAGGACCCTGGGATCATGACCCGAGCCGAACGCAGATGCTCAATGACTGAGCCACCCAGGCGCCCCAACACCACTTCTTGATGGAAGGAGGGGCAACACGGCAAGGCAAACAGGAGGCGTATAGGGAGGGGTGAGGTTCTGGCCATTTTTGAAGCCTCCTACCCTGGGCTAAGGGATGAAGAAAACATAAAGTTCTACATGCTTGGAGGTTGGGTTAGAAAGAGCAGAAATACATGCACCCACTTTGTGGAATGCGCCTAAATACCTTACATCTTAAAATCTGATCTGCTTACCCTCTGATCTGGAGAGATTAACCCAGAAGTTATGCAGAGCATTTTGGACAAGTATTTAACCCAGCTCTCAGAATCCGGGTGTCTCGAAAAACAGACTCAGATACTTTGTCTTTCCCTGGTTCTTTTGGATTCTGAGACATTTTAAAAATAAAAGTGAACACTGCATTTAAGCAGTTGGAAGCATTCCTGGTTTCTAATCAGCCTATGGCTGCAGGGGCACTCCCTCAGAACAAACCTCATGTTCTGAGTCCTCCCACTACCAACCGTTTACAGCCTACTGCATCATAAGCACAGTATATGGGGTTGACAGGATTTTTGGAGACCTTAAAAACATTTTTTTTTGAGTCATGAAAACATTTTTAATTCAAAATTGCAAAAGATACTGAAAAATCTAAATGCACATATATCATTAAAATAATTTGAAGGCAATTTCTAGGTATTTTTACTTCCTTAGAATTTTCGATTAGAGATGGCCCCCAAATCACACAGCCAATAGCAATTTAAATGACTTCTTTATAGTCAAATAAATCCAAAAGGAAAATGATAAATATTCCTTCAAACTTTTTTCATGGCAAGAATCCAAAAAATCCAAAAAAGATACTGAACGTACCATGGGGATGAATGACTGTGTTCGGTAGGTCTGGAGGTCCCTAATATCAACGTCTGCTGAGGGTCTCCGGGGGGTCGTAAAACACCCCGGGGGCAGGGAGGCGACTCTACCGAGTTGGCAAGGGCCTCACATTCAGGGCTATGTACGCTTTCCGAGCGGGCAAACCCGTTAGCAGAGCCACAGAAGCCAGGGTTCCAGGGGTCCGCCCAAAACATGTCCGAAGCCAGTCCTTCCTGGCCTTTGACCTGCTTTGGCCGAGCCCAAGTTTTCGTGGGAGACCGGCTTGACCCTGCGCAGCGCTCTGCCGGCGGGGCCGGGCGCCGGGCCACGATGATTCCCTTCTGCCGGGAACAACTGCACCGAGACTGTGGCCGGCCGCCCACCTGCCACTGCGACAGAGGGAAGAACCCGTTCCAGCAAACCGACCCGCGCCCCGTCCCCACCGGGCCGGGTACTGCTCCTGACAGCCTGGCTCCGGCCTCCACTTCCTGGGGGCGTGGCCCCGCCTCCTCTCCCCAGTAGGCCACGCCCCTCGGCGGCTCCCGTTCGCAGACGTCACGGCGCGCTTCTCTGACGCCAAAGCGCCTTCCTCTGACGTCAGGTCCCGCCCCAGCCCCGCCCTGCGCCCGCCCTCCGCAGCTAGAGCGGCTTCGCCTGAGGCGGCGGCTGGGGCGGCAGCTGAGGCGTCTGAGGCGGCTGAGGCGGCTGAGGCGGTCGAGGGGGCCGAGGCGGCGGCGGCGGGGGTCGCGGTAGCCGACCCTGCGGACGGCGGCCCGCTGTCAGTCCGCTCCCGTCCCGGACCGGCGGGCGATGGTGCGGCGGAGCGCGCGGATGCGGGCGGCGCGGCGGCGGGCATGAGGGAGGATGGAGGGGCAGGACGAGGTGTCGGCGCGGGAACAGCACTTCCAGAGCCAAGTGCGGGAGACCACGGTGAGTCGGCCCGGGCCCCCCGCCCCCTCCCGCCCCTCCCCCCGCCGCGCCCCCCTCTCCCCGCGCCCTCGGTGCGGGGTGCCCCCTGCCCCTGAGCCCCCGCCTCCTCCACGGGCCCCCCGCGCCGGAGCTCCGGGGGGCGCAGCGCCGTGCCGTCGGGCGGGCGGACCTCCCGGCGGGGAGCACCTGCGTGGTGCCCTCGGCGCCCTTCTCGGAGCGCGCGTCGGGACCCGGGGGCGGGCCCGGCCCGGCCGCGGCGCGGGCTGTGCGGACTGCCGAGCGCCGTTGGCTCAGCCCTGCGGGTTTGCGTGGGGAGCCCGGCGGCGCGGGCGGCGGCGCGGGGGCTCCCTGTTCCGTCGCTGCGGCGCCGCCGGGACGTCCGCTGTGGTTGCCTTCCGCCGCGCGGCGCGGAGTGTGCTCGGCTCTGTGTCTCGTACCGGCCCGGGGCCCGTTGTACGTGTTCGCGTCCCCTCGCCCAGCGGCCGGCCCGCCCGTCAGCCCCGAGGGCCGCGGCTGGGAAAGCTCTGCCGTGGCGTTGCCTCCTTCGGGCCCTTCTGGACCCTGCAGCCGGGGGACCGCCGCAGTCGTAGCTTGCGGTAGAGAGCGCTCTGAGCGAGTGGCCGTGTGGCTGTAGCCGCTCTCCGCCCTCGCGACGGGCGCTCCGGCAGTCCCCGGCCTGGGCTGCAGCGCGTCGTGTTTTCTGGTGCCCGGCCGTGTGCGCCTCTGGTCGGGGCTGTGCCTCGGAGAGGGACCCCTGCCTGCCGGTTCCCGGGTGCGCGGCCGCGGTGCCCTCCCGCAGCTCCGCGCCCGGCCCGCTGGCTGCTCTTTACCGACGCTCAGCACGTTCTTCTAATGTAAGCCATTGCAGTAAGCGTCTCATATTTATTGCACAAAAACTGTGTTCGCACTTCCCTGACGATTCATGAATTTGAGTACCTTTTCATATACTTACGGTCATTTGCCACTCTTGTGAAGAAGCATCTTCAAGTCTTGTCCCCATTTTTAAATTAGTCCTTTAATCTCTTAAATATTGATTTGCAACTTTTATGTTTTCCGAATAGGATAGTTTGGTCGAATATAGGTATTGCAATTTTTTTTCCATTTTGTGGATGCTTTAGCACTCAGTGATATATCTTCTGAGGAGAAATTCTTAATTTTCATATAGTTCACTTTAACAGAAATTGTTTTCTGGTCAGTTCTTTCTGTGTCTTGTTTAAGAAATCTTTGCCTATTCCAAAATTATGAAGGTATTCTCTGTGTTTTCTTTAAATGCTTTATTGATCCTCTCCACCCATTTAGATCTGCAGTTCATCTGGAATTTATTTTTTGTGTATGTTTTGAGGTAGGAGTCTTTTTGTTTCCCCCCACCTGGATGTCCAGTTGCTTTAGCACCATTTAGGACCTTTGTCATGACTTAGGTAACTATAATCGTGGGGTTTAATTTTGTAATCCATGCTGTTCCATTGAGCTATTTGTTTTTGGCTTTACTTTTTAATTAATTAGATATTCTGTCATTTGGATTGAGAAAAAGACTCATGTTATAGTAGCCAGGAGCTTTATTACCTTTGCCACTCTGAAAACGACTTAGTTTTGGCACTGATTTTAAAGTTCCTTAGTTCTGCCCCTTGTCACCCCAGCTTCCTCTGAGCCAGCACCTCTGGGTGGTGAACGTACTCCACCCTCTACAGAAGCTGTGCAGAAGTGAGCACGTTCACTGGGTTTCCCGTCTTTGGCATTCTTTTCTCAAATGATTCATATTTAGAGTGAACATAGATACTTGAGTTTTTTCTAGGACATGCTGCCAATTCTTAGTTAACTCTTTTTTGGTTTTGCCATGTAATGCTGTAAGTTTTACCTTTCTGATACAGTATACATCGCATGTGGTTAACATTTTTAAGTGTACAATTCAGTGGCATTAAGTACAGTCACATCTTGTGCAACCGTCACCACTGCACATCTCTAGAACTTTGCTGTTATTCCAAGCTGAAACTGTCCCCATGAGTCATTAACTTACCATTCCTTTCTTCTTCCGGCTTTTGGTAACCACCATTCTACTTATGTCTCTATGAATCTGACTATTCCAGTTATCATATAAGTGGACTCGTACAGTATTTGTCCTCTCATGTCTGGCTTATTTCAATCAGCATAAGGTTTTCAGGTTTCATGCATCTCGTAGCATGTGTCCGAATTTTTTTCCTTTTTGACATTGGATGATATTCACTTGTATGGACATAACCCTATTTTGTTTACCCATTCATTCATCACTGGACATTTGGGTTGTTTCCTGGCCTTTGTAAATAGTGCTGCTATGAACTCAGGTGTACAAATACAAATACCTCTTGGAAATCTTGCTTTCAGTTCTTTTAGGTATGTGTATACCGAGAAGTGGAATTGTGGCATCATATAAAAAAATTCTACGTTTAATTTTTTTGGGAAAAATTGCTGCAGTGGCTGTACCATTTCACAGTCCCACCAGCAGCACTCCAGGATTCCAGTTTCTCCACTAACACGTGTTGTTTTAAAATATAATTGTTATCCTAACGGGTGTGCAGTGGTATCTCATTGTGGCTTTTATTTGCATTTCCCTGATGGTTAGTGATGTTGAGCACTGTTTTATGTTCTTCCTGGCCATTTGTATATCTTCTTTGGAGAAATATCTATTTGAATCCTTTGCCCGTTTTGAATTGGGTTGTTTTGTTGTTGACTTTCAGGAGTTCTTTATATATTCTGGATATTAATCCCTTATTAAATATTAAATTTGCAAATATTTTCTCCCATTCTGTGGGTTGCCTTTTTACTCTATTGATGATGTTCTTTGATGCACAGCAGTTGTTAATTTTGATGAAGTTCATTTTATACATCTTTTTTTCTTTTTTTGCCTGTGTTTTTGGTGTTATATTAAAGAATTCATCACCAAATCTAATGTCATGAAGATTTCTATCTATGTTTTCTTCTTAAGAGTTTTAACTCTTACATTTGGGGTCTTTGATCCATTTTGAGTTAATTTTTGTATATTGTGTAGTGTTTAACTTATAAATACTCATGTAATAATCCTTTTTTGTCTTTAGTATTATGAATATCTGAGTTCTCTTGTCAATTACTTAAATGATTACGTAGCTAAAACCTATTAACCAGGTGGCAATGATCTATTTTCTTTCTTCCTGTTGCTGGCTTTTTTTTTTCCTTTTTATTTTGAACTTCAGGTGCACAGAATTGGATAAATTATAATCCTTGGTTCATACACAAATTTTTCATTGGTTCATGTGTGACCTGCTTTTGATTAACCTATTTTTAAATAGTATGCACACATGAACTGTTACCCAGGATACTAAACCACTGACTCGAGCTTGTTAAGGATCCAGCAGGAGAACTGAAATATGGACAGTAATTTATATGTTCCTGTTCTTTATACCTGCCATAGTTGCACAGCATCACTTGTCTTTTGGTCCATCTCTTCTTTAAGTAGGCTCCACACCTAGCACGGAGCCCAGCAGGGGGCTTGAACTCACAACCCTGCGATCAAAACCTGAGCTGAGATCAAGAGCTGGTCGCTTAACTGACTGAGCCTCCCAGGCACCCCAGTACTCTATTCTTCAAGTGCATTTACTTAGATGGTACGTTCCAAATGGTTTTCTTATGTTGCCACTTTCACTGATATAGCTCTTACTTTAAAATGGTCACAGAGTAATACATAACAGTACCAAAATAGCCTCATAATCCCTTCATTAAATTAATAATAAATAACATTTATTGAATGCTTACTAGGTATCTCATTTGAGTTTCACAACAAGCATATGAAGTAGGTATTTCGCAGCATGTAGCCAAGGTGGCATAGTCAGCGTGTGATGGAATGAGAGTTTGAATCCAGGCAGGCTGATTTCATAGCCTGTACTATATTTACAGTCTTATAAAGTTTAAACCTCCACCATAACAGGGTTATGTCGGATCCAGCTAGATTGGTTACATAAAATGCTTGTTGTAAGGCTAATGAAAGGACCAAGGAGAACTGGTGAAACTAGCTGGCAGGGAATTTTGGGGTCTAGCTGCACAATTTAAATTCTTCCTTATTCTGGCTATGGTTTAGGCTCCCTAACTTGGCTGTAGTATTTTTGGTGCAGTTCTGGGGTTCACTAGGACTTTTACAACAGGGGAGATTTTAGGACCCTCTAATTTTCTTGGCTTCCTTTTGGCCACATAGAGTGGGGATATAATGGAGATGCCAGGAATCATGCTCTCTCTACTGCTTCCCTAGGTCAGTTTACCTGCCTTTTTCTACCAGGGTCTTGCCTTCATCTCCATGGCTCACTCCATATACTGCAGATAAAAACTTTAGCCCTTCCCTCTTGAGAATAGAGGTTGGGCAGAAGATGGGAGCCAGTCATCAGTCTTGTATCTAAATATGAAATGCAGGTGTCTGGAGGTCTGTAAGTTTTTTCTGAGCTTTGTCACTGCTCTCCAGCCAAAGACCACCAGGAATATACCTGTAGTTGGACAAGTTGGGTTGATTGCATGTTGCAGTAAGGGAAAATGCACACCATTGGGAATTGTGGGGTGTTTCAATAAGAGAGCATTTGAAAGGAACTTTTAAAAATAGGATTTGGGCTTGTGTGGGGTGATTTGGAAAGAGTTTAAAGAAATGGGGCTTTGATTTGTATTGGATGCTGTTAGGAAGCAGAGATAATTCTATGATTGAGTATCTTAATCTTATATAGAAGGAAAGAAGACTGGGTGGGTTGAACTTAAAACTTATTGTTAATAAGAAGCACGTCATTCATGTAAGCCATGGTGGGGAGATATTTAGTCATCTTTATGATTTGGATGGTATTCATGTTTTTGGCTTTGTTCAGGCATGATTACAGAGTGATGTTTATTCTTTGTCCATTATGGTCACAGAGTGCCCTTCTCTGATGTTGATGTTCTCTGAAGTTGTTTATTTTCAAGAGGAGAATCATCAAGACCTAGCTGTGAGTGCCTCACTCTGAGCTGCTAGCCAGTTTGTAGCAACAAGGCCTAGCTGATAGTAGCAGGGCTTCCAGATGTCAGGGGCTGCTTTTCTCTTTCTCAGTGTGTTCCGTAAAGTCTTACAGTTGAACGGCATAGTAGATACAAATCCAATAGCTGACATATATGGATTTTGTAACATAGGTGAGCAAAAAGGAACGGGATAGAGGTATAGAGGATTCTTCGTATTTGATTTTGCTAAACTGGCTTAAATGAACTTCCGGGAGGTGGCACAGTAGCCCATGAAGATGTTCATGTGGGAATCTCTGGAACCTGTATGTTACCATAAATGGCAGAAGGGCTTTGCAGCTGTGATTGTGTTAAGGGAGAGATGGTCCTAGGTTATCTGGGTGAATGCAGTGTAACCGCAAGGGTCCTTTAAGAGGGAGGTGGGAGAGTCAGAGTCAGAGAAGGAGATGTGACAACAAGCGGAGGGTGGAGTGAAGCACTCTGAAGGTAAGGAGATTGAATAGCCTCTAGAAGCTGGAAAAGTCAAGAAAATGGATTCTCCCTAGAGTCCACATCACGGAAGGAACTAGCCTTGCTGACATCTTGATTTTAGCCAGTGATACCCATGTTGGATTTGTGACCTTTAGAACTATGAGGTAATAAATTTACGTTAGGTGCTCAGTTGCGGTAGTTGGTTACAGCAGCCACTCAGAATCCTTTATCAGGAGGCTTTGACCTTCACCGCTCTCCTTGTGAGTATACTTCACTTCTCTCTAGTTTTTTACTTGGGGTTGAAGGAGACTGAGGCATTTCTGATTGCGTGTAAGATTTTTTTTTTCCTTTTTATTCTTTCCATCTTAAGTGATAGTTGGAAGTACATTTCCTGAGAGGTATAGGCATCCAAAGAATGCCGTATCATTTCAGGACGATTTCTAGTGTTAGTTTTCCTTTTGTTTCCAAGCTAATTTTATACAGTAGGATAGAATATACTCTGAGAGCTGTATGCTCTTGTTTTATTCTGCACTGTATTGTAGAAGGTAATTGTAGATATTTACTCATGATATGGTTTTGAAGATTATATACAAATATAGTAATATAGGTTAATTTTCTGAAAACCTTGGTGGTAAGATAATTCAAAGAACTTAAGACATCATAAGAAAAAACACACATGAGGTGATAAAGTTCAGAATTTATCTTTGAAAGCCCTTGTAAATGTTTTAACACTTAAGATGAAACAGTTCAAAAAGGGTACACAATAAAGACAATAAATTCTAATTTTACAGTTAATATCTGTTATCTGTTGTATGTTAGAATTTTCAGAATCCCCTTCCCTAGAATTTCAGTGGGATCCTTGTGATGCATTTTGGATTGTTTTGAATAATATGCATTATGAGAAGTATTTCCTTATGTCTGTTCTTTCATCCAGATGTCTTTCTGATTTTTGGCTCAGAGTTGTTGACTCCTGGGACCCAACTCCTCACTATCATTCCACTGGCACAGAAGAACTTGTGTGCTGGAGGTGAGGGATGCTTTGGGTGACTTTTCCCGATTGCTGCGTGGAGAACCCTCGCTCTGTGTCAGAGCACTTGTTATCTTTTATGTTCCTGTTTTTCTCCTGCCCCCACAGATGGTAGTGGGGTCCCTTCTGCAGCTTGGATTTGCCTTCCCGAGGTGACATTGTAAAAACTACTTCTCTGTCATCCCACTTTACTTGTCTTTCCATTGCTGACCCATCGCCACCAGGAGTGACTTGAAATTTGGTGGTGCCAGAAATTTTTTTTTTTTTAAAAGCTTTGTATAATTAAATTTGCATGGACTTCAAATTGTGTGAGGGGAACTTGAAGTTGGAGAGGGAATAAAATATCATTTTCTTTTCTTTGTGGGTCTTTTTGTGGCAGTACTCATAATAAAACTTGTGTTTCAGTTGTGTAGGCCATAGATTCTCTAGATAGAATTGTTAAAGTATTCTGATACTTAATATCAGTTTTTCACATGTCTTCGGGGCTTAGGCTTCAGGAACATTCCACGTATCCTTTAATAAATTAATTTTTTTTAGAGAGAGAAGGAGAGAGTGGGGGGGGAGGGGCAGAGGCAGAGGGAAAGAATCTTAAGCAGGCTCCCAGCACAGAGCCTGATACAGGGCTTGATCTCATGACCCTGATATCATGACCTTACCCGAAACCAAGAGGCAGATGCTTAACCGATTGAGTCACCTAGGTGCCACCTGCCCCACATAGTCTTTAAAGTACAGTTTTTGGCCTTTAGAAGTCATTCATCTAACATTATTTTAATTTTTCTCAAATCTGTGTATTTTTCAAAGAGCACCATAACTAAATATGGAATTTGACAAAAAGCTGGCCATCCAGGACTGCAAGCAGGATTGTTTCACTAGCATGCTAATTCATGATTCTATAGTGATTCTATGGGATTCATGGATGAGTTTATTGATGTTGTATATTTGAATATCAGATGTATTATTGAGGCCTATACTGTTGTTATTCATAGTGTAATACTTTCTTTCAAAACTCCAAATTTTAACTATTTTATTGAGAGCCTGAGCTTCTCTTTATTGCACAACAGTGCTGAAAGCTGAACAAGGAGGTAGATTTGTTGGGTTTGGATTGGGGCAGTGTAGGTTCCAGTCATATATTTGCTATTTACTAGCTGTGTGCTACTGGGTGAGTTCCTTAATCTCTTGGAACCTTAATGTTTCTTTTCTTGTCTGTGAAAATAGGAATTATAACACCTACCTTAGGGATGCCTGGGTGGCTCAGTTGGTTAAGCATCTGCTGTTGGCTCAGATCATGATCCCAGGGTCCTGGGATCGAGTCCTGCATTGGGCTCCCTGCTCAGCGGGGAGCCTGCTGCTCCCCCTGCTTGTGTGCTCTCTCTCTTTCTGACAAATAAATAAAATCTTTTTTTTGATTTTTTAAAATTAATTCAGAGTGATAGATACATTGCAAAAATAGCATGGTGAATCCTCATATACTCTTTTTTTTTAATCATGTTAATCACCATACATCACATCATTAGCTTTTGATGGAGTGTTCCATGACCCATTGTTTGTGCATAACACCCAGTGCTCCACGCAGAACGTGCCCTCTTTAATACCCATCACCAGGCTAACCCATCCCCCCACCCCCCTCCCCTCTAGAACCCTCAGTTTCTTTCTCAGAGTCCATAGTTTCTCATGGTTTGTCTCCCCCTCCAATTCCCCCCCTTCATTTTTCCCTTCCTGCTATCTTCTTTTTTTTTTTAACATATAATGTATTATATGTGTAATATAATGTATTATTTGTTTCAGAGGTACAGGTCTGTGATTCAACAGTCTTAGACAATTCACAGCATTCACCATAGCACGTACCCTCCCCCACTGTCTTTCACCCAGCCACCCCATCCCTCCCACCCCCCACCACTCCAGCAACACTCAGTTTGTTTCCTGAGATTAAGAATTCCTCATATCAGTGAGGTCATATGATACATGTCTTTCTCTGATTGACTTACTTCGCTCAGCATAATACCCTCCAGTTCCATCCACGTTGTTGCAAATGGCAAGATTTCATTCCTTTTGATGGCTGTATAATATTCCATTGTGTATATACACCATCTCTTCTTTATCCATTCATCTGTCAGTGGACATCTTGGCTCTTTCCGTAGTTTGGCTATTGTGGACATTGCTGCTATAAATATCAGGGTGCACATACACCTTCGGATCCCTCCATTTGTATCTTTGGGGTAAATACCCAGTAGTGCAATTGCTGGGTCGTAGGGTAGCTCTATTTTCAACTTTTTGAGGAACCTCTATACTGTTTTCCAGAGTGGTTGCACCAGCTTGCATTCCCACCAACAGTGTAGGAGGGTTCTCCTTTCTCCACATCCCGCCAACATCAGTTGTTTCCTGAATTGTTAATTTTAGCCATTCTGTGAGGTGTGAGGTGGTATCTCACTGAGGTTTTGATTTGGATTTCCCTGATGCCGAGCGATGTTGAGCACTTTTTCTTGTGTCTGTTGGCCATTTGGATGTCTTCTTTGGAAAAATGTCTGTTTATGTCTTCTGCCCATTTCTTGATTGAATCATTGTTCTTTGTGTGTTGAGTTTGGTAAGTTCTTTATAGATTTTGGATACTAGCCCTTTATCTGATATGTCATTTGCAAATATCTTCTCCCATTCTGTCGGTTGTCTTTTGGTTTTGTTGACTCTTTCTTTTGCCGTGCAGAAGCTTTTTATCTTGATGAAGTCCCAATAGTTCATTTTTGCCCTTGCTTCCCTTGCCTTTGGCGATGTTTCTAGGAAGAAGTTGCTGCGGCTGAGGTCGAAGAGGTTGCTGCCTGTGTTCTCCTTTAGGATTTTGATGGAATCCTATCTCACATTTGGGTCTTTCAGCCATTTGGAGTCTATTTTTGTGTGTGATGTAAGGAAATGGTCCAGTTTCCTTCTTCTGCATATGGCTGTCCAGTTTTCCCAACACCATTTGTTGAAGAGACTGTCTTTTCTCCATTGGACAGTCTTTCCTGCTTTGTCAAAGATGAGTTGACCATAGAGTTGAGGGTCCATTTCTGGGCTCTCGATTCTGTTCCATTGATCTATGTGTCTGTTTTTGTGCCAGTACCATACTATCTTGATGATAACAGCTTCGTAATAGAGCTGGAAGTCCGGAATTGTGATGCCACCAGCTTTGCTTTTCTTTTTCAACATTCCTCTGGCTATTTAGGGTCTTTTCTGGTTCCATACACATTTTAGGATTATTTGCTCCATTTCTTTGAAAAAAGTGGATGGTATTTTGATAGGGATTGCATTGAATGTGTAGATTGCTCTAGGTAGCATTGACATCTTCACAGTATTTGTTCTTCCAGTCCGTGAGCATGGAACGTTTTTCCATTTCTTTGTGTCTTCCTCAATTTCTTTTATGAGTATTTTATAGTTTTCTGAGTACAGATTCTTTGCCTCTTTGGTTAGATTTATTCCTAGGTATCTTATGGTTTTGGGTGCAATTGTAAATGGGATCGACTCCTTAATTTCTCTCTCTTCTGTCTTGTTGTTGGTGTATAGGAATGCCACTGATTTCTGTGCATTGATTTTATATCCTGCCACTTTCCTGAATTCCTGTATGCGTTCTAGCAGTGTTGGGGTGGAGTCTTTTGGGTTTTCCACATAACGTATCATATCATCTGCAAAGAGTGAGAGTTTGAGTTCTTCTTTGCCAGTTCGGATGCCTTTTATTTCTTTTTGTAGTGTGATTGCCGTGGCTAGGACTTCTAGTACTATGTTGAATAGCAGTGGTGATAGTGGACATCCCTGCCACGTTCCTGACCTTAGGGGAAAGCTCCCAGTTTTTCCCCATTGAGAATGATACTCGCTGTAGGTTTTTCATAGATGGCTTTTATGATATTGAGGTATGGACCCCCCCATGCCTATACTCTGAAGAGTTTTGATCAAGAAAGGATGCTGTACTTTGTCAAATGCCTTCTCTGCATCTATTGAGAGGATCATATGGTTCTTCTTCTTTCTTTTATCAATGTATTGCATCACATTGATTGATTCGCGGATGTTGAAGCAACCTTGCAGCCCAGGGATAAATCCCACTTGGTCGTGGTGAATAATCCTTTTAATGTACTGTTGGATCCTATTGGCTAGAGTTCTGGTGAGAATTTGTATCCATGTTTATTAAGGATATTGGTCTGTAATTCTCCTTTTTGATGGGGTCTTTGTCTGGTTTTGGGATCAAGGTAATGGTGGCCTCATAAAACAAGTTTGGAAGTTTTCCTTCCATTTCTATTTTTTGGAACAGTTTCAGAAGAGTAGGTATTAATTCTTCTTTAAATGTTCGGTAGAATTTCCGTGGGAAGCCATCTGGCCCTGGGCTCTTGCTTGTTGGGAGATTTTTGATGACTGCTTCAATTTCTGTAGTGGTTATAGGTCTGTTCAGGCTTTCTATTTCTTCCTGGTTCAGTTTTGGTAGTTGATACATCTCTAGGAATGCATCCATTTCTTCCAGATTATCTAATTTGCTGGCGTATAGTTGCTCATAATATGTTCTTTTTTTTTTTTTTTAAAGATTTTATTTATTTATTTGAGAGAGAGAGAATGAGAGATAGAGAGCACGAGAGGGAAGAGGGTCAGAGGGAGAAGCAGACTCCCTGCTGAGCAGGGAGCCCGATGTGGGACTTGATCCCGGGACTCCGGGATCATGACCTGAGCCGAAGGCAGTCGCTTAACCAATTGAGCCAACTCAGGTGCCCCATAATATGTTCTTATAATTGTTTGTATTTCTTTGGTGTTAGATGTGATCTCTCTTCTTTCATTCATGATTTTATTTATTTGGGTCATTTCTCTTTTCTTTTTGATAAGTCTGGCTAGGGGTTTATCAATCTTGTTAATTCTTTCAGAGAACCAGCTCCTAGTTTCCTTGATCTGTTCTACTGTTCTTTTGGTTTCTATTTCATTGCTTTCTGCCCCGATCTTTATTATTTCTCTTCTCCTGCTGGGTTTAGGCTTTTTTTGCTCTTCTTTCTCCAGCTCCTTTAGTTGTAGGGTGAGGTTGTGTATTTGAGACCTTTCTTGTTTCTTGAGAAAGGCTTGTATTGCTATATATTTTCCTCTCAGGACTGCCTTTGCTGCATCCCAAAGATTTTGAACATGTGTTTTCATTTTCATTGGTTTCCATGAATTTTTTTATTTAAAAAAATTTTTTTTAATTTTTGTTTTTTTAAAGATTTTATTTATTTATTTGACAGAGACAGAGATTGCAAGAGCAGGAATACAAGCAGTGGGAGTGGGAGAGGGAGAAGCAGGCTTCACCCCGAGGAGGGAGCCCGATGTGGGACTTGATCCCAGGACCCTGGGATCATGACCTGAGCTGAAGGCAGATGCTTAACGCCTGAGCCACCCAGGCGCCCTCCATGAATTTTTTTAATTCTTCTTTAATTTCCTGGTTGACCCATTCATTATTTAGTAGGATGCTTTTTAGCCTCCATGTATTTGAGTTCTTTCTGACTTTCCTCTTGTGATTGAGTTCTAGTTTCAAAGCATTGTGGTCTGAAAATATGCAGGGAATGATCCCAGTCTTTTGGTACCGGTTGAGACCTGATTTGTGACCTAGGATGTGATCAATTCTGGAGAATGTTCCAAGGGCACTAGAGAAGAATGTGTATTCTGTTGCTTTGGGATGGAATGTTCTGAATATGTCTGTAAAGTCCATTTGGTCCAGTGTGTCATTTAAAGTCTTTATTTCCTTGTTGATGTTTTGCTTAGAGGATCTGTCCATTTCAGTTAGGGGGGTGTTAAAGTCCCCCACTATTATTGTATTGTTGTTGATGTGTTTCTTTGCTTTTGTTATTAATTGGCTTATATAATTGGCTGCTCCCATGTTCGGGGTATAGATATTTACAATTGTTAGATCTTCTTGTTGGATAGTCCCTTTAAATATGATATAGTGTCCTTGCTCCTCTCTTATTATAGTCTTTGGTTTAAAATCTAATTTGTCTGATATAAGGATTGCCACCCCAGCTTTCTTTTGGTGTCCATTAGCGTGGGAAATGGTTTTTCACCACCTCACTTTCAATCTGGGAGCGTCTTTGGGTCCAAAATGAGTCTCTTGCAGACAGCATATCGATGGGTCTTGTTTTTTAATCCAATCTGATAGCCTGTGTCTTTTGATTGGGGCATTTAGCCCATTTACATTCAGGGTAACTATTGAAAGATAGGAATTTAGTGCCATTGTATTGCCAGTAAGGTGACTGTTACTGTATATTGTCTGTTCCTTTCTGGTCTATGTTACTTTGAGGCTCTCTCTTTGCTTAGGGGACCCCTTTCAATATTTCTTGTAGGGCTGGTTTCGTGTTTGCAAATTCCTTTAGTTTTTGTTTGTCCTGGAAGCTTTTTATCTCTCCTTCTATTTTCAATGATAGCCTAGCTGGATATAGGATTCTTGGCTGCATATTTTTCTCATTTAGTGCTCTGACTATATCATGCCAATCCTTTCTGGCCTGCCAGGTCTCTGTGGATAGGTCTGTTGCCAATCTAATGTTTCTACCATTGTAGGTTACATATCTCTTCTCCCGAGCTGCTTTCAGGATTTTCTCTTTGTCTCTGAGACTCATAAGTTTTCCTATTAGTTGTCGGGGTGTTGACCTATTTTTATTGATTTTGAGGGGGTTTTTCTGTGCCTCTTGGATTTTGATGCCTGTTTCCTTCCCGAAATTAGGGAAGTTCTCTGCTTTAATTTGCTCCAATATACCTTCTGCCCCTCTCTCTCTTTCTTTTTCTTCTGGGATCCCAATTATTCTAATATTGTTTCATCTTACGGTATCACTTATCTCTTGAATTCTGCCCTCGTGATCCAGTAGTTGTTTATCTCTCTTTTTCTCAGCTTCTTTATTTTCCATCATTTGGTCTTCTATATCGCTGATTCTTTCTGCCTCATTTATCCTAGCAGTTAGAGCCTCCATTTTTGATTGCACCTCATTAATAGCCTTTTTGATTTCGACTTGGTTAGATTTTAGTTATTTTATTTCTCCAGAAAGGGTTTCTCTAATATCTTCCATGCGTTTTTCAGGCCCAGCTAGTATCTTTAAAATCATCATTCTGAACTCTAGTTCCGACATCTTACGAATGTCCGTATTGATTTGGTCCCTGACAGTTGGTACTGCCTCTTGTTCTTTTTTTTGAGGTGATTTGTTCCATCTTGTCATTTTGTCCAGAGGAGAATAGATGAATGAGAGAACAAAATGCTAACAGGGTAACAACAACCCCAGAAAAATATACACTAAACAAATCAGAAGAGACCTGAAACGGGGGGGGGGGGGGGGGGGAAGAAAGGGAAAGAAAAAGATAAAAACAAACAAACCAAAGAACAGAATATGATCAAATATGATCAGGCTGGTGCATAGATCAGTGCCACACACTAGATTTTGGGCATATTTTGGTCTGTTAGAAGAAAGTGTCTCCCAAAATATTAAAGAAAAACTTACATATGTACAAAAATAAGGGTAAATAGGATGAAGGGAGGGAATATGACTAGAGGTGAAAATTATAAAAGATTTTATAAAAGGAATTGATAAGAAGTTGGTTGAAAAAAGAAAGGAGAGGATTAAAAAAAAGGGAGAGAATGTGATCAGGCAGGAGACTAGAACAAAGCCATACACTAGTGATTTAGGGTATATTTTGGTCTGTTAGAAGAAACTGTATCCCAAAATTTTAAGGAGAGAACAACTTATATATATATACACCAAAAATAAGGTTAACTACTCTGAAAGGTTAGAATATGACTCTAAAAATGAAATATAAAAAAGATTTTTTAAAAAAAGGGATTGATAAGATGTTGAAAAAGGGAAAAAGAAAAATTCAAAAAGAGAAAAAAAGAAAGTTAAAAAAAATTAACTTTGAACGACTAAAGAATCATGGGAAAAAAGCCATGAATTCTATGTGCAGTATTCCCCTAGCGCTGGAGTACTCCCGTTCTCCTTGATCGGTAAACTTGGTCTTGGCTGGCTGTTCGTGCTGATCTTCTGGGGGTGGGGCCTGTTGCCGTGGTTCCTAAATGTCTTTGCCGGAGGCCGAATTGCCCCACCCTTGCCAGGTCAGGCTAAGTAATCTGCTCGGGTTTGCTCTCGGGAGCTTTTGTTCCCTGCAAGCTTTCCGTGCAGCTTTGGAGGATGGAAGTGAAAATGGCAGCCTCCCAATCTCTGCCCCTGAGGAGCCGAGAACTCGGGGCCCCGCTCCTCAGTGCGCCCCCAGAGAAAAGCAGTCAGTCACTCCCGTCTCCCCGGTCTCCTGCCGCACTCTGTGCTCACCTGGCCTGTGACCAAGGGTTTCTATCTCTGGCTCAGGACCCCGTGTGGTGTCTCCAAACCCAGCAGATCCCTGCGGTGCGCTCCCGCGCCGCTCCTCCCGGGGGAGGAAGGGGAGTCTCCCCGGATCTGCCGCTTGTTGGGTCCCTGCTGGAGGAGCAGTGGCCCGACTGGGCCTCGGATCACAGTTTATGGCCACCCCGAGCTGAGAGCCCACTCCTTGGCTCTGTCTCTGCAGCCGGCTTCCCCACTCCGATACCTGGGAGCTCTGCCGCACTCAGGCACCCCCGGTGTTTCTGTGACCCCGAGGGTCCTGAGACCACACTGTCCCAGCGAGGGTTCCACACCCCCCCCCCCCAGCTTAGCCACTGGAGCGACGTCCCTCAGCAGAGCCGACTTCTAAAATTTCTGATTTTGTGCTCTGCTGCTCTATCACTTGCCAGTGACGGTGGACGGAGGCCCCCTCCCCCGCCATCTATCTTCCCGAATGTTGCCTCGGGTTCACTTCTCTCATGTCCTGCCTTCCAGAAAGTGGTTGCTTTTCTGTTCAGAGAGTTGCTGCTATTCTTTTCTTCGATCTCCTGTTGAGTTCGTAGGTGTTCAGAATGGTTTGATCCCTATTCAGCTGAATTCATGGGACCAGACGAAATTTAGGTCTCCTCCTCCTCTGCTCTCTTGCTCCTCCCCCCCCCGATAAATAAAATCTTAAAAAAAAAATAACACCTACCTTAAAGGTGTGACAATTAAGTGAGATAATGCTAGGAGAGTGCTTGGTATGGTACTGGAAACATGACCATTACTTAGTACATTGGGATTTATTATTTCTGTTGACTTTGCTGTATTCAATTAAGCTTCTTTTTTTTTTTATTTTTTAAAGATTTTTATTTATTGAGAGAGAGAATATGGTAGAGAGAGAGCATGAGAGGGAAGAAGGTCAGAGGGAGAAGCAGACTCCCTGCTGAGCAGGGAGCCCGATGCGGGATTCGATCCTGGGACTCCAGGATCATGACCCGAGCCGAAGGCAGTTGCTTAACCAACTGAGCCACCCAGGCACCCTCAATTAAGCTTCTTTAAGAATAGATGATTTTTGAATGTGTTTCAGAGTTCTAGTTATCAAGAGCACTTGATGTAACTTTGTTAACTTGAGGGACATCTAGATAATGAAAGCAAGGTGATGGGAAATTTTTTCTTCATGTTCATGCTTTTGTACTTACTCTCTAGGAAGTTACATGCAGTAACTTTTAAATATGTTCCGGGGCTGGCTTCATAATTTTTTGGGTCCAGTTCAAAGTGAAAATATGGATGCTTTTTTCAAAAAGCAGGGAAAGAAGTGCTGTTAGAGGTACTAAAATATAAAGCTTTTCCTTTTATTATGTGGTTTTTTTTTTTCTAAATCGCCATGGTGTTTTTTTGTTTGATATCCAATGTTCTAAATAAAAATTTTTTACTTTTAATTCCAGTATAGTTAACATACTGTGTTATTATATTAGTTTTGGGTATCCAATACAGTAATTCACCAGTTCCATGTATTACTCAGTACTCATCAAGTTAAGTGTACTCTTCTTAATCCCCTTCACCTATTTGGCCCATCTCCCCACCAACCTCCCCCCTAGTAACCATCCCTGCTTGTTCTCTGTAGTTGAGTCTGTTTCTTGGTTTGTTTCTTTTTTCCCCCTTCCTCTGTTTCTTTTGTTTCTTAAATTCCACACATGAGTGAACTCATGGTATTTGTTTTCTCTGACTTAATTTGCTTTGCATTATAATCTCTAGATACATACATGTTGCCATGGCAAGATTTCATTCTTTTTTATGGCTGAGTAATATTCCGTTGTATATACATACCACATCTTCTTTCTCCATTCGTCAGTTCCTGGACACTTGGGCTGCTTCCATATTTTGGCTATTGTAAACAATGCTGTAATAAACATAGGGGTGCATATATCCTTTTGAATTAGCATTTTTGTTTTTATTTTTTAAGATTTTATTTGACAGAGAGACAGCAAGAGAGGGAACACAAGCAGGGGGAGTGGGAGAGGGAGAAGCAGGCTTCCTGCTGAGCAGGGAGCCCGATGCGGGGCTCGATCCCAGGACCGTGGGATCATGAGCTGAGCTGAAGGCAGACGCTTAATGACTGAGCCACCCAGGCACCCCTAGTGTTTTTATATTCTTTGGGTAAATATCTAGTAGTGTGATTACTGGATCATAGGGTAGTTCTATTTTTAATTATTTGAGGAACCTCAGTACAGTTTTCCACAATGGCTGCACCAGTTTGCATTCCCACCAACAGTGCCCAAGGGTTTTTTTTCCTCCACATCCTCTCCAACACTTGTTGTTTCTTGTGTTTTTGATTTTAGCCATTCTGACAGGTGTGAGGTGATATCTTACTGTGATTTTGATTTATATTTCCTTGTGATGAGTGATGTTGAGCATCTTTTCATATGTCTGTTGGCCATCTTGATGTCTTTTTTGGAGAAATGTTTGTTAATGTCTTCTACCCATTTTTTAATTGGGTTTTTGGTTTTTGGGTGTTGCATAAATTTTTTTTAAATATATTTTGGATACTCAGCCTTTATTGGATATGCCATTTGCAAATATCTTCTCCCATATCATAGGTTTTCTTTTAGTTTTGTTGATTGTTTCCTTTGCTGTGCAGAAACTTTTTATTTTGGTGTAGCCCCAGTAGTTTATTCTGCTTCCCTTGCCTTAGGAGACATCTAGAAAAATGTTGTTATGGCTAGTGTCAGAGAAATTACTGCTTGTGATCTCTTCTAGGCTTTTAATGGTTTTGGGTCTCACATTTAGGTCCTTAATCCATTTTGAGTTTATTTTTATGTGTGGTGAAGAAAGTGGTGTGATTTCATTCTTGTACATGTAGCTGTCCAGTTTTCCCAAGATCATTTGTTGAAGAGACTGTTTTTCCCATTGTATATTCCCGCGTCCTTTGTTGAACATTAGTTGACCATATAATTGGGGGTTTATTTCTGGGTTTTCTATTCAGTTCCCTTGATCTGTATATCTGTTTTTGTGCCAGTACCATACTGTTCTGATTACTACAGCTTAATAGTGGAACCTGTACATGAATGTTCACTTGAAACCTGGAATTGTGATACCTCTAGTTTTGTTTTTCTTTTTCAGGATTACTTTGTTTATTCAGGGTCTTTTGTGGTTTCATACAAATTTTGGGATTGCTCATTTTAGTTCTGTGAAAAATGCTGTTGGTATTTTGATATGGATTACATTATATCTGTAGATTGCTTTAGTAGTACAGACATTTTAACAATATTTGGTCTAATCGATGAGCATAGAACGTCTTTCCATTTGTGTCATTTTCAGTTTCTTTCATCCTTGATTTATAGTCTTCAGAGTACAGGTCTTTCAACTCCTTGGTTAAGCTTATTCCTAGGTATTTTATTATTTTTGGTGCAATTATAAATTGAATTGTTTTCTTAATTTCTTTTTGCTGCTTCATTATTAGTGTATAGAAATAATGCAGCATTAGTTTTAAATGCAAATGTAAGAGCATTGAACTCGTTCAAACACTGAAATTACGCAATTTATATTTAACAGTTAATATATGTGTATGTGTTTTCTTCTCACCAGAACAGTGGAAATGCTGCACAAAAACAAACTCAACTTTTTTTTTAAGTTTTATTGAGATGTGATTCACCTACCATATAATTCACCCAATTTAGTGGTTTTTAGTATATTCAAGAGTTGTGTAACCATCACCACCATTTAATCCTAGAATATTTTTATTTATCTCCAGAAGAAACCCTATACCCAGAATAGTTTTATTTATCTCCAGAAGAAACCCTACACCCAGAATGACTACCATACACTATAGCAGTCATTCCCCATTTCCTCCTGAATTCTCTTCCCTCCAGTCCTAGGCAACTGCTAATCTACTTTCTTCATGGATTTGCCCATTCTGTATATTTCATATAAATTGAATCATGCAATATGTGTTTTTTGGTGTGTCTAGCTTCTTTCAGTTAGCATGATGTTTTCAGGATTCATCCACATTGTAGCATGCATCAATACTTCATTTTTTTGTGGTCAAATAATATTTCATTATAGGGATGTGCCACATTTTGTTTATTCATTCTTTAGTTGATGGAACTTTAGATTTTTTCCACTTTTTGGCTCTTATAAAAAATGCTGCTGTGAACATTCATGTACAAGTTTTTGTGTGGATGTATGTTTTCATTTCTCTTGGATGGAATTTCTGGGTCGTATGATACCTCTGTGTTTAATATTTTGAGGAACCGTCAAACTGTTTTCCAAAGTTGGAGCACGATTTCCCATTTCTACCACATTTCAATTTTTCTACATCTTCTTTAACACTTGTTAACTGTCATTTTAATTCTTTTTTAAAATGACTTTATTCGTTTGACAGAAAGAGAGCACAAGCAGATGGAGTGGCAGGCAGAGGGAGAGGGAGACAGAGGGAGAGGGAAAAGCAGGCTCCCCGCTGAGCGTAGAGCCTGACATAGGGCTCAATCCCAGGACCCTGGGATCATGACCTGAGCGGAAGGCAGACACTTAACTGACTGAGTAACCTAGGCGCTCCTTGAGTTCTAACTGTAGTCATCCTAGTGAATATGAAGTGTTATCTCATTGTGTGTGTGTGTGTGTGTATTTTAAAGTTTTATTTATTTAAGTAATCAATCTCTGCACCCCACGTGGGGCTTGAACTCACAACCCCAAGATCCAGAGTCGCACTCTCTTCTGACTGAGACAACCAAGCATCCCTCATTGTGGTTTTGATTTGCATTTCCCTAATGACTAATGATGTTGAACATCTTCCCGTGTGTTTATTGGTCATTTGTGTATCTTCTTTGGAAGAGTGTCTATTCAGCCTTTGTCCTTTTTCAGATTGGGTTTCTTTTTTTTCTCATTATTGAGTTGTATATTTTCGATATAATGCCCTTATCAAACATATGACTTGCATATATTTTCTTCGATTCTGTGGGTCATCTTTTCACTTTCTTGATTGCGCCACAGAAGTTTTTAATCTTGTTGAAATACAATTCACCTATAAAATTTTTTTGGTCACTTTTGTATTTATGTCATATTCTAGAAGGCCTTGCCAATCAAAGGTCATAAAGACTCTTGTACTTTTTCCCAAGAATTTTACCATTTTAGCTGTCACATTTATATCTGATCCACTTTGTTAATTCTTGTGTATGGTAAAGAAAGGGGCATATCTTTTTTGGTGAGCTGTCTCTTCAGATCTCTAGCTCACTTTTTAATTTGTGTTGTTTTTTGAGTTTTAAGAGTTCTTTCTGTATTTTGGGTTCAACTTCTTTACTGGCTATGTGTTTTGTACAAATTTCCACCAGCCTGTGGCTTGTCTTCTCTTAGCAGTGTCTTTCACAGAGCAGAAGTTTTTATTTATTTATTTATTTATTTATTTATTTATTTATTTATTTATCTATCTATCTATCTATCTATTTTTTTATATATCTATCTTAAGATTTTATTTGTTCATTTGACAGAGAGAGACACAGCGAGAGAGGGAACACAAGCAGGGGGAGTGGGAGAGGGAGCAAGCAGCAGGCTTCCCGCGGAGCAGGGAGCCCGATGCGGGGCTCGATCCCAGGACCCTGGGACTGTGACCTGAGCCGAAGGCAGACGCTTAACGACTGAGCCACCCAGGCGCCCCCAGAGCAGAAGTTTTTAATTATAATCCTGTCCAACTTATCATTTTTTTGCATGGATTATGCTTTTCAAGTCATATCTAAAAAGTCATTGCCAAACCTAAGATTACCTGCATTTTTTGCAGTTTCATGTTTTGCATTTAAGACTGATCTATTTTCAGGGCGCCTGGGTGGCTCAGTCGGTTAGGCGACTGCCTTCGGCTCAGGTCATGATCCCGGAGTCCCGGGATCGAGTCCCGCATCGGGCTCCCTGCTCAGCAGGGAGTCTGCTTCTCCCTCTGACCCTCCCCCCTCTCATGTGCTCTCTCTCTCTCTCATTCTCTCTCTCAAATAAATAAATAAAATCTTTAAAAAAAAAGACTGATCTATTTTGAGTTAATTTTTGTGAAAGATATATCTGCATCTAGATTCATTTTCTTTATATATATATATATATGTTTAAATGCAGTTAGCCAACATATATAGTAGGTCATTAGTTTCAGATGTGGTGTTCAATAATTTATCAGTTATGTATAACACCCAGTGCTCATCACATCACATGCCCTCCTTAATGCCCATCCTTCCACCCATGACCCCTTCTGCAACCCTCAGTTTGTTTCCTAGAGTTAAGAGTCTCTCATGGTTTTTCTCCTTCTCTGATGACTTCTCATTCAGTTTTCCCTCCCTTCCCCTATGATCCTCTTTGCTATTTCTTTCTCTCTTTTTTAATTATGTTATGTTAATCACCATACATTACATCGTTAGTTTTTGATTCTTTGTGCTATTTCTTATATTCTACATATGAGTGAAACCATATAATTGTCTTTCTGTGATTGACTTACTTCGCTCAGCATAATATCCTCCAGTTCCATCCACGTTGATGTAAATGGTAAGTATTCACCCTGTCTAATGGCTGAGTAATATTCCATTCTGTGTATATACACCACATCTTCTTTATCCATTCATCTCTCGGTGGACATCTCGGCTCTTTCCATAGTTTGGCTGTTGTGGACATTGCTGCTATAAACATTGGGGTGTAGGTCCCCCTTCGGATCACTACATTTGTATCTTTGTGGTAAATACCTAGTAGTGCAATTTCTGGGTCCTAGGGTAGCTCTATTTTCAGTTTTTGAGGAAACTCCATACTGTTTTCCAGAGTGGCTGCACCAGCTTGCATTCCCGCCAACAGCGTAGGAGGGTTCCCTTTTCTCTGCATCCTCACCAACATTTGTCATTTCCTGACTTGTTAATTTTAGCCATTCTGACTGGTGTGAGGTGGTATCTCATTGTGGTTTTGATTTGTATTTCCCTGATGCTGAGCGATGTGGAGCATTTTTTTATGTGTCTCTTGGCCATTTGGATGTCTTCTTTGGAGAAATGTCTGTTCATGTCTTCTGCCCATTTCTTGATTGGATTATTTGTTCTTTGGGTGTTGAGTTGGTAAGTTCTTTATAGATTTTGGATACTAGCCTTTTATCTGATATGTCATTTGCAAATATCTTCTCCCATTCTGTTGGTTTTTTTGGTTTTGTCAACTGTTTCCTTTGCTGTGCAGAAGCTTTTTATCTTGATGAAGTCCCAATATTTCATTTTTGCCCTTGCTTCCCTTGCCTTTGGCGATGTTTCTTGGAAGAAGTTGCTGTGGCTGAGGTCGAAGAGGTTGCTGCCTGTGTTCTCCTCTAGGATTTCGATGGATTCCTGTCTCACATTTAGGTCTTTCATCCATTTTGAGTCTATTTTTGTGTATGGTTTAAGGAAATGGTCCAGTTTCATTTTCTGCAGTGGCTGTCCAATTTTCCCATCACCATTTGTTGAAGAGACCACCCTTTTTCCATTGGATATTCTTCCCTGCTTTGTCGAAGATTAATTGACCATAGAGTTGAAGGACTTTTTCTGGGTTCTTTATTCTATTCCATTGATCTGTGTGTCTGTTTTTGTGCTGGTACCATACTGTCTTGATGACTACAGCTTTGTAATAGAGCTTGAAGTCCAGAATTGTGATGCCACAAGGTTTGGTTTCTTTTTCAATATTCCTTTGGCTATTCGGGGTCTTTTCTGGTTCCATACAAATTTTAGGATTATTTGCTCCAGTTCTGTCAAAAAAGTTGATGGTATTTAGATAGGGATTGCATTGAATGTGTAGATTGCTCTAGGTAGTGTAGACATTTTAACAGTATTTGTTCTTTCAATCCATGAGCATGGAATGTTTCCATTTCTTTGTGTCTTCCTCAATTTCTTTCATGAGTGTTCTATGGTTTTCTTAGTGCAGATCCTTTGCCACTTTGGTTAGGTTTACTCCTAGGTATCTTGCGGTTTTGGGTGCAATTTTAAATGGGATAGACTCCTTAATTTCTCTTTCTTCTATCTCATTGTTAGTGTATAGAAATGTAACTGATTTCTGAGCAATGATTTTATATCCTGCCGACTTCCCTGAATTCGTTTATGAGTTCTAGCAATTTTGGCGTGGATTCTTTTGGGTTTTCCACGTAGAGTATCATGTCATCTGCAAAGAGTGGGAGTTTGACTTCTTCTTTGCCGATTTGGATGCCTTTTATTTCTTTTTGTTGTCTGATTGAGGAGGCTAGGACTTCCAGTACTATGTTGAACAGCAATGGTGAGAGTGAACATCCCTGCCATGTTCCTGACCTTAGGGGAAAAGCTCTCAGTTTTTCCCCATTGAGAATGATATTCTCTGTGGGCTTTTCATATATGGCTTTTATAATGTTGAGGTATGTTCCCTCTATCCCTACACTGTGAAGAGTTTTAATCAAGAAAGGATGCTGTACTTTGTCAGATGCTTTTTCTGCATCTATTGAGAGTATTATTCGGTTCTTGCCCTTTCTTTTATTTATGTGGTGTATCACATTGATTGATTTGAGGATGTTGAACCATCCTTGCAGCCCAGGAATAAATCCCGCTTGGTTGTGGTGAATAATCTTTTTAATGTACTGTTGGATCCTATTGGCTAGTATTTTGGTGAGAATTTTTGCATCCATGTTCATCAGGGAAATTGGTCTTTAATTCTCCTTTTTGGTGGGGTCTTTTTCTGGTTTTAGGATCAAGGTAATGCTGGCCTCATAGAGTTTGAAAGTTTTCCTTCCATTTCTACTTTTTGAAACAGCTTCAGAACAATAGGTATTAATTCTTCTTTAAATGTTCGGTAGAATTCCCCTGGGAAGCCATCCAGCCCTGGGCTTTTGTTTGTTGGGAGATTTTTGATTACTGCTTCAATTTCCTTGCTGGTTATGGGTCTGTTCAGGCTTTCAATTTCTCCCTGTTTCAGTTTTGGTAGTTTACATGTCTCTAGGAATGCATCCATTTCTTCCAGATTGCCTAGTTTGTTGGCATATAGTTGCTCATAATATGTTCTTATAATTGTTTATATTTCTTCGGTGTTGGTTGTGATCTCTCCTCTTTCATTCATGATTTTATTTATTTGTGTCCTTTCTCTTTTCTTTTTGATAAGTCTGGCCAGGAGTTTATCAGTCTTATTAATTTTTTAAAAGAACCAGCTTCTAGTTTCATTGATCTGTTCTATTCTTTTGGCTTCTCGTTCACTGATTGCTGCTCTAGTCTTTATTATTTCTCTTCTGCTTGGTTTAGGCTTCATTTGCTATTCTTTCTCCAGCTCTTTTAGGTGTGAGATTAGCTTGTGTATTTGAGACTTTTCTAAATTTTTTAAAAAGATTTTATTTATTTATTTGACAGAGAGAGACACAGTGAGAGAGGGAACACAAGCAAGGGGAGTGGGAGAGGGAGAAGAAGGCTTCCCGCCGAGCAGGGATCCCAATGCGGGGCTCAATCCCAGGACCCTGGGATCATGACCTGAGCCAAAGGCAGACACTTAATGACTGAGCCACCCGGGCACCCCAAGACTTTTCTAATTTTTTGAGAAAGGCTTGTATTGTTATGTACTTCCCTCTTACGACCGCCTTTGCTGTATCCGAAAGTTTTTGAATAGTTGTGTTTTCATTTTCATTTGTTTCCATGAATTTAAAATTCTTTAATTTCCTGTTTGACCCATTCATTCTTTAGTAGGATGCGCTTTAACCTCCATGTATTTCAGTTCTTTCCAAATTTCCTCTTGTGATTGAGTTCAAGTTTCATAACATTGTGGTCTGAAAATATGCAGGGGATAATCCCAATCTTTTTGTACCGGTTGAAACCTGATTTGTGACCCAGTATGTGATCTGTTATGGAGAATGTTCCATGTGCACTTGAGAAGAATGTGTTCTGTTGCTTTAGGATGGAATGTTCTGTATATATCTGTGAAGTTCATCTGCTCTAGTGTGTCATTCAAAGCCCTTGTTTCCATGTTGATCCTCTGCTTAGATGATCTGTGCATTACTGTGAGTGGGGTTGAAGTTCCCTACTATTACTGTATTATTATCCAAGTGTTTCTTTAATTTGGTTATTTATTGGTTTATATAATTGGCTACTCCCAAATTAGGCAATAAATATTTATAATCATTAGATCTTCTTGTTGGATAGACCCTTTAAGTATGATAATAGGGTCCCTCTTCATCCCTTACTATGGTCTTTAGTTTAATTTGTCTAATGTGAAGATTGCTACCCTAGCTTTCTTTTGATATCCATTGGCATGATAAATGGTTCTCAACCCCCCCACCTTCAATGTGGAGGTGTCTTTAGGTCTAAAATGTGTCTCTTGTAGACAGCATATGCATGGGTCTTGCTTTTTTTAAATCCAATCTGATACCCTATGTCTTTTGATTGGAGCACTTAGCCCATTTACAGTCAGTAATTATTGAAAGATATGAATTTAGTGCCACTGTATTACCTGTAAAGTCTCTGTTTCTGTAGATTGTTTCTGTCTGGTCTGTGTTACTTTTGGGCTCTGTCTTTGCTTAGAGAATCCCCTTTAATATTTCTTGCAGGGCTGGTTTAGTGGTCACCAATTCTTTTATTTTCTGTTTGTCCTGGAAGCTCTTTATCTCTCCTTCCATTCTGAATGACAGCCTTGCTGGATGAAGAATTCTTGGCTGCATGTTTTTCTCACTTAGTACCCTGAATATATCATGCCAGCCCTTTCTGGCCTGCCGGCTCTCTGTGGATAGGTCTGCTGCCAGCCTGATGTTTCTACCCCTGTAGGTTAAGAACCTCTTGTCTTGAGCTGCTTTCTTTGTTTTTTTTCCTTTAAATTTTTTATTGTTATGTTAATTACCATACATTACATCATTAGTTTTTGATGTAGTGTTCCATGATTCGTTGTTTGTGCATGACACCCAGTGCTCCACGCAGAACGTGCCCTCTTTAATACCCATCACCAGGCTAACCCATCCCCCCCCTCCCCTCTAGAACCCTCAGTTTGTTTTTCAGAGTCCATCGTTTGAGCTGCTTTCAAGATTTTCTCTGTATTTCTGAAATTTGCTAGCTTCACTTTTAGGTTGGGTTGTTGATCTTTTTTTTTTGATTTTGAGAGTGGTCCTCTCTACCTCTTGGACTTGAATGTCTGTGTCCTTCCCCAGATTAGGGAAGTTCTCAGGTATGATTTGCTCAAATATACCTTCTGTTCCTCTCTTTTTCTTCTTCTTCAGGGACCCCAGTAATTCTAATATTGTTTCACTTCATGGTATCGCTGATTTCTTGAAGCCTCCTCTCATGGTCCATTAGTGGTTTTTTTTCGTTTCTAGCTTCACTATTATGTTGGGTTGTTGATCTTTTTTTTTGATTTTGAGAGTGGTCCTCTCTACCTCTTGGACTTGAATGTCTGTGTCCTTCCCCAGATTAGGGAAGTTCTCAGGTATGATTTGGTCAAATATACCTTCTGTCCCTCTCTCTTTCTTCTTCTTCAGGGACCCCAGTAATTCTAATATTGTTTCACTTTATGGTATCGCTGATTTCTCGAAACCTCCTCTCATGGTCCATTAGTGTTTTTTTTCTCATTTCCTCAGCTTCCTTCCTTTCCATCAACTTTCTTCTATGTTACTTATTCTGTCCTCTGCCTCATTTACCTTAGCTGTTAGAGCATCCAACTTAGACTGCATCTCAGTTAAAGCATTTTTAATTTCGGCCTGATTAGATTTTATTTCTGCACCAAGAGATTCTCTAGTGTCTTTTATGCCTTTTCAAGCCCAGCCAGTAACATTATAATCGTTATCCTGAATTCCAGCTCTAACATTTTACTTAAATCCATATCGATTAGATCTCTGGCAGAGAGTATTACCTCTGGTTCTTTCTTTGGTTGTGAATTCCTCCTCCTAGTAATTTTGCCCAGAGAAGAATAGATGAATGAGAGAACAAAAAAAATGGCTCAGTCGGTTAAGCATCTGTCTTTGGCTCAGGTCATGATCTCAGGGTCTTGGGATCGAGCCCTGTGTTGGGCTCCCTGCTGGGTGGGGAGTCTGCTTCTCCTTCTGCCCCTCCCCCACTGGTGCTTGCTCTCGCTCTCAAATAAATAAAATCTTTAAAAAAAATATTAACCACAACCCAAGTGAAATACACACTAGAGAAATCCGAAGAGGTTGGAAACCAAAAAAGAAAAGAAAAAAAAATGGGAAAAAGGGAGAATATAATCTCCCAGGTGGACAAAACAGGGTGATCCACTTGGTCCTGGGTGTATCTGGTTTGTTTGTTAGAAGGCACTAAATCCCCAAATTGTAAAGAAAGCAAAACTTATGTCTATAGAAAAATAAAGTTGAGTACAGTGAAAGGAAGCGAAAAATGAATATATCTGTAAAATGTAAATGTAAAAATGAAAGTTAAAGACTTAACAGAGTTGATAAAATAAGAAACTAGTTGAAAAGGAAAAAAAGAAAAAAAAGGAAAATTTTAAACTGAAAGATAAAAGAATCATGAAAAAAAAACCCTTGAATTGTATATACTATTTTCCCCTAGTGCTGGAGTTTTGCAGTTCTGTGAGCTCAGTAAACTTGGTATTCACCTGATGTTCCAGCTGGTCTTCTGGGGGAGGGGCCTGCTGCACTGATTCTTAGGTGTCTTTGCTTGGGTGGAGTTGAACTGCCCCTTGCCAGGGGGCTGGGCTCAGTGTAAGCTGCTTGGGGTTGTTCTATGTGGCTTTTATTCCCTGGAGGCTTTGCGTGCTGCTTTAGAGGATGAAAATAAAAATGACTATGCCCTGATCTCCAGCCCCAGAGCTGAGAGACCATGGCCCCTCTCTTCAGTAAACCCTCAAGGAAGAGCAGTCTTCACTTTTGTGTGTGCTAAACTCTGCAGACTCCCGCAGTGCCCACCCGCGCCCCTCCTCCCCGGGGGAGGGGGGAGGGAGAAGTTTGCTGCATTTCTGCCCTTTGCAGGGCCCCTGCACAGAGAGTGGTCGCCAAATGGTACCGTGGTTTGCAGTTCATGGCAAACCGAGCTGAGAGCCTGGGCTCACTGACTGTAACTGGTTTCCCTGCTCCAGTGCTTGGGAACTCTGCTGGCTCAGGCAGCCCTGTTCTTTCTGTGACCTGGGGCAGCCTGAGACCACACTGTCCCACCTAGGATTCTGCCTTGCTTTGCCACCTGAGCACCTTTCAGGCAGGGACGTCTCTCACTGGGGCAGACTGCTAAAAGTTCAGATTTTGCAGTCCACTGCTATATCACTTTCCTGTAGTTGGCTCCCTCCCTCCTGCTGTTTATCTTCCGATGTATCCCCTCAGATTCACTTCTCTGTACCTCCTACCTTGCAAAATGTGGTCGCTTTTCTATTTGTAGAATTGCAGCAATTCTTTTCTTATATCTCAGGTTGAATTCATAGGTGTTCAGAATGATTTCATAGTTATTTAGCTAAATTCAAGGGACCAGATGAAACGAGGTCCCCTACTCTTCTGCCCATCTTGCCTCCCTCCTAGATTCATTTTCTTTAACCAAGGTAAAATCTAAAAACTTGAGTTAGTTATATATCATAGAAGACACTGGAGATGTGTTTAATACTCTCTATCACATAAAATATTGGGACCTGATGACTTCATAGCCGAATTCTGTATCACCCTTCAAGATAATAATGATTATTATTATTTGATGTAACTCACACAAAAAGGAGGAAAGCTCCCAATTTCATTTTATGAAGTTACCGTAACCTCAAAATCTGAATAAAAAAGAATTATAAAAAAATTTAAATATAGTACAATATAATAATGTATGAAAGGATTAATACACAGTAAATAAAATGGATTTATTCCAGGGGAATGGGTCAGTATCAGGATGGCTTAGGACCATGAAACATACTAACATAATTTATCATCTCAAGAATTTATTGATTGATTGATTTTTCAAGAGAGGTAGGGGTTACGGGCAGAGAGAGAGGCAGAGAGAGAATCTTAAGCAGGCTCCACATGAGGCTTGATTTCACAATCCTGAGATCATGACCTGAGCTGAAATCAGGAGTTGGATGCTTAATCAACTGAGCCACTCAGGCGCCTCTATCATCTCAAGAATTTAAAAGAAAAATTGATTATTCCAGTAAATGTTGATAAAATTAAGCAACCATTCCTAACAAAAGTGCCAAATAAGATGGAAATTAATGACAATTACTTAAATATTTTTTTTAAAGATTTTATTTATTTATTTAAGAGAGAGAGAGAACGAGAGATAGAAACCACGCGAGGGAAGAGGGTCAGAGGGAGAAGCAGACTCCCTGCTGAGCAGGAAGCCCGATGTAGGACTCGATCCCGGGACTCCAGGATCATGACCTGAGCCGAAGGCAGTCGCCTAACCAACTGAGCCACCCAGGCGCCCATTACTTAAATATTTTTTAAAAAGAACAGGAAGGGGCACCTGGGTGGCTCAGTTGGTTAGGCAACTGCCTTCGGCTCAGGTCATGATCCTGGAGTCCCGGGATCGAGTCCCACATCGGGCTCCCAGCTCAGCGGGGAGTCTGCTTCTCCCTCTGACCCTCTTCCCTCTCGTGCTTTCTATCTCTCATTCTCTCTCTCTCAAATAAATAAAATCTTAAAAAAAAAACAGGAAGGATTATACTAAATGTGGACTTTCATATTTTTACTTTCTTCCTTATACTTCTTTGAATACATTAGATTTTTAAAAAAAATTTTATTTTTAGGTAATCTCCATACCCACTGTGGGGATTGAACTTACAACCCTGAGATGAAGAGTTGCATGTTCTACCCACTGAGCCAGCCAAGTGCCCCTGAATTGATTGAATTTTTAATAAGGATTTTTATTTATGTAATGGGAAAAAAATAACACTATTTTCAATATGAACAAAATAAAATGGATTCTAATAACCATGTTGGAAAGCAATATGATGGAGTATTTATACACTATGATTCAATAACCTTATTCCTGGGAATTTATATTGCATTTATGTAAAAATGTGGCTTGTATGCATTAAAATTTTCTTTGTCTCATTATCTTAAACCATGAAAAACTAAAGAGAACCATTCATCTATTGTTAGATAATTAGTTTTTTTTTTTTTTTTTACTACTTAGGATGATGTTAATAATCACAATAATGTAATAGCAGCTACTAGAGAATTTAGGAGCAGGAAGACATCTGTCAGCTACACCTTTGGGAATAAACTGGTAAGACAAGAAGTAAAGATTTAAATCCTTAGCGGGTTACCCAAGAGAATAACAAAGAGTAATAATATAATAAATGCCAGAGGAGGAAGTGGAAGACAGGTAGTAGTGGTAATAGTCATTGATTGGCGTAAATCCTCAGTATCAGAAAGCTAATCGGTAAATTCTGAACTTCTGTATTGGGTAGTCAGTATATATTGTTAATGTCAGTAAACTGAAACATTTCCTAGTATTACGGAAATGGCTTAGGAAAACAACAGATTGCCTATGGAGGAGAGTTGGATGGAAGTCTTTTTTTTTTTTTTAATACTTTTTTTCCTGAGAGAGAGTTTGTGTGAGCAGGGGGAGGGGCAGAGGGAGAGTGAGAGAGAGGATCTCAAGTAGACTCCACGCTGAATGCAGAGCCTGATGTGGGGCTTGATCTCACAACCCCAAGATCATGACCTGAGCAGAAACGAAGAGTCGGCCACTTAACCAACCGAGGCACCGGGGCGCCCCTGGCAGTCTTTTCTTGAGGTCTGTATATCACATGCATGTATATCTCTGACACAACAATTTATATATATATATATATATATATATATATATATATTATTGTTATGTTAATCACCATACATTACATCATTAGTTCTTGATGTAGGGTTCCATGATTCACTGTTTGTGCCTAACACCCAGTGTTCCACGCAGAACATACCCTCTTTAATACCCATCACCAGGCTAACCCATCCCCCCACCCTCTCCCCTCTAGAACCCTCAGTTTGTTTTTCAGAGTCCATCGTCTCTCATGGTTCGTCTCCCCCTCCGACTTACTCCCCTTCATTCTTCCCCTCCTGCTATCTTCTTCTTTTTCTTTTTTCTTAACATATCTTGCATTATTTGTTTCAGAAGTACAGATCTGTGATTCAACAGTCTTGCACAATGACACAATTTTTAAGTCATTCCTTAGAGATTTAGCTTCCATTCCTTCACTTGAAAATTTACATTATTTGAAAAAATTAAAACCAAGTAATATAATTTTTACATTATTTCTTTTTTCCACATTTAGCATTTATTTCTTAGACCACTGGTTCTCAACTGGGTCCCCTCCCCACCCCCCCAGAAAACATGTAGTAGTGTAACAACTTGAGGGGTGGATTATGTGTTGGCATCTAGTGGGTAGAGGACCAAGATGATACTAAACTCCTACATTGCAAGGACCCTCACAGCAACAAGGAATTATTTGGCCTAAAATGTTAAGAATGCCAGGGTGGAGGAACTCTCTTTTAGACTAACTGCCAAAAAATACATAAGCACAGAAATAATTACATAATCAACACAATTTGAATAGCCTCTTACAAGTAATGCTTGTTTTCTATTATAAGTTGCCTTAGTAGGGAATGCTTATATTAATTTAATTGGAACATTGTAATAACTGAATTCCTTTCTCTTTAAAAAAAATAGGCACATTAAGAGATTAAAGGATAGATCATTCCAAACTACTTAGTATTAAAATGGGGGAGAAAGCACTTTCCATTATGATCTTACACCTTGTGTTTTTTTAAAAAATGATTAAAATAATGTTTACTCTGTCAACCAGAAACTTATATTTAAAATTAAAAGTAAAACAGAATAAGTTAGAAAGAAGCCCTGGCATAACTCATCTGGATTAAGTCTATGCAGAGACTGCATATCAGAGGAAGATCCCAAGCAGCTGCCAAATGATGAATCCAAGAGAGTTCTCCAAGAGAATAAGTATTTTTAAAACAGTATTTTACATCATATACACCATACACAAAAAATAATTTCCAAGTAAATCAAAGACCTAAAGCTAAGAGCTAAAACAATAAAACATATAGGTGACTTCTGGTTTCCAGTCCAATTTGAAAAGAGCTTGGAGTCATCATTCCCAAACTGCCAATAGTGAGAAAAGCTGAAGAACTGGAAAATCAGCAGCTCTTCTTAGATTCGTCAGAGAATTGAGATCATAGGGCACATTGCTGCCTTGAAAACTGGAAAGAGAGGTGGGTACCTAGAATCATAGCTTACCCAGAACAAAAGCCTATATAGCAGAAGCCTGCTAAGTAGCTAGTACTGGTAGGAACACTTAAGCTGTAATTAATTAATTGATGGAGGTTTAGTGTGGACTAACCAGAGTTTGAACCTCCAGAGGTCTAGTCTTCATAGGGGGTGCTTCTACACTTTAATGAGTTTTACTTCTAAGAGCTCTATTGGGTTCTCAGGTAAAAAAAAAAAAAAAAAAAAAAAGTCCCCTAGTGCTTCTGGCAGGGGGGAGGGAAAGTAACCATTCTGGAAAATAACCAGAACATTTTGTTCACCTTCACAAAAGGCCTGCTCTCGAGGGAAATTGTTTTTACCAGAACCACCCCTTTCTACCATATCAGTCAGGCTTCTGTATAATAACAGGGGATTACAGCTAAAAGAACTGCAAGGCTCAGACTCTCTTTAAGAGGAAGTCTATAGAAAACCAGAGGCAACAGGGGAGACAAAACCAAGCACCCTAGAGGACATTCTAGCCTCTGGCTCCTACAGCTTCATCAAACAGTAAACAGCCCAGCTCACAGCCAGATAAACATAAACCTCACTGAAGACCTATTTACCCTAGTTCCTCTTACCCTCTATATAATGTCTTTTTTTTCTTTAAATTTTGTTATGTTAATCACCATACATTACATCATTAGTTTTGTTATGTTAATCACCATATATTACATCATTAGTTTTTGATGTAGTGTTCCATGATTCATTGTTTGCATATAACACCCAGTGCTCCACACAGAATGTGCCCTCTTTAATACCCATCACCAGGCTAACCCATTCCGCCACCTCCCTCCCCTCTAGAACCCCCAATTTGTTTTTCAGAGTCCATCATCTCTCATGGTTCGTCTCCCCCGATTTACTCCCCTTCATTCTTCCCCTCCTGCTATCTTCTTTTTTTTTTCTTAACATATATTGCATTATTTGTTTCAGAGGTACAGATCTGTGATTCAACAGTCTTGCACAATTCACAGCGCTCACCATAGAACGTACCCTCCCCAATGCCTATCACCCAGCCACCCCACCCCTCCCACCCCCCACCACTCCAGCAACCCTCAGTTTGTTTCCTGAGATTAAGAATTCCTCATATCAGTGAGGTCATATGATACATGTCTTTCTCTGATTGACTTATTTCACTCAGCATAACAACCTCTGGGTCCATCCACGTTGCAAATGGCAAGATCTCATTCCTTTTCATGGCTGCATAATATTCCATCGTGTATATATACCACATCTTCTTTATCCATTCATCTGTCGATGGACATCTTGGCTCTTTCCACAGTTTGGCTATTGTGGACATTGCTGCTATACACATCGGGGTGCACGTACCCCTTCGGATCCCTCCATTTGTAGCCTTGGGGTAAATACCCAGTAGTGCAATTGCTGGATCGTATGGTAGCTCCATTTTCAACTTTTTTAGGAACCTCCACACTGTTTTCCAGGGTGGTTGCACCAGCTTGCATTCCCACCAACAGTGTAGGAGGGTTCCCCTTTCTCCGCATCCCCTCCAACATCTGTCGTTTCCTGACTTGTTAATTTTAGCCATTCTGACTGGTGTGAGGTGGTATCTCATTGAGGTTTTGATTTGGATTTCCCTGATGCTGAGCGATGTTGAGCACTTTTTCATGTGTCTGTTGGCCATTTGGATGGCTTCTTTGGAAAAATGTCTGTTCGTGTCTTCGGCCCATTTCTTGATTGGATTATTTGTTCTTTGGGTGTTGAGTTTGATGAGTTCTTTATAGATTTTGGATACTAGCCCTTTATCTGATATGTCATTTGCAAATATTTTCTCCCATTCTGTCTGTTGTCTTTTGGTTTTGTGGACTGTTTCTTTTGCTGTGCAAAAGCTTTTTATCTTGATGAAATCCCAATAGTTCATTTTTGCCCTTGCTTCCCTTGCCTTTGGCGATGTTGCTAGGAAGAAGCTGAGGTCGAAGAGGTTGCTACCTGTGTTCTCCTTTAGGATATTGATGGACTCCTGTCTCACATTTAGGTCTTTCAACCATTTGGAGTCTATTTTTGTGTGTGGTGTAAGGAAATGGTCCAGTTTCATTCTTCTGCATGCAGCTGTCCAATTTTCCCAACACCATTTGTTGAAGAGACTGTCTTTTTTCCATTGGACATTCTTTCCTGCTTTGTCCAAGATGAGTTGACCATAGAGTTGAGGGTCCATTTCTGGGCTCTCGATTCTGTTCCATTGATCTATGTGTCTGTTTTTGTGCCAGGACCATTCTGTCTTGATGATGGCAGCTTTGTAATAGCGCTGGAAGTCTGGAATTGTGATGCCGCCAGCTTTGCTTTTCTTTTTCAATATTCCTCTGGCTGTTCGGGGTCTCTTCTGGTTCCATACAAATTTTAGGATTATTTGTTCCATTTCTTTGAAAAAAGTGGATGGTATTTTGATGGGGATTGCATTGAATGTGTAGATTGCTCTAGGTAGCATTGACATCTTCACAACATTTGTTCTTCCAATCCATGAGCATGGAACGTTTTTCCATTTCTTTGTGTCTTCTTCAATTTCTTTCACGAGTATTTTATAGTTTTCTGAGTACAGATCCTTTGCCTCTTTGGTTAAATTTATTCCTGGGTATCTTATGGTTTTGGGTGCAATTGTAAATAGGATCGACTCCTTGATTTGTCTCTCTTCTGTCTTGTTGGTGTGTAGGATTGCCACTGATTTCTGTGCATTGATTTTATATTCTGCCACTTTACTGAATTCCTGTATGAGTTCTAGCAGTTTTGGGGTGGAGTCTTTTGGGTTTTCCACATACAGTATCATATCATCTGTAAAGAGTGAGAGTTTGACTTCCTCTTTGCTGTTTTGGATGCCTTTGATTTTGTTGTCTGACTGCCGTGTTTAGGACTTCTAGTAATATGTTGAATAGCAGTGGTGATAGTGGACATCCCTGCCACGTTCCTGACCTTAGGGGGAAAGCTCTCAGTTTTTCCCCATTGAGAATGATATTCGCTGTAGGTTTTTCATAGATGGCTTTTATGATATTGAGGTATGTACCCTTTATCCCTATACTCTGAAGAGTTTTGATTGAGAAGGGATGCTGTACTTTGTGAAATACTTTCTCTGCATCTATTGAGAGGATCAAATGATTCTTGTTCTTTCTTTTGTTAATATGTTATATCACATTGATTGGTTTGTGGATGTTGAACCAACCTTGCAGCCCAGGGATAAATCCCTCTTGGTCATGGTGAATAATCCTTTTAATGTACTGTTGGATCCTATTGGCTAGTATTTTGGTGAGAATTTTTGCATCTGTGTTCATCAAGGATATTGGTCTGTAATTCTCCTTTTTGATGGGGTCTTTGCTTTTGGGATCAAGGTAATGGTGGTCACATAAAATGGGTTTGGAAGTTTTCCTTCCATTTCTATTTTTTGGAACAGTTTCAGGAGAATAGGTATTAATTCTTCTTTAAATGTTTGATAAATTCCCCTGGGAAGCCATCTGGCCCTGGGCTTTTGTTTGTTGGGAGATATTTGATGACTACTTCAATTTCTGTAGTGGTTATAGGTCTGTTCAGGGTTTCTATTTCTTCCTGGTTCAGTTTTGGTAGTTGATACATCTTTAGGAATGCATCCATTTCTTCCAGGTTATCTAATTTCCTGTCGTATAGTTGCTCATAATATGTTCTTATAATTGTTTGTATTTCTTTGGTGTTGGTTGTGATCTCTCCTCTTTCATTCATGATTTTGTTGATTTGGGTCATTTCTCTTTTCTTTTGGATAAGTCTGGCCTGGGGTTTATCAATCTTGTTAATTCTTTCAAAGAACCAGCTCCTAGTTTCGTTGATGTGTTCTGCTGTTCTTTTGGTTTCTATTTCATTGATTTCTGCTCTGATCTTTATTATTTCTCTTCTCCTGCTGGGTTTAGGCTTTATTTGCTGTTTTTTCCCTAGCTCCTCTAGTATAATGTCTTTTTTAAAAAATAGTTTATTTATTTATTTGGCAGTTAGAGAAAGTACAAGCAGGGGGAGCACCAGAGGGAGAGGGAGAAGCAGGCTCCCCGCTGAGCTGGTAGCCCGATGTGGGGCTCGATCCCAGAACCCTGGGATCCTACCTGAGCCAAAGGCACATGCTTAACTGACTGAGTCACCCAGGTGCCCCTATAATGCCTTGACTTTTAATGAAAAAATTTAAAAACCAAAAGGCAAAATATACAGTTGAAAGATACAAAGCAAGCATCAGAAGCAGATTTAGATATGACAGAGACTGGGGGTTTATAAAGCCCGAATTTGAAATAACTAATTAATATGCCAAGGGTGGTAATTGAAATAGTGCACAATATGCAAGAACAGATGGATAATGTAAGCAAAGAGATGGAAACTTTAAGAATGAAGGAATGGTAGAAATCAAATAAAGTGTAATAGAATGAGAAACAGCTAATCTGAGTAGGCCTGTATCTTTTAAAGAAATTGAATCAGCAATTGACCTTCCAAACAGTCCTAGATGGTTTCACCGGTGAATTCTACCAAATGGTTAAGGAAGATGTGATACCAATTCTCTGTAATCTCAAACAGAAACTAGAAGCAGAGCGAACACTTCTAGCTCATTCTAGGACGCCAGCATTACCTTAATACTAAAATTGGACAAAAACATTGCAATAAAGGAAAACTGCAGACCAGTATCTGTTGTGAGCATAAATGCACAGTTCTGCAAGAAAATATTAGCAAACTAAATCCAGTAGCATATCAAAAGAATTATTATACACCACGACCAAGTGGGATGTATTCCAAGTATGCAAGGCTGGTTCTACATTCAGAAATCACTTGGTGTAATCCATCACATCAACAGACTCAAGAAGAAATAGCATATAATCCTATTAATATCCTATCGGAGAGAGCATTTGACAAAATCCAATACCCATTTATGATAAAAGCTCTCAATAAACCAAGAATAGAGGGGAACTTCCTCAGCTTGATAAAGAACATCCACAAAATATCTACAGCTAATATCACACTAATGAAGAAACCAAAAGCTTTCCAACTAAGATCAGAAACAAGGCAAGGATGTCCCCTTTTATCACTGCTTTTTTGTGGAAGTCCTAGCTAATGCAGTGAGAAAAGGAAAGGAACTGATAGGTTTACAAATTGGGGAGAGAAAAAGCAAACTGTCTTCATTCAGAGATGACATGATAGTCTAGGTAGACAATCCCAGAAAGTTAATAACAACAATAGAACTCCTGGGACTAATAGATTATAGCAAGACATTAAGATACAACGTTAATACACAAAAGTCCGTTGCTGTCCTGTATACCGGGATGAAAAATTGGAATTTGAAATTAAAAATACACCATTAACATTAGCATGAAGAAAAAAGTGCTTAGGTATAAAGCTAACAAAACATGTACCTGATCTATATGAGGAAAACTACTCTGATTTAAAAAAATCGAAGAAGATAATTAGTGGAGAGCTGTTCCTCTCCTGGAAGGAAGACTTAGTATCGTTCAGAGGTCGTACTTAACTGGTTATTGTGTGGGTAAACTTGGTAGGAAATAGTTGTAAAGCAGTTTCATTTTCTCCCACTGCTGCTTGCAAGGATCCTTTGTTGGGTCTCTGTTCCCTTCCTTTGGTGACAACTTTGGCTCATCTAATAGTTTTATGGTCACTCTCACATACTGAAAAATCAAGTCCAGTCTAATTTAAACTTCTGTCTTTCATCCTATTCAAAGTGTCTCCCCTTCGCCGTGACTGGGCCTCATGGAGGTTAAGGAACCAGAAGTGGGAAGGATTGTAATTTACTCTGTTCATTTTAAAATTATTTATCTAGGCACTCAGGAAGATTCAAGAGATATATAAGGTAGTTCCTGTTTGTATTAGTACCTTTAATGTGCCTAAACAATATATAATAAGAATTTTAGGAGACACATTTTATTTACATGAAACATTTAATGGAAATCAGTGGTTGTGCTGAAATACTGTGAACTAGGAGTATTGTGAGGGTTCAGAAGAGGGGGGCTTTGTGGGTAGAATAGCTGTGCTTGGGATGTAGAACACGAAGGACAAAGTGAGTGACAGCTGGCTCTGGTGGCAGCTTCTCTCAGGTAAAGCTGTCTTTCGTTTACGTTTTGCTGGAGTCTGGGTCTCAGAAGCTTTTATCATAAATGGGTATTGGATTTTGTCAAATGCTCTGGGTCTCTAAAAGTTCTTTTAGAGAACTTTTGGCTGGTGATATACAATGTAAGATTAGACAGAATCTGAAAAATCTCAATAAGTAATAAAGTGTAATATTGTAGATGACATTACTGAATTTGACATTTACTGTGATAATTTTTTTTTTAAAGATTTTATTTATTTATTTGAGAGAGAGAGAATTAGAGAGAGCACGAGAGGGAAGCGGGTCAGAGGGAGAAGCAGACTCCCCGCTGAGCAGGGAGCCCGTTGTGGGACTCGATCCTGGGACTCCAGGATCATGACCTGAGCCGAAGGCAGTCGCTTAACCAACTGAGCCACCCAGGCGCCCTACTGTGATAATCTTGAAAAACAGAATATTTACTCTTTGTTAAAGGTCTCTGTTAGATGTTTATGAGGAAATAGTGTTTTACCTTTATTGAAGCACAAGTTGATGGACACAGGGCAATTTATTACGATGGTGCCGATAACAGAAAAGTGGATATCAGCTTGTGTTTCAAAGTCATGTTAATTGGGAGATAGAATATTGCTAATTTTGTTTTCTTATCTCTTTAAAAGGTGGTTTGTTGCAGTTATAAACAATGAACATATGCAAATGTATCTGAAAGGAATGCTTGCAGCTGCTAGCAACAAAATATTCACTGTGTTTTTAATTACATAGTGTTTTATTTTTCTTGTAAAAAGTCTGGAAGAACGATGTATTGGTACATGCTATAGCATGGATGAACCTTGAAAACATTATGCTAAGGAAAGAAGACAGACACAAAAAGGCGCATATTATGTTTTCATTTATATGAAATATCCGGAATAGGCAAATCCATAGAAACAGAAAACAGTAGTTGTGAGGGGCTAGGACATTGGGGTGGCAGGACATGGATTTATAGGTATATAGCATTGAGTATGATAAAGCCATGTATTTACTGGAGCAATATTATTACTGTAAAAAATTTCATATTTATTATTATGTATTTGGTTTGCATTTGCTTTTTCTTTGATGGTGAGTTGAAGACTCCCAACTAAAGTAGTGGTTTACATTTTCCCTTTCATACTCAGTTTTGAAAAATTATCTTGGTGTTTTTGGTACATGAGGATTCTTTCTTCATTGTGGGCGATACTGTTGTTCATAAAGTACCCTATTTTGTCTTCACACCTTATTAAAAAAAAAAACGACACCTTCTTTGTTAGCATCTGCCTGGTTTGTCTCTGTTTATCCTTTTGTTTTCAATCTTTTTGAGTCACTTTATTTTATTTCATTTTTTTTAAAAGATTTTTTGAGAGGAAGAGTGAGAGCGAGAGCAAGGAAGAGAGGGAGAAGCAGGCTTCCCGCGGGGCAGGGAGCCCGGTGCGGGGCTCCACCCCAGAAGTCTGGGGTCAGGGACCTGAGCCGGAGGCAGGCGCTCAACCAGCTGAGCCACCCAAGCGCATGAGTCACTTTATTGTAGATATGTCTGTATCTGTGAGCGTTTTCTTTTAATCATTTGTCTCATTTACAATTTTGGTTTTAGTGTTTCATCTTTAATCTGTTGTATTATTATTTTCATAATGTTGGTGTCTTCCTGTCTTTTACTACATAGTCTGGATTTTTCTTTGTTTTATTGTTGTTTTCCTGGCTCTTAGGGTAACTTGAAGAATTTTAATTTTATTTTAGTGGTTAGCTTGTAATGTTAAAGGATACTTAACATCTCTATTTTTTGATTTAGTGACCTTAAAATAAAGCAGTGTCTATTGGCTCTCAGCTGTGGTATGAGATTATTGGCTCAATTATAGTTTCCTCATTTCTCTGCCAAGATTTTGTCAGAAATGTGTTCACGGTAACAGTCCTTGAGCGTCTTTGCACCCATGACTCTTTTATGATACTCATTCCTTCTGGTTACCCTAAAATAGTTGAAGCCTATCGGCCTTGAATGAAAAGCTACTAGGTAGTACCATTTGATTATAATGTACCAGTTTGAATTTAGGTTCAAATCTTATACCTGGAATTTAAGAGTTTTAGCTTTTAACATTGTATTTTGAAAGCATTATTAGATTATTTGTGACCGGGTAATTCAGTTCCCAAGTGCCTAGCCCTTTTTTTAATTAAAAAATTATAATTTAAGTATAGTTAACATACAATGTTATATTAGTTTTAGGTGTACAACCTATTGATTCAACAATTTTGTACATTACCCAGTGCTCACGACAATAAATGTAGTCACCATTTGTCACCATATAACATTTTTACAATATTATTGACTATATTTCCTATGCTGTACTTTTCATCTCAGTGACTGACTTACTTTATAACTGGAAGTTTGTACCTCTTAATGCCCTTTATCTGTTTCACCCATCCTCCTACCCACCTTCCCTCTGGCAACCACCAGTTTATTTTCTGTATTTAAGAGTCCATTTTGTTTGGTTGTTTGCTTTTCATTTTTTTTAGATTCCACATGTAAGTGAAATCATATGGTATTTTGTCTTTCTTTGTCTGACTTATTTCACTCAGCATAATACCCTTAGGTCCATCCATGTTGTTGCAAATGGCAAGATATCATTCTCTTTTATGGCTGAGTAATACTCTATTTTATTTATATATATGTGCCACATATTCTTTACTCATTCATCTATTGGTAGACACTTGGGTTGTCTCTGTATCTTGGCTGTTGTAGAAAATGCTGCAATACACATGAGTATATACATCTTTTCAAATTAATGTTTTTGTTGTCTTTGGGTAAATACCCCGTAGTGCAAATATTGGATCATATGGTATTTCTTTTTTTAATGTTTTGAGGATCGTCTATACTGTTTCACAGAGTGGCTGCACTGATTTGCATTCCCACTAACAGTGCACAAGGGTTCCTCTTTCTCCACATCTTCACCAACACTTGTTATTTTTTGTCTTTTTGATACTAACCATTCTGACTGGTGTGAGGTCGTATTTATTTGTTTGTTTGTTTTTGGTGTAAGGTGGTTCTGATTTGCATTTCCCTGATGTTGCACATCTTTTCACAGAGGCTTATCTGTATGTGTTTTTTGGAAAAATGTCTATTCAGGTCCTCTGCCCATTTTTAAATTAGAGTGTTTGTTTTTTTGGTATTGAGTTGTGTAAGTTCTTTATGTATTTTGGATATTTGCTCCAAATATCTTCTCCCAGTCATTAAGTTGACTGTTTGTTTTGTGGATGGTTTTCTTTGCTGTGCAAAAAGCTTTTTGTTTCGGTGTAGTCCCAATGGTTTATTTTTACTTTTGTATCTCTTGCTTCAGGAGACATGTCCACAACTATGTTGCTAAGGTGATTTCCAAGAGGTTGCTAGCTCTGTTTGCTTCTGGAGTTTTATGATTTCAGGTCTCATATTTAGGTCTTTGATCTGTTTTGAATTTATTTTGGGGTATGTTGTAAGAAAATGGTCCAGTTTCATTCTTGTGCATGTAGCTGTCCAGTTTTCCCAGCACCATTTATTGAGAAGACTGTCTTTTCCCCATTGTATATGCTTGCCTCCTTTGTTGTAGATTAATTAACCATATAGATATGGGTTTGTTTCTGGTCTCTCTGTCCTGTTCTGTTGACCCGTGTTTCTTGTTTTTGTGCCAGTACTGTACTATTTTGATTACTTTAGCTTTGTAGTATATTTTTAAATCTGGGATTGTGATACCTCCAGTTTTGTTCTTCTTTCTCAAGATTGCTTTGGTTATTCAAGGTCTTTTGTGGTTCTCTACAAATTTTAGGATTATTTGTTCTAGTTCTGGGAAAAATGCTATTGGTATTTTGGTAGGGATTGCAGTGCATCTGTAGATAGCTTTAGTATGGACATTTTAATAATATTCTTCCAGTCCATGAGCATGGTGTATCTTTCTGTTTGTTTGTGTCATCTTTATTTCATGAATGTCTTATAGTTTTCAGAATATGGGTGTTTTACCTTTTTGATGAGTTTATTCCTAGGTATTTTATTATTTTTGGTACAATCGTAAATGGGATTGATACTTTCATTTCTCTTTCTGCTACTTTGTTATCAGTGTATAGAAATGCAAGTTTTCTGAATATTAATTTTGTGTCCTGCAACTTTACTGAATTCAGTATCAGTTCTAATAGTTTTTTGGTGGAGTCTCTAGTGTTTTCTGTATATTGTGTCATGTCATCTGCAAACAGTAGTAGTTTTACTTCTTCCTTAGCAATTTTTTTTTTTTAAATGTAGGCTCCATGCCTAGCATGGAGTCCAATGTGGGGCTTGAACTCACGACCCTGAGATCAAGACCTGATCTGAGATCAAGAGCTGGAAACTTATCGAGTGAGCCACCCAGGCACCCCACTTCCTCAGCAATATATGTCTTTTATTTCTTTTTCTTGCCTTATTGTTGCAGCTAGGACTTCTAGTACTTTGTTGAATAAAAGTGGTGAGAGTGAACATCCTTGCCTTGTTCCTGATCATAGAGAAAAAGCTTTCAGTTTTACATCATTGAGTATGATGTTAACTGTAGATTTTTCATATATGACCTTTATTATGTTGAGGTATTACTCCCTCTAAACTCACTTTGTTGAGTGTTTTTATCATGAATGGATGTTGTCAGTTGCTTTTTCTGCATCTACGAAATGATCATATGGTTTTTATCCTGCCTCTTGTTAGTATGATGTATCACATTGATTGGTTTGTGACTATTGAACCATGTTTGAATCCCTGGAATAAATCCCACTTGATTGTGGTGAATGATTTTTTTCATGTATTGTTGGATTGGGTTTGCTAGTATTTTGTTGAAGAGTTTTTGCCTCTGTGTTCAGCAGAGATATCAGCTTGTTTTTTTTTTCCCCTCAGGTTTTTGTCTGGTTTTGGTATCAGGGTAATGCTGGTCTTATAAGATGAATTTGGAAGTTTTTCTCCATCTTCTATCTTTTTGGAATAGTTTGAGAAGAATAGGTATTAACCATTCTTTAAATGTTTGGTAGATTCACCTGTGAAGCCATCAGGTCCTGGACTTTTGTTTGTTGGTGGTTTTTCGTTACCCATTCAGTTTTATTACTAGAAATCGGTCTGTTCAAATTTTCTATTTCTTCTTGTTTCAGTTTTGGAAGAGTGTATGTTTCTAGGATAGCCATCCTTGATCATCATCAGGACTAAAGCCATGTGGCCCCCGAGAGGGCTGAATTTTCTGCTGTCTAGTTTAGCTGGCATAGAAGACATGCAACTGGTATTGTTTCTGCTTGAGTTTCAGTAACCTTGCTCTTCCTCCCTGACCAGGAGGGAAGAGCTCAGTCTTCTTAGAGAACCATGAGAGCCTGTTCCTCTCCCTTTTTATCAGCTGTATCTTACTCACTGTTAATGGCGAGGAGCTGTAATGACTTTCTTCTTCTTTTTTTTTTTAAGATTTTATTTATTTATTAGAGAGAGAGAGAGCATAAGCAGGGGGAGTGGCAGAGGGAGAGGGAGAAGCTGACTCCCCACTGAGCAGGGAGCCCCATGCGGGGCTAGATCCCAGGACCCTGGGATCATGACCTGAGCCAAAGGCAGGTGCGGAACCAGCTAAGCCACCCAGGGTGCCCCGCCTTTCTCCTTTTTTGGTTAGGAATTTCCTTTTGTTCCCACCAGATATAGGGACAATAAAAGGCATCACGACAGCTTGCTTTCATTTCACTCATCTCTGGGTTGCTTTCTGTTGAAGATGCACTCATTTAGGGGAGGCATTTGCTCCTAGTCTCACTTTTGGAACTAGAAAAATAGTCTAACCCATTCTGTGAGTTTTCTAATCCGTTATAGTTGTATTTTTATTTTCCTAATGCGTGGCTTTTATATTTAAATTAGTAATACTTATATTTGTTTTTATAATTGTTAGCCTTATTTCCGTTCTTAAATGAATCGCTTTCCATTAGTCTTTTCATTTTATGCCATGCATTTTGGTTTCTTAATTTCATTTTGTTCATTACCTCTCATGCCTTCTCATCTTCTGCTTCTGCATGAACTTTCTGGAATTCCTGACACTTTTGTTCTCTAAATTCAAATACTAAGTTTAAAAATCTATAAACATTCTTTAATCATAACCTTTTCTTCTTCCACGTTCCTTGGTCTCCTGCAGTTCTACTGGGAGCCTCAGTTGATAGACATCTCCACTTATCCATCACTCTGTACTTGGTTACTTTTTTTCCTCCCCAATCTACTTAGGATTTATGGCCATTCATTTCACTCTTTTTTTTTTTAAAGATTTTATTTATGTTTTAGAGAGAGCATGCGAGAGAGCGAGCACAAGCTGTGTGGGGGAGGGGCAGAGGGAGAGGGAGAAGCAGACTCCCTTATGAACAGGGAGCCTGACGCAGGGATCAATCCCAGTGTATTGCAACCTAAGCCTAAGGGAAACACCCAACCGACTGAGCCACCCAGGTGCCCTTTACTTACTTTTGCTAATACCCTAATCCAGTGATTTTCACACTGTTGTCCAGGGATTTCTGGGGTTGATGGTTAAAGCCCTGGGAGCAGATTAGGTTACCTGTGAAGAGTTTGTGGATTGAGAACAGATTTCTGGCTCAGCCCTGAAATCATGGAGAAGAAAAATAGTGTGCTGTGTTTTGTTTTGTTTGTTTTAGAAGAATAATGTTTAAAGACTGGCAGGAAAAGGGAAGCTAGTGATGGAAAATGGGTGAATAATCAGAGAAGGAGGATGATTGCTGGAATAGGAGGGGCTGCTCAGAGATCAGGTGAAATTGTGAGAATGGAATTCGGTTGCTGGGTCTTGACTGACCACTGCCAGAGCACTTGGAGTTGGTCAGTGGACACGAAGTCAGATCTGTGACTGGAGGAGTGAGTGAGCCGTACCTAGCACAAGTCTGCAAGTGTAGGCTGTACAGGGGAGGAGAGAATAGGGTCGTTGTTAGAATCCTCAAAGCTCTGCTTGGTGTACCTGCAGCTTCCCCAGCACCTAAGAGCTAGGCCGTCGTGTTGTAGAGCAGCAGTAGGCCTCCTGCCTGGCTCGGAGGTTCAGCTTGGGCTTGCCTGGAGCTGTGAAGTCCATTTCATCTTGCCGTGGCTCTCAGGATTCCCTCATATTCTCTACTCCATTTACGGTGTCCTCCTCCTGTGTGCATTCTGTCTCCATGTGTAACTCTTATTTGAGGAACTTGGCTTCTATTTTACTAAGAAAATAGAAACCATCTAAAGGGAATGTTTTTGTGCTTTTACCACGCATCTGTTTACCTAGCTGCAGTGGAACTCAAATGTTCTGTCCTCTGCTCCTCCTCCTTCTGACTAGGGATACATTTATTTCTAGCTCCTCACCTTGAATGCATTGCTTTAGCACTTCTCCTTTTTCTTTCTTGCATCAATAATTTTTCTCTCTACCTGATTATTATTGCAATGTGTAACTTTTCTCATCTTAAAAAAAAAAAAAGCCCTCTTCATAGTTCCCATCCCATTTCTTTTGCTTCCCTTTACCTTAAAATTCCTGGAAAGAACTGTCTATGTACATTTTATTTTCAGTGCTTCTTCTGTCTTAATTTACTTCAGTCAGGGTTTTACGTTCACTGCTTCAGAAAAACAGCTCTGGTCAAGGTCACCGATGACCTCCATGTTGCTAAATCCAGTTGTCAATTCTCAGTGCTCGTCTAACTTGGCCTGTCAGCAGCATTTGACACAGCTGATAATTCCCTTTTCCTACATGAACTTTCTTCATTTGACTTTTGGGACATCACAGTCTGTTGTTTGCCTCCTACCTGCTGACTGCTGCTTCTCAGTTAGCTCTTCTTGGTTCCTTCTGTCAAGTTGACTTCTAAATATTTGAGAGCTCCGGGGCTTGGTTCTCCGACTTCTCTGGTTGTACTCACTCCCTGGGGTGGAAATCTCATCTGGTCTCAGGGCTTTAGCTATCTATCTGCTTATGTCCCCCCTGCTCCTCAGCTTAAAAAAAAATTCTAGCCAGGCTCCTTTCCTTGGACTGTACAGATTTTTATATCCAACAGCTCATCCACCCTCTCCACCTGAGTGAATAATAAGTATTTCACATTCATCAGTGTAAGCTGTAGTTTTTATTTCCAGCACAAAATAACTTTACTCATAATCTTTCCTGACTCAGGAAATGGCCACTCTCTCTTTCCAGTGTCTTCGACCAAGCCTTAATGCCTGCAAGCCCTCTCAAGTCTGTTTTCAAAACATATCTAGAACTTAATAATTTTTGATATTTCTACTACACAGGTCCAAGTGACCTGTCTTCTGGATGATTGCAGGGCACTCCTAACTGGTCTCTCTGCTTCTGACCTGTCCCTTCTAAGTTACTTTCCACATTGTACCTAGAGTGAGCCTTTTGCCCTCTGTCAGATCCTGTCACCCTTCTGCTCAGAGTCTCGTCGCACGGATTCCTGTCTCACTCAGGGTAAAAACCAACTCTTCACTGTTTGTGAGAACTGACGCTTAGTACGAACTCCTGTATGACCTCATCTCTTACTTCTCTCTTGCTGTTTGAACACACCAGAGCTTTTCCTGTCTCAGACCCTTGGTGTGACTGTTCTCTGTCCCTTGAGTACCCTCCCTCCAGATTTCTGCATGTCTTGCTCTCTCTTCTCCCATAAGTCCTTCCTCAGATGTCACCTTATTAGTGAAGTGTGCCCCCTCACCTGAGCTCGCACTCCCTGTTCCCGTAATCCTGCACCAATTGTCATTTGCCCCGTTGCCTGTTTATTGATGGGCTGTTTTCTTAGTGGAGTGTAAGCTCAGTGAGGGTGGGAGTTTTGTTTTGTTCACTGCTGTGTTCTCAGTTCTGAAAAGAATGCCTGGTGTACAGTAAGCTCATGACAAGTAATTGTTGAATGAATTGAATTCCATTTAGCTTCTGTAATAAATATTAATTGCCTTGGTCATTCGATCCCTCTGACTTTAACCTTGTAAGTCACGGAGTTTTTGCCCAGTTACCCTGTTTCTAGTGCTCTTGCAGCCCTACTCAGACTTCACTATTCCATTATAAACAGTCTCCCCCGACACTCAACATCTTCTTTTTTTTTTTTTTAAAGATTTATTTATTTATTTTGAGAGAGTGAGAATGAGAGAGAGAGAGAGAGTACATGAAATGGGGGAGGGTTAGAGGGAGAAGCAGGCTCCTCGCTGAGCAGGGAGCCCAATGTGGGACTCGATCCCGGGACTCCAGGATCATGACCTGAGCCGAAGGCAGTCACTTAACCGACTGAGCCACCCAGGCGCCCTCAACATCTTCTTAGGAGACCCCTTCCGTTTACATTTCTTCACCAATAACTGGTTTCCTTTATTGACCCATTTCCCCTACTCATAGGATTTTGGGAGGAAGTAGTGATGGTGCTAACATTCTCTTATCCATCTGGAGTTCTTAGTGGGCTCCCAGCAGTAGGCCAGTTTGATGCTTTTGACTCTTGGCTCCTTTTTGGTCACTGTCATTATGGTCCATTGTCACTTTCCCACTCCACTGGTATTGGAAGAACATGAGGCTCGTGGTCTTCCTGTCCACTCTTAGTTTGTCATTTCCTAGATGACATTTCACAGTGGCTGTTCACACCTAGATCTAAGGTCCTTTTTAGTCATGTGGCCAACAGTCCTTCAGAAATCTATGCATAGGGGTGCTCCCTAGACTATCGTCACTTTGAATTGTTTCATTTGAGAGTCTTCACATTATTTTTACCCTGGTTCATAGCTCTAGTGAGACTGTATTTCTGCACACTTGGTCTTTGACAGGGACGAGGTCTCCCGTTCTTTGACCCACCCTCTTTTACCTATCGTTCCCATGAAATTAAATGGAATTTAATTTGAATTTAATATTTAAGAAGTTTCTCATTCAACTGCTGTTTATTTTGATATGTGGTTTATTTATTGAATGATTATTCCCCCCACATTGATTTGTGATGCTTTCTATATGTAGAACCAAATTATATAAATTTTGTGTAGTAGATGTTTCATTTGTATGTCAAGTTTTGGTGCCATCACACTCTTTAAATGTTACTGAAGCTTTATAGTGTGTTTGATATTTGGAAGGGATAGTAGCGTCTCATTGACTTTGGTTTTCAGAATTGTTGGTGTTGGTCTTGCTCTTTACACTTCCATATGATTTTGAAAACAATTCGGTTAAGTTATGAAAAGAAAGATCTTCCTTGGGCTTTTTCTTCTGCAATGATATTAAACACTGGGCTATTTGAGTTATTAGTTCATATAAGTTAGTATTTTATCAAAACTTTATATTAGCAAAATATCTAAAAATTTTTACTTTTTTAATAGATCAAATCCTTCTTGCATATAAATACCAAAGATGTATCTTCTATAATTTATTAAAAAAATATGCCACAAATGTAAATGAACTGTTAATTTTTTTTTCCAGATATGTTTCCTTCTTTTTGCCATTCTCTACATTGTTTCCTACTTCATCATCACAAGATACAAGAGAAAATCAGGCAAGTAGAAACATTGTAGTTAAAACTTAGATCATCATGTCCGCTGGTCTGTGGTATTTGGGCTGTATACTGTGCCTGTCAGTGTGGTAGTATATATATTCAGTATGGCCATGATTGAAGGACACGATAGCCTGGTACTAAGAGTAAACAGTAACCTTCAGGGAATCTGACTGCTTGCAGGGTCGTCATTCTCAGACCTGAGCCCTCGTTTACTACCGTTCTTATGTCCAACCAAGAACAGTGTGGGGCTGCTCAGTATCTGGGAAATTCTAGAGTTTATAAGGATATATGAGTTCTTGTGACTGGCTCTGAGTTTGAACATGCATACCCTATCCCATCTTTTCTCTGACTACTAGACTATCTTTTCTTTCTCTAAAGTAATACAGAATGTAGAGTCTCCATGATACCATTTAGTATCAATTTAGGATTCAATCGTATATTATTCTTTTTATTATTTCATATATATCGTGTCTACCAGAGGGACCACTAAATCTTTGTTCTTTTTTTATTTAAAAAATTATTTTTATTTTTTATTCATATTTTTTATTATTATGTTATGTTAATCACCATCCATTACATCATCAGTTTTTGATGTAGTGTTCCATGATTCATTGTGTGCGTTTAACACCGAGTGCTCCATGCAGAACGTGCCCTCTTTAATACCCATCACCAGGCTCACCCGTCCCCCCACCCCCTCCCCTCTAGAACCTCAGTTTGTTTCTCAGAGTCCATCGTCTCTCATGGTTCGTCTCCCCCTCTGAATCCCCCCCTTCATTTTTCCCTTCCTATGATCTTTTTTTTTTTTTAACATATATTGCATTATTTGTTTCAGAGGTACAGGTCTGTGATTCAACAGTCTTGCACAATTCACAGCGCTCACCATAGCACATACCCTCCCCGATGTCTTTCACCCAGCCACCCCCTCCCTCCCACCCCCCACCACTCCAGCATTGTTATTATTTTTAAAGATTTTATATTTTTGAGAGAGAGAGGGAGCGAATGTGCATGTGCACGAGCAGGGGGAGGAGCAGAGGGACAGGGAGGGGGACAAGCAGACTTCCTGCTGAGCAGGGAGCCTGGTGTGGGGCTTGATCCCAGGACCCTGAGATCATGACCTGAGCTGAAGGCAGACACTTAACTGACTGAGCCACCCAGGCACCTGTTCTTTTTTTTTTTTAAGATTTTATTTATTTGTAGAGAGAGGGAGAGAGAGTGAGTCCAAGCAGGGGGAGCGGCAGGCAGAGGGAGAAGCAGGCTCCCCACTGAGCAGGGAGCCTGATGTGAGACTTGATCCCAGGACCCTGGGATCGTGATCTGAGCTGAAGGCACATTCTTAACTGACTGAGCCACCCATGCATCCCATCCCCTATTCTTTTTTTAAAAATGAACTTTGTGCTAATTCATTCACAGATTTTTGTGCCAGGGTTTTGTAAGGACCTAAAGAGTTGCCTTACTGCCCTCTGTTAAATCTCAGCTATTTTCTATAAATCACAGGATTTTCTACCTGTGATGCTGGGCTAATAGTAGGTACCATATGAATACTTAAGGATTCCATATAATAGGGACTCTTTATGTCATAATATTAAACTTGTTAGACTTTTGAAAGCAGTCAGTAAATGCTTGCTCTCTAGTGTTTTAGTTTGGCTCTATGATTACACTAAAATACTTCCTAGAATCTATAATCTCTCAAAAATTTGAAGACCTGCAGATTCAACACAGTATCTTAGCTATTTTTAAAGTTGTTTTGGCATCAGGTTTTAATGATTATGGACATAGAAGGTGGGGGGAGAATTAACGAATATAAATGCATCATTTTAGGGGAAATTAGGGGATGATGAGCAGGAAAATTGGAGATTTATTAGATGATTTAGATGATTTTTAAGTATTTATTTATTTTGAGAGAGAGTGAGCAGGGGTGGGGGGCAGAGACAGAGGAGGAGAGAGAGCCCCAAGCAGACTCCCCTGACCCCTTCAGTCAGCCCGGAGCCTGACGCAGGGCCTGATCCATGATCCCGAGACATGACCCCAGTGGAAATCAAGACCTGGATACTCAACTGACTGAGCCACCTGGGCACCCTTATCAGATGATTTTTAAAGTAATGGCAGGGAGAGGTGATGAATACCCTGGACTTTAGTAGAGTGTAGGGAGAAGAATTGAAATTTATATGAAGCTATTAAAACGTTCTTCAGTAGTGGATGGTTAATTGGGGGTGTGTACAACAGTATAAAAATTGTGACTGTTATTTTATGGTCCTTTTGGTTGTAAAGCTATTTTGGGCAGCCCATAATTAAGAATGGAGATTGGAGTAAGAGAATGGCTCAAATAAACCATTGACACGGAAGCAGGTGGACACTCATAATTACAGAGACTTAGAGAGAGAGCCTTTGAGGACAACCCCAGTTAGGTATTGAGGAGAAGGAGGGGCCAGGGGGTGCTGTGCAATATTCTTGTAATTGGATCAGACTTTCTTTAGCTGGTAAATTTATGTGGGAGGACAGAGAGAAGGCGAGCAGCCATGAGGGAGAGGTAGAGGAGGTGAGCGAGCATTGGGGCAGAGGGTATCTGCTACTTGTAAGAGATACAGAACTTGATACTTTCCACTCTATAACTTGCACAATAATTATGAAGTATTGAGGCAGTGGTATCTAAATGGTTTAGACTGGTCGAAGAGAATCTTCCTTAGTACCATTAATAATGACAAACTCAAATCATAGAAAACTACATGAGTTTTAAGATTCTGACTTCTAATTTTATAGTAAAGATTTTTGTTGGATACTATCAACGAAAACATTTCATTCATTAGCAATTATAATTTTACTTATATCGTATGACAGTAAACTTGATAGTGGTCCTAAGGTTCTACTGAGTTTTATTTTCTTGAGCAATAAATATTTGGAAAATTTCAATTTACATATGGTAGTTTTGTTAATCAGGATTTTGGTTAATCACAACACTCTTACCTAACTACATTCTATCTTACGTGATTTAATGAGATTTAAATTTGGATCCATGTTGAAATAAATACAGTGCATTTTGAAAATCAGTTCTTTTCAAAATAATTAAGTTTCTATTTTTGTTTAATTTCCTAATAAATTAATGAAACATTTTATTGAAGATAAAAAAATTAATACCTTAACCATTTTTACAGATGAACAAGAAGACGAAGATGCCATAGTCAACAGGATTTCGTATGTATTTTAAAATTCATTTGTTCTGTTTCAAATTTTGATGTCATAAATTCTTCAAATTTAATTCACACCTTTGGCCATAAATGTGGAAAAAATTCACCTGAAGTATTACAATGCTTTTATCGATATTAACCCTATCCTTAGAAACACATAGAAACAGATACCCAGTTGACTCTTGAACACCGTGGGGGTGAGGGACGCTGGCCCTGTGCAGTTGGAAATTGTGTATAATTTTTGACTTATCCAGAACTTAACTACTAATAGCTTACTATTGACTGGAAGTCTTACTGATGACATAAACAGGTGATTAACACATATTTTATATGTTATATGTATTATATACTGTATTCTCCCAATAAAGTAGCTAGAGAAAAGAAAACTATTAAGAAAATCATAAGGGAGAGAAAATACATTTATATTACTGTACTATATTTATTAAAAAAATTCACTTGTAAGTGGGCCTGTGCATTTCTAAGCCATATTGTTCAAGGATCAACTGTACATGGAAAAATGAGGATTGATTGTCTCCTGTTAAAATTTGCTTGTTTGAGGAGCTGACAATTTTACCTTCAGAGGTTTTAACCAGGAAGTGGGCTTATGGTTGGGGAAGTTGCTGGGCCATAAGAAAGAAAACTCTTGGCTGTTTAATGGTCTGCTGAGAAGGCTGTGACAGTCTTGGAATAGGGAACAGACCTCTCTTCTAGTTAATCGAACATCTACCTGCTGTGAGCAGGGAGACGGACGCAGATGGTTCTTTAGGTTCCCGATAGCTCTTTTTCTGCTTATATATGCTGATATATGATTGATGTACCCTTTAATTTTTTTTTTGAGGTATCAAACCAGATGGGAAGCAGTGAGTTTCTTTCTATCATATTTTGCTTGACTAAAATTTGAAATCACACAGATGTAACTACATTGGAGAGATTATTATTCCAGGATTCTTTGGATTCTTGAAAAATTTTTGGCGTAGTCCTGAATTTAGACAAAAGTTAGAAATATAACAAAAAAGAGCCTTTTTGCCCCAGAACTGTTTGAGAAGTTGCTGACCTGGTTCTCCATTTCCTCAGGATACTTTTTTATATAATGCCTGTAAACAGTGCATTCTCCTGTGTAGCTACCATACAAACATCAAGATAATGAAACTGATGCTGTACCACTCCTGCCCCATTCAGATTTACCAGTTGTCCCGTTCATGTCCTTTGTTGCAAAAAGATCCCACTCAGAATCACACACTGCTTGTAGTTGTCATGTCCCTTTAGTTGCCTTCAGACTGAAACCCTTCAGTATTTTCTTGACTTCCCTTACCTTGATACTTCTGAAGATGACAGGCCAGTTATTTGGATTTGTTTCTTTGCGATTAGTATCAGATTATTCATCTTTTGCCTGGGGTGGGGAGGAGGTGAGGGAAAGGGAGAAAGGCTGCCCGCACTTACGCACACATTCACGGATACTCTCGTGTCCCCGGGGATATTATTCAGCCATAAAAAGGAATAAGGTACTGACACATACTACAGCATGTAGGAACCTTGAAAACATCATGCTAAGTGAAAGAAGCCAGACATGAAAGGCCATGTAGTGTAGGATTCCATTTATGAGAAATACCCAGAATAGGTAAACCCATCAGTGTCATATTGATGGTTACCAGGGACTGAGGGGAGGGCAAAATGGGGAGCAGCTGCTTAATGAATACAAGGTTTTATTTTGGGGTGATGGAATGTTCTGGAACTAGAAAGTGGTGGTGTTTGCACAACAGACCAGAACACATCACTTAGACGTTACCTTGCAGTGTATTCTGTGAAACGGTGGCTGTGCCTCGTTTCCTTGTGAGGAGGCTCAGGAGCCCTGACCTCCCCTTCTGCTTTCATCAGTTCTGCTGCCATCGCTGTTGTGGCGGGTCTGAGGGTTCTCCTGGCAGGTGGCTCCTGCATCACGTGCCTGGAGCTGGCATCCCTTTCCTGCAGACCGACGGGTGTACTTACAATAAAGACAGGAGAGGGCGCGGGGCGGCGGGGGCGGGGGGGGCACCTGAGAGAATCAGGGCTGGTCCGTTCCCCCCCACCTTGCCCAGTAATCCTTTTGGCTTTCACCGCCTGTTTTCCCCCTTGTGTGATGGAATGAGTGAGAATGGAAGAGGAAGGTAGATCTGGGTTCAAATTCCGAACTCAAGATTAACTTAAGATTAGAAGAGATTGAGAAAGATTTGTTTTCTCTGTGTGTGAAGGAGAGCTGCCACTTACTCTGTCATGCTGTTGTGTGGATTCAATCACATCTGCAAAACAATCCAGGGTTGGTGCTCGTGCACAGTCTGTGGGAATTTGGGGTTGCCTCCCTTCTCTCCACCGTCTTTCCTTGCCTTGCCCCCTCCACCAAAAAGGAGGAAATGGAAGGAGAGTCCTGCTGAACAAATAGAAAAAAGGGGAAGAGCTCCGACAAGTTTTTTTTTTTTTTTTAAGATTTTATTTATCCATTTGAGAGAGAGAATGAGAGATAGAGAGCACGAGAGGGAAGAGGGTCAGAGGGAGAATCAGACTCCCCACTGAGCAGGGAGCCTGATGCGGGACTCGATCCCAGGACTCCAGGATCATGACCCGAGCCGAAGGCAGCCGCCCAACACACTGAGCCACCCAGGCGCCCTCAGACAAGTTTTTAAGTGTAATGATTGGCAGCACTACCTGGCCACTTGAAACAGGGATCTCTGCAGCTGGTTCAGCACCCATGTCAAAATGGAAAGCCTGTCCCTTGGCCGTTCTCACCTCCCGTTAGACCCATGTTTGCTTTCTCCTTTGCTCTTTTGTTCTGTTCTCTGTTTGTATCTACTTGTGCCCCCAAATTAACTTTGCAACCAAAAACTACATTTTATGAGAGCTACTGTTGGCTAGTTAGTTGATTTGATTTGGATTTAAGTTATTGATATAAAAATGGAATGCCTAACTGGTGAAACTTTTGGGAGTCCTTGCAGGTGAGAGGAGAGTCTCCATTGCAGGAAGTAGGCCTGGCATGAGGTATCAGAGCCCGGGGGTGACCTGGTGTGGGCTCTCAGGGTCCAGGAGCCGAGAGGGAATTTTCCCTGCAGAGGGAAATCCTTGGTGGAGTGTCAGCTTGAGCGGTGATGAGGGGCACTCGCGTGTGTTCAGGGGTGCTCTGTTACAGGGAGTCAGAGGTTGGGGAGGGCATCCAGGCAGGATGACAGAGCCCAAGCAGGCTGAGGAGGGTGTCCCCAGAGGGATGGCCTGGCCTAGGCATCAGAGGTCCGTGGGGAGGGAGGTGGGACGGTCCAGAATGGGGCGTCACCTGAGCAGGAGGGCACCTCCGCAGGGGGCGGGGTGTCAGATCATTTCCAGGGGGTTGGTCCATTAAAGGTGAGGGGAACCATTCTGTAGTTAAGGGAAAGGGAGAAAAATGAAAATGAACAGGGTTGTTGCATTGCAGTTGGACTTGCAAGTGAACTATCAGTGTGGACTCACGGTTTTCAATACAGACTTGTTGCACCAGATCTAGATGTGAAGGTGGGTGCATGTTAGTGTGTATATGTACATGTAGGCGTAGTGCATACTTGCATTCCTTGCCTGTCCATTGGGAGCATGACACCCCAAGAGCAGTGAATATACTTAGCCCTAGATCTGTGCTTCTAAATACAACTTTCCACTTATAGGAACCAGGGCTCCTTGGGGAAGAAGCTGACTGCAGGGGTAAGAGAGGGGAAGTTCCAGGCTCATTTTGTACGTATGGTACTGCCAGAATGCAAGGAAGTGCTCCAAGAACGATGGGGTGCATGTCTAAAAGACCCAAGAGCCTTGAAGGGCTTTCACATCAATCAGGGACAATCTGAGTGTCCGGAGAACGATTGTAATGGATCCTGCACAGAATAAAATAGAACAATCTTGAGTCCATCCTGATAGGCATCAGTAAATGAATAAACTTTTTGGCAAGGAACAGGGTATTTTTCCTAGTTTCAAACTTAGCTTCCCACAAAATACTTACTAATTAAAAGTGGAAGAGTGATGTTAGAGTCAGAGAGCCCTGGCAGACACCGTCCTGCCCAGTGGTCAGTCAGAACGCAGCCAGCAATGGGGCAGACAGAAGTTCTAGGCCACCTGGTAGCCTGCGGAGAGGTGTGAAGCGTGGCCTCCGTGGTGCTCCTGCCTTGTGGACATGACAGACGAGGCTGGGCCAAAGCTGAGTCCCGTGTTTCCCCACCGGCCCGCTCCAGCTGGGGCCTTCTCCGTCACGGGCGATACCAGCTCTACCCTTCCCATTCTCAGGCTGAAGGCTCAGCGTCAGCCTTGAGCCCTGGCTGCCCCGACCCCAGGAAGTCCTGTGGGTGCTGTCCTCAGAATCTGCTCCGCTTCGGAAGGTGACTTTTGAGAAACGGCACTTTAATCTGAAGGGCACTTCAGGAGGTCTGCAAGCTATGACCACTACTGCTCTTTTTCGATCTGGCCTTCCCTTGGGGACCCCTTGCCAGCATTGACCTGACCTGCATCGGCCTTTTCTGAGTAGCTTTCATGCTAGGTGCTCACAGGCAGGGTGAGAGGGTGGCGGCGGCGCTCTGTATCCAGAGCCCAGGCACAGTACCTGAGATGCAGTAGAGTCTGCAAGTGTTTGTTTATAGTTAGGCTTTTCTGGATCGTTTATGATTTCAAATACTTTACCTATTTGCCCTCATAAGCTTAGTTTTTTGTCAGATTACTGGTCCCGGTTTTTGATTTGGAAACTCTGGTTGGTCTTGCTGGTTATGTGGTCAGTGTCGTGTGAGCTGAGAGGAGAAGCATTGACTGTTGAGAGGAGTGTGGAGAGTGGTGCTGAGGCTGCTTCGCAGGGCAGATGACATAAAGCGACCCTAGGGGCAGAGCTGACTGTGCCCCAGAGCACAGAACCGTGAGACGCATTGAGGTTTGGTGTGTGAGCAGGTGGGTACATCACACTGTATGTGGGAGTCTGTCGTGGCAAGAGGAGCCTGGCACACATACTGGAATAGCTGTTCAGGACCTGGAATGGTGAACTTGTGGGTTTGATCCTATTTTTGGCATTGGAAGGAAGCAATGGTAGCGATTGGGATAACTTCCTCCCTTGACTTGCAAGGACAAAACCAGAGAAGCACGCTTCAGGCCACGGGCTGGTAGTTGCCAGAGTTGGCAGTAGACCTGGGTGGACATTTTTCCTAGTGCGTTTCCCAGGAAACATGCCCACTCAGCAAAACAGCTTCTAAGCCTTCTTCTGTGTCTGATTTGAGCTGCATTTTTGGTATGTATGATATGGTCTACATTTAAACATCATCGATGATTTACTGAACAGAGGTTTCGTGGTTGTTTTGGCTTTTAAGTAGGAAAACACTTCTGTTGGTTGCCACAAGATGGCATTGGTCTCAAAGTTACTCTAGTGGATGTGTATTTCAAGCGTTTATTACGTGTTTTTTTTTTCTTATGTGTTACATTTATTTTCACGTTCTTCCTATATTGACTTTAATGGGATGGATATTAAATTAAGATTCCATCTCTAATGTTGGTGAGGTTTTCTTTTCCTTTGCCTTTTGTCTTAAAAAAATCTTTTAAAAATTAGATAAAAAATTTTAAACATTTCAGACATATATATAACTGAGAAAGTGAAAGCCCTTTAGAATTCCACTCTCCTGTGGGATTGTTATATATTGTGCTAGGTTTTTTGTGTGTGTGTGTGGTGTGTGTGTGTGTGTGTGTGTGTGTGTGTGTGTGTGTGTACCTCTATTTTCCTGTGTGTATAAATGCATTTTTTTGTGGGGGGGAGCATGTTTTCTATTTATTGTCCGTGCCTTTTCAGTTTTTTTAACTTAATTTATCTTAGACATTTCTCTGTATCAGTATTTATGAGCAATATCTTATTTTTAAAAATGACAAATAGTGTTTTAAATACTGTTTAATAGTAGAATATTGTTTAATAGTTCTCTACGGTTTCTTAGTATAATTTATTTTGCCTTTACCCATTTTAAGAGGTAGCTGACCAATGGCTTTGTTAAGTTTTTTTCTCTTGAAATAACCATTTTGAATTGATTTGTTTTTCATACTGTTTTCACAAGTTTTTGTTATTTTTTCATCTGAAATCAGCTTTTGCATTGCTGTTAGGATGTATTTGCCAATGTAGTTAATTAAATGCAATTGTGAAATAAATATTTAAACTTAAAAGAGGAAAGAGACTATGGCTTATTCTTTGTAAAATGTGCAAAGTACTCTGTCTTCTGTATGTGATTCTTCTAGGGCCTGCTCGTTCAACAAGTTAATGACCCTTTTCACAGAGTGAGTAGTTTTAGAGTATACCTAATTGAACTTCTAGTATCATATATATATCATTTGTCTCCCAACTACACATATTTAATGAAAATCTTATGTAACTTTTTGGATTAAAAGATTTAAGAGTTTTTATCCTTTTTAAATTCCTACCGTATTCCTTGCTTTTTTCAATTGCTGGTGACAATGATCTCTTCTCTTCCAGGTTGTTTTTGAGCACGTTCACTCTGGCAGTTTCAGCTGGGGCTGTTTTGCTTTTACCCTTTTCAATAATCAGCAATGAAATCCTGCTTTCTTTTCCTCAGAACTACTATATCCAATGGCTAAATGGCTCCCTGATTCATGGTTAGTATATATTGCTTAATATCACAATGAATGTTTTCATTTTTTACTGCACTGTATTTTTAGATTTGCCTTTTCTTAATTTCCTTCATAATTTGCATCTTCCTCCAATAAACCATGAGTCCTTCATAAAATCAGAAAACCAGATTTTTACTTACTATTCCTATTCTTAGTTGTGAAAGGCTTTTCTGTTTTACTTAATCAAGAAGCAGTCTTTATACTTAATGATTTGGTAAGTTCTCATTTAAATATTTAGCAAGAGAATTTTGGTTTATCTGGATATGTCAAAAGAACGCAGCCTCCATTTAAGACCTAAGAATACTAGCCATAGTTTTCTACTTAATTTATTTTCTGTTACTTTTGTTATTTAAGAATGTATAATTGAAGGGGGAAAAACTCTTTTGTCAAGTACAAACTTTAAAATTAATGTGGTTAAAAAAGTGACTTACTTACTGTGGGCAACATGGTATATTGCTTGGAGGCCAATTAGACCTGCATTCCAATCTTGACTCTGCCATTTCCTGGAAATTTTTAGTGAGGTGTATGACATTTTAATTTTAATTTATAAAATATATTACAAGATCTAATACATAGATCTTTTTTATATGTTTCATTGTCCTTCCCCCTTTTATTCTTTTTGAATTGTGATATCTTTATATGGAAAGCACATCAGCTTTTTATTAGATTTTTGTAAATATGTTCTAGTTATTTTTCTTTTTAACTTTACTTGCTTTTTATTGACAGAATTTTTAACATTTGTATATTGTCCAGGGTCCAGTCTTTTTTCTTCCTTTGGTTTCTCTAATTGTTTTGTGTTTAGAAGATCCTTTCCCTTCCTGATGTGTGACAAATACTCTCTTTTTCCCCCTCATTTTCTAAAGGTGACTTTTTTTGTGCATAACTGTCTAATTCGTCTGGAATTTATACAGACAACTACCATTTCTCTCACTCCTTTGTGTTTAAAAAAAATGCTTCGTTTGCTGGAGAATATTTGGAAAACAATATATGGTGAAGAAAATTAATGTTACCCACAATCCTACAACCCACAGAGCTATTGTGAATACTGTGGTCTGTAATCTTCAGTAAGGTGTCTTCCTGTGAATACATAACCAGATGGCAACCTTCATGGACTCACTGATGATTTATGTTTTCCTAAATCAACATGTAAGTGGGAGGTTTCCATGCCATTAACTACTTTTCTGTGCAATTTATAGTAGTGCCTGGAGCTGTTATAAGCATGGATTGTTCCCAATTTTTTTTAACTAAAAGAGCTCCAGTGTACATCTTTACAAATATTTGTCCTTAGGATAAATTTCTGCAATTCACTTTCTAGGTAAGCACGCTTTAAAAGTTTTGAGAAGATGTTTCCTGATTCCGAAAAGCTGTGTGAATTCCACTAGTGGTTTCACTTTCACTGAGGGGCTCCTCTTCCTAGAATGTATCTTCATCAACTGTGGGTGGTACTTAAAACCTGCCAATTCAAGGAGTGCTTGGGTGTCACAGTTGGTTAAGTGTCCAACTCATGGTTTCTGCTCAGGGTCATGAGATTGAGTCCTGCATCAGGTTCCATGCTCAGTGCAGTCTACTTGAATTCTCTCTCTCTGCCCACCCCCCACCCCCTGCAATAAATCTTGAAAAAAAAAAAAGTTCCAGGTCAGAAATATGAAACATTTCCCCTCTTAAATGTACATTTCTTTAATTACTAGTAAGGATAGACATTTACAAAACATACTCAGAGGTCATTCATAGTTATTTTTTAGTAAATTGCCTACCTATGTTTCCTTTGCCCATTTTTACAGTGTTTTCCCCTCCTTTTTTTTTTAATTAAAATTTTAATTCCTGTTAGTTAACATACAGTGTAATATTAGTTTCAGGTGTACAGTGCAGTCCTTCAGCATTCCATACACTGCCCCGTGCTCATCCCAAGTGCTCTCCTTAATCGCTATCACCTATTTCATTCATCCCCCAACGACTCCCTCCCCTCTGGTAACCATCAGTTTGTTCTCTATAGGGAAGAGTCTGTTTCCTGGCTTGCCCCCCCTCTCTCTTTTGTCCGTTTGCTCATTTGTTTTGTTTCTTAAATTCCCCATATGAGTGAAATCATAGGGTATTTGTCTTTCTCTGACTGACTTATTTCTCCTGCATTATACTCTCACTCTATCCATGTTGTTGCAAATGGCAAGATTTCATTCCTTTTTACACTTGCAGTTTTTTTTTAAGTAATTAGTTGTCTCTCAGAGGTTAATTGCAAACATTTTCCTCCCATTTGTCCTTTAATACTGCTTAAACTGTTTTTTAACATGAAAAATTTTAACATTTTAGTTTAATCATATATTTGAATCTGGCCTTTGTGGTTTCTGTCATGCTTGAAAGTAGAAACAAATGGAGTCATGATGCTCTGAAGACCAAATGAATTCAGTAAAATGAGGACTAATTATTAACTGAATAAAAAGAAATTACTCCATTTTTTTGCTTAGCAATTGAAAAAAACTGAATAAGCAAACTGAAATTGATACAAAACATAAATCCTCTACTGAAAAGTCAGCTATTATTATGAAAGGCAGGAGGCAACCTGGAAAGTAATGGCTATGAATGTTTTGGTGAGTTTTTTTTAGATGACATGTTTTTTGTTATTAAAAATACTTGGATAATATATAATTTAGAAAATGGTTTTTATATGTGTTGTCTAAAATGTTTGAGGAAGACTGTTTGGCATGGTTCCCCTGGGCCCTAGCTTTCTGTAAAGCTATAGGTACTATAGCACATACATTTTTCAGGATTGGGCTCCAGGTGTTCTTACCAGCAGTGCAGGTGGTCTCAAGCTGGGCTAACCAGTATGACAGGTGAACTGGCCTTTGTTTCCAGTTTTACTGAGTAGAAATTGCATGCTATACTTAGTGACCTTCACATACTCTAAATCAAGGCTATTTCTTTTATTCTGTTTATGGACTGTAAGTAAGAGCTACTAACACATGACATGCCATATATTTGGAGGCCTTAACTCTGGAAGTAAATATATTTGTTTTATTGGTAGTCTTTCTCATTATAATGTAAGGTGTGTAAGCTCAAATATTTTGTTTATAAATTAGGGCTTAGAACAATGATTCCCACATAGTGATTGCCTAATAAACCTATTGAATGAATATGTGATAGACAATAATTTTGAACTCCAATAAACCACGTCATCTGAAAGTTGGGGAACTAGAGGAAGAACCTTCTAAATGATGTCACTGCTTCTAAATGTACCCTTAGGAATAGGTTTCAGGAGGCCTGGGATGTAAGCCCTGGAAATTTTCCTTGAGGGTTTTATGACCCCTGGCTTTGTTTCTGCTAAATCTTTGGTAGGTCTGTATCCTTTGCTGCATGTAGTGAATTTCGTAAATCTCTTAAATTCATCTTTCTCTTCTAAATTCATAGCTTTCTTTAACCTTGTCGATGACATTCAAGGGAGTGCTTATTATTAGTCCCTTAGATTGTCTTGGGGTTGAAGATTTGTCAACCTTAGACATACTTGCTTCTTGGCTTTTAAAAAATCATTAATGGGGCCAAATTATGGTAATACTAAGACATGCCCTGAGGCGTGTTCTGTGTTCTAGACACGCTCTTCCTCACTTCTATTGTGGAGGAGGCGTCCAGGTTCCCCCTGGGGGTCAGAACTCCCTTCCTTGCTGGTTGATTGAGAGGCATGAGGACCGCAAAGTGCTGGACAGTAGTCTGAACTTCCATTTCAGTGGAATCATTGTTGTGTCTCCTGGTGGAAACGTTCCTCCCTTTGGAGCTAGAACTCTAGTCTAGCAGCACTGGTTCCTAAGGTTACAGGAACAGGAGACAGAAAGTTTCCTAGTGGGTCATTACGGATAATGGTGAGTGCTACCACTCCCGATTCTACTCCTCGATTCTACCTGTGAACCCCGGCGATGGGAGAAGTACCACCATATATTGAATACAGATTCAGGGCGAATACAACCTCCTAGAGTACCTTTCTTCAGCCCTGCGAGGTATGGCCACCTAGCGGGCACCGTAACAGTCTTCAGAAGGACATTCCACCATTCTGTCGAACCAGCTGCTTCAGGATCGTGGGAAACATGCATGACCAGTGAATTCCGAGGGCCTGGGCCCATTGTTGTTCTTCTGCTGTGAAGTATTTCCTAGATCAGAAGCACTGCTGTGATGATGGTGGGCAAGGCATTCTGAAAGTCCACAGATAGTAGTTTTGGCAGCAGCTTTGCGCGAAGTTCAAGGCATATCTGTACCCAGAGTAAGTGTCTGTTCCAATAAGGACAAATTGCTGCCCTCTCCATGATGGGAGTGGCCCATTTCAGGGAACCCACCACCAGGTAGCTGGCTAATCTCCCCTGGGTGTGGTGCCATATTGAGGTCTCAGTGTTGGTTTTTGCTGCTGGTGATTAGGCATGCAGTTGGTAGCCATAGCCAGGTGAGTGTGATGAGTAGACGTGCACACTGCTGAGCCCGTGCCTAATCTCTACCCTGCCATCGTGGCCACTTTGCTTCTGAGCCCATTGGATCATGACGGGTGGCGGGGAAAGAGGCTGACTGGTATCTGCAGAACAGGGAGTCCCATCCACTTGATTATTAAACTCCTCCTTTGCCAGGGTCCCCTTTTGATGAGCAGTCACATGGGACATGAATATCTTCATGTTTTTTTTCCCCATTCAGAGAGCACTGTCTGTACTACCTCTGCCCCAAATTTCAATTTCCTTGTTACCAGTTTTCTAGTCATGTTTCTTCCTGACCTTCTAGCCAGATCACTGGACACAACCCATGAATTTATAATTACGTGTCTGGTCATTTCTCCTCCCAAGCAAAGTGAACAACCAGGGGCATCGGGAGGATTTCCCTTCACTGCTGTCTCAGAGGGCTCTGGTGCTGCAGCTGTCCACTCTGGGTGGTGTCGTGCAGAACCATCTGTAAACCAGGCCTGAGTCTTTTCTTCCCTCTGTCAGCTGATTGTAGGGAACTCCCTATGAGGCCCTAGGCGCAAGTTGGGGAAGAGAAGTAGTAGAGCAGGAGTGGAGACCATGGGCATTTGGGCCACTTGTTCACGTAACTTACTTGTACCTTCAAGGCCTGCTTGGGCCTGATCTTATGTATACCACTTCTGTTTGATGATGGAGTATTGCTGTTGCATGTCTGATGTTACAGGTCGGTGGGTCAGATAACAAACACCCTGTTCATCATGGGCAGCTCCAGTCACATGGTAACTTGGTGGCTCATGGTCAAGTGTTCAGTCTCTTCTAAGGCCCGGTAACAGGCCAAGATTTACTGTGTTAATTAAATTAAATTACAAGTGTTACTTAAACGAGAATGGTTATCTGTGCAGGGCTGTCCTTCAGGTATATCCCAGAGGGGCTGTAGTGCTGTAGGGCTTTGCTCTAAAGTCCTACGGGCCTGTGCTGTGATCGATCTATAGCGCCTGCCAAAGGCTCCACGCAGCATTCCTGCCTGCCGTGGACACTTCAGGCGTCGCTGGGTTTGCGGATCAGATGGCCTACATAACAGAGCAACTTGTACAGCGGCCTATACTTGTTGCAGAACCTTCTCTTGTTCTGGACCCCACTGTAAACTGGCAGCTCTGGGCGTCACTTGGTAAGTGAGCTGCAGTAACACACCCAGAGGAGGAATAGGGGGCATATATTACCTTCAAAATCCCAAGAAGCCCATGGACTTTGTGCCTTTCTTGGTTGTAGGAAGAGCCAGATTCAACAACTCATCCTTCGCCTGAGAACAGAGATCCCCACGTCCACACACCACTAGACCCCTAGAAATTTCACTGACATAGAAGGCCCCTGAATTATTTTTGGATGTATTCTCCACCTTCTGACATGAAAATGTCTTACCAATAAGTCTAGAGTACTTGCTACTTCTCGCTCACTACATCCAGTCGGCACAGTGTCATCATTAGTATGGGCCACTGTGACATTTGGTGGAAGGGAAAGGCGATCAAAATTCCTGCAAATTAAATTGTAACAGGGCTGAGGAGTTGGGGTGTCCCTGAGGTAAGACAGTGAGGGTGCTTTGCTGGCCTTGCAGCTGAAAGTAAACTTCCTCTGGTGGGTCTTATGGACAGAGATGGAGACAGAGGCCTCTGTCACATCAGGAGTCATAACCAGGTACCACGGTATGTGTTAATTTACTTAAGCAGTGAAACCACATCTGGAACAGCAGCTACAGTGGGAGCCACCACCTAGTGAGGCTTACAGTAATCCACTGTCATTGTCCTAAGGTCTGTCTGTTTTGGGGATGTGGGAGTCACTACTTCTGCGTCTTTCAAACCCTTGATGGTGGCATTAATCTCTGCATTTCCTTTGGGGATGTGGCATGACTTTTGGTTTACTGTTTTCCTAGTTAGAGGCAATTCTGGGGGCTTCCACTTGGCGTTTCCCATTGTAATAGCCCTTACTACACAGGTCAGGGGACCAGAGTAGGGGTTCTGTTAGCTGTGAAGTATATCTATTCCTTATGCATTCTGGCACTGGGGATATGACCACAGACCTGGTTTGCAGACCCACTGTGACACATGTGAGACCTGAGCTAACACTCAGTTGACCAGCTGACCTCCATAAGCCTTTGCTCTGACTGGTGGGCCGCAATGATGTTTTGGGTCTCCAAAAGCAGTCCCTGAAAAGTCTGATGATTTCCTTTACCCCAGTGCAGTTATATCATCCATATTCATTTGTCAATCATTTACCATCTTGTAACACTTAACGAGATTTTCTTAAGTTGTTACTTGTCTTTTTGTGTTAAGCTTTTGTGAATTTATGCCAAATTCTTTGAGGTCTCAGAATATGTCTGAAATTCTCTTAATCTCCCACGGATCACTGCTCCAGTACTTTCACACTGAAATTGTCCAATAAAGATTCATCGTTGAGTGAATAAAAGTTATTTATTGTGTCATTAGGAATACCTTGGTAAAAAGGAACTTAATTTGAAAACAAATGTAATGGCTTATCCTGTAAAAGTGTCAGTATGGATGGTTTTGATCACTTGTGCCTTTAGTGTGTAAATCATATGGATTAGGCCACTGTATGTGTTGATAATGCTTTAGTATGTATAAAAATATTTAGTTTGAATTAAATATAGTGTCTGGATTTGGGCCACTTGGGTTTGAGATGTTACATGTTAACCAGATTACGTTAGAATGCCACTTCACTTCTGTGGGCCAGAATTTAATAACATAAATAAATAAAATATTACCCTTAGTTTTAAATCTGTATCGTGTAGCAAGATGTATCTCTGTCTACATGGGGAAAATGATTAAAATAGCTTGGAAAATGTGATACACAAAAATGATATTGGAGCTAGAATGGGGCAGAATGGTAATCTGGTCATTGGCAGTTTTAGCCCAGGGTCTTTTTTGCTTGTCAGCTGGATGTTGTGAGGTGTGTCCCATCATTCACTTAGTGTGGGTATGACATGCCGGCAACGATAGTTATAGGATGGTACAAAGAGAGCAGAGATGACAAAATGGTAGCTAAAATTTGTATTGTCACTTTTATTGTTAAAATTGAAAAAGGGTAAAAAATGGACAGAAAAAGAAAGCATCTATTTGTATTCACTTTCTTTGTATCTTGTTAAAAACCTAGCAGAAAACTACGAAACTTTTCAGTTCCATAAATTGAAAAACTGATACAAATGCTTAATGGGTTTTCCTTTCGGGGTGATAGACATGTTTTGGGGTGAGATGGTGGTAGTGGTAGCATGATTTGTGAATGCACTAAATGCATTGAATTACTTCCTTATTTAAATGGTAATTTTATGTAATGTGAGATTAAAGTTAAAAAATAAACAGGAATAAATCTTTGGAAGGTAGGAGAATGATGGAGTTAAGTTGTAGCCTTAAATAAAGTCAGGAAATAATTCTTCAGTTTTTTGAGGTATCCCCCACTGGGGGCCAATTTTTGCTAAGCCGTTCATACTTATTTATGAAAGAGACAGAGACACACGTTTATAACATGATTGCCTAGTTGACATTTAGGTCTGTTAAAAGATAACCACCATGAACCTGACTAGTCTTTTCAAGGTATGGGTGTTTTATTTTGATTTTTCAACAGGAATAGACAATATGCTATTGTGGATATCATGAAGGAACTATGCAAAATCCATCTTTAATTTAGCCATTTTCAAGTCCCACAGAAGATTAAAAAAATCAGACTTCTAGATTATAAGCAATTAAACTTAAAAATAAGTATTACATCTACTTATGTATAGATATTAAATCAAAGTCAGTCCTTCATAAAGTTTAATATACCATTATTAGTTAAATGTTACTAGTAGTTTCTAATTAATTGGTCTTAATAGTCATTTGTCATAGTATGCATCACCGTAGTTACTGGATATTAATGGAGGTATTGTTTATAAAAATTTTAAAAATGAAACAATCTAAGTGTCAAAGTAAGAAATTTGCTTAATTGAATTTTGGTAAATCCTAACAGTGGAGTGCTTTCTTGGCCATTATAGATGATGATGTAGAAGAGTATTTGTTGATAGAGAAAGATGTTGAAAAACATGTTTTTCCCTGGGTGGTAGGATTAATTACAGGATATAGACATTTTTTTGGTGCTTGTATTGTATAATATTTCTGCAATGGACATGTATTGCTTTTTTGTTACAAGAAAAAGTTATATTAAGGTGAAAAGTTTCACAACTCATTGCTAAAGTTGTTTTCTAATTTTTGTTTTTCTTCTAATAGACGGAAGCTGTTCTGATTCTGAGGTTCACACAATACTTACTGTTCAAAAGCAAACTTGTCTTTCTCTAAGGCTTCTGCTTTCTTGGTAGAATTTTTTTATTATATAACTCACTTTTTGACAATAGCGTTAGATCCTCAATTCCACTGCAATACTGATTTTAACTTAGATTTGTCATTTTAGAAATTATTGAATATGGCTGAACTCTGATTAATTTTCTGTTTTAAATTCATGAAGTGTTTGGTCTATATGATAAATTGTAGATCATTTGTTTCATAGTATTTTATGTCAGATTTTGGAATATTTTGTGACTCCAGCAGATGGAGCTAGAAGTTAATGCATCCTATGGTGATCTGGCAATTCAGTTTGGTTTGGTTTGAAATGAAGTATTCTAGGATTAGTAAATAACCTTTGTTTAAGTTCAGATACATCTTTGGGAGATAGGCATAGGACATCTTTCAGAAAGGCTGTCGCTGATACTGATTTAGACAAACTGCAAGGTTTTTGAATTTTTTGGGTTATATTGAAGGATATTTAGCTATATGAAGTAATTTTAGCCTTTTGAAGTAGAGAAATTTGATTATTTTTATTTTATAAATTAATATGTAGTCATATAAATAAGTTATATTATAAATATTAGTCCTAATTTAAAATTAGGAAAGTTTCATCAAAATTACAGAATAATTCTTAAGGGATATTTACGTATATATGTCTGATGTATGTTTGTAAACTGTTGGAAACTAATTAAGTCTTAATTGTCAAGAATATAATTACTACTTAGGAATGTATGTTAGATATATTTCTCTATATTAGATATTTTTCTCATAGTAACTTTAACTTATATGTTGTAGATTTAATAATTAAATTAGCATAAGCTAAGCCTGAAACTTTCACATTTACTTACTCTGGTAAATAAACTTAATTCTTTGCATTTAATTATTTAGACTTTGAATAAAAACTGGTTATTTGTGTAGATGATTATTCTGTTAAGATAAGACCTCAGCTCTCAAATTCTTTGTGTTAAGTGAATATTTCTTGCAAAAATAAATACAGTGGAGGTTCTGTATCACATATCCCTTTCTACAATTGTGGTTGTCAAAACCATTAGTAGTAATGTTGAGTCTCCTGGAAAAGGGGCAATTGGGGGAAAATAAAAAAAAAATTTAAATGATATATGTATATATACACACACACTTATGTATTATATATGCACACATATATAGCATATACATATGTACACACATATATTACTTATATATAAAGTTCAGTATGTAAAAATGTAGGCATCTAATTTCCTGTCAAACTAAATGAGTTGGTGTTCAGAATCTTTGTGATCATACTGATCATTTTCTCCACTTGTTCTGCAGACATTGCTGCTTGTTGATATCTGTTGATACAGATTTCTTTATTTAGCTTTTCTTAATTATCTTCATTTTAAGTGTGTAGGTTAGTCAGAGCAGATACTTTTTCTGATTTGTGAGCTTTTGCCCAAGGCAGAGTTTTATTTCTTTTTTCTTTTTTTCAAGATTTTATTTATTTATTTGACAGAGAGAGACACAGCGAGAGAGGGAACACAAGCAGGGGGAGTGGGAGAGGGAGAAGCAGGCTTCCCGCGGAGCAGGGAGCCCGATGCGGGGCTTGATCCCAGGACCCTGGGATCATGACCTGAGCCGAAGGGAGATGCTCAACGACTGAGCCACCCAGGCGCCCCCAGCGTTTTATTTCTTAACTTTTGATTTTCAGAGAACAATTTGTAGTTTTCCCTGCATGAAAGGAGACATATATGATCAGAAGGATGAATTCTGGGAGTACGTGTATTTATAGTTCAATAACAATAAAAAAGTTCCTTTCTGTGCTACGAATGTTGTTTCAAATTACAAAAACTAATAAAGTTTTACCCCTTATTATAAAAGTATAGTGGATTTTAAGCATTCAGGGGTTTATATTCATGGTGGCAACTATTTGAGAGCAAGCTTTGAGCTCCCTCCTAAGTGGTAATCTGTGACTTGGCTGAAGCTTGGATTTGAACTGTGTTGTCAGTGAGGCTGGTAAATAGAGTGAATGGCATGGCTGACGGGAAGCCCAGCATTTTGTTGGGAGATTACCTAACAGGGATTTGGAGAATTGTGAGTTTCACAACAAGGTTTAAATATATTTCATTTTTTTTAAGGGTCTTTATTTGCTCCTTATAGAAAACTAATAATATGTAGAAAAGTAGGAAGCAAATCATCCATAATTTTAGTACATTCACATTGTTAGTAATTTGGTGTATTTCTTTGCAGCTTATTTTCTGTTTCTGTTTTTGGTCGTTGTTTATATATATATATATGTTTATATATATATATCTAAAGATTTTATTTATATATGTGATGAAGAGAGAGACAGCGAGAGAGGGAAGACAAGCAGGGGGAGTGTGAGAGGGGAAGCAGACTCCCCGCTGAGCAGGGAGCCCGATGCGGGGCTACATCCCAGGACCTTGGGATCATGACCTGAGCCGAAGGCAGACACTTAACGACTGAGCCACCCAGGCACCCCTGTTTTTATATATTTTTAATGTGTGTATACAGGTTTTTGTTTTGTAAGCTTTTTGGGGTATAATTAATGAGAATCATGCTTTTTAAAAAAATTTTTAAAAGATTTTATTTGAGAGAGCAAGTGTGAGAGACCATGAGCTGGGGGATTGGCAGAGAGAGAGGGAGAAGCAGACTCCCTGCTGAGCAGGGAGCCCGAAGAGACTCGAAGAGACTCGGGGCTCCATCCCAGGACCCCAGGATCATGACCAGAGCTGAAGGCAGATGCTTAACTGACTGAGCCACCCAGGAAGCCCCTAATGAGAATAATTCTTTAGGGAAAGGTTGAGAGCTGATTTTAGCTGTAAATCACTGTCTTGTCTTTATCAGGTCAAAGCTGGTGTGCATTAGAATTTTTCAGTTGTTTGGAACATTTACATTATTTTGAGATGGCTGGCGGGAGGCACTGACATTTGTTTAGTATTTGGTATGTTATTTCTCTTCTTTATGAGAGCCCTATGAGTTAAGTTGTAGCCTATTTTATGAGGACACAGAGTTGAAGTTCCTTTTCCAGCTCATGTATAGCTGATAGATGCAATCTTAGGCTAGTCAGACATAAAGTGCCACTTACTCAGGCATCTGGCCTCAGGACTTTTAGGCCTTTTAAATCATGAATAGTGTGAATGCCTTGTTTGTTAGAGGACATTATAGCACACAGAGTACATATAGTACAGTCAGTGTTTTATCAGAGTTGGATTTGTTAAAACCTTTCTGTGTTTGATGTTTTCAGAGGCTTGGGTGTACATGTGCTCACATATAATGTAGAAGTGCTACATGTAGAAGTGCTGAATTCTGTTTCAGTGTCTTTCAAACTGATCAGAAGCTCCACTAATTTTGTTTTACACCGATGGATAGAATTAATAAGCTGTCATATTCTCAGTTTAAACATTTCCTTTAGTAAAATCTTATTAAACTGATTGCTTTTTTCAGCAGATAATATTAACAAAATTCAAAATATTGTGCTTTTTTCATCCAGAATGGTAAGTGTGAGATCCATACAGTAGTGTAGAAAGAGCAAGAGATCTTGGATCTGATCCTTTGTCCATTATTTGTAAGTTTTGGAATTTGTGTGGCATTTATTTAACCACTTTTAAAAATTTTAAAAAAAGAATTTGGTTTCTGAGTGAATTAAACAAGGGATCTCAAAGTTCTTTTCTGCTCCAAAATTCTGTGTTTACTTGTTATTCTTGGTGCATTAAAAGTACACTTTTGCTTATTTTGAATAAATCTTAATTTCAGAATCTTACAAATGTATGTCTACCCTGCTTAAGTATTTTGTTAAAGAGATCTTTATTTAGACCAGTAGAAACAGGAAGAGAGGTCCTTTTAATTTAACACAATTCTTTGAGAAGATATAAAACTGGTACTTTTTTTCCTAAGTGATTTTTTTTTTTTCCTTTCAGAGTGTAAATTGAAAGTAGCAGGTATTGAATAGTATAATAGGAGCTTAACAAAGTGAGGCTTTGCAATGATTTCATTATGTTTAATATGTTTTTAGGACACTATGTTTTTTTAAAAAAGATTTTATTTATTTATTGACAGCGAGAGAGAGAGAGAGAGAGAGAGACAAGCAGGGGGAGTGGCAGGCCGAGGGAGAAGCAGACTCCCTGCTGAGCAGAGAGCCCGATGCGATGCGGGACTCGATCCCAGGACCCTGGGATCATGACCTGAGCTGAAGGCAGATGCTTACTGACTGAGCCACCCAGGCGCCCCTAAGATACTATCCTATTTGATTAGAGTGCACTTTCTAAATGTATCAAAGAATATAATGGGCAGGGTATAGAAAAGGGAGAAAAAAGAATAAGCATGATGGTTTTGTGAACTATCCTAGAGGCCCACTATAGAATGTGTACTGGAGCAGTTATATTTTAGGAATTTAGGGCAAGAGAGTAAAGAGAATGGATATTTTACAATAGGGTAATAGGGAACAATTTTGTCTAAGACATAGGAGTTGAGGCTTAGGCTTTATTGAGTTGTGTGTTGAAACAATTTAAAAAAGGGTCAAGGACCTCAGTAAGTATTTGGGAAGTCAACTTCAAACAGTGGGTAACTACCCGTTAAAAACAGCTTTTTAAAGATTAACAAATCCATGAGGACAGTGAGTAAAGAATGAGTGATCTGCTATGGTATTTTATGCCCAGAACATTCCCTGTGTTTATTGTTTTATCAAAAACTAAGGCTCAGGTATGAAGTAAGAAAAATTAAAATCAGCATTCAAGTTTAAAAGCTACATATAGTCTGGCCAAGATGAAGTAAGAGAGACTGTATATACCCTGTCACCTAAAACAACTAAGTTTTCAAGAAAACCTAGGCACTGAAGAATAGCAATTCAGCATATAAATAAATACATTCAACTGCTGGAGGGTGCTGCCGAGAGAATGGGGGTGCAGGCTATAGTTGGGGGGCAGGTGGCTGGAGGTTCTGGGCAGAGTACTAGACAGGTGAGAGTTGCACAGAGAAACATCTTGTTTTACAGATGAATAGAATTAAGGGACTATCATAATCTCAGTTTAAACATTTCTCTTTGTAAGATCTTATGAAATGGATGTTCTTTTGTGGGGGGAAGCTGAAATGAAGGTTTTCGTGAGGTTGCATTCCTTATTGGAGGCTCTGGGGAAGAATTTGCTTCCGGGCTCATTCAGGTTATTGGCTGAATTTGGTTCTTTGTGGTTGTAAGACTGAAGTCCTCCATTTCCTTGCCAGGTGCTGGTCTTTGCCCTAGAGGCTGCCCACCTCTTATGTTTTTCATGTGACCCCCTCCAGAAAAAGTGGCTTGAGTTCCTCCCTGATTTACCCTTCTACTGCTTCTCTCTGACTTCAGCTGGAGAAAGTTCTCTGCTTTTAAAGGTTCATTGGGTAGGTTTCACCCACCTGGCTAATCTAAGATGATCTGTCTCCCTATATTAAGGTCTATAGCCTTAATAATTATATCTGCAGTCTTTTTGGCATGTATACTGGATTGGATAATGGTCCTCTTTCCTGCCCACCCTTCTTTCCCCCACCAGGTCCACCTAGAACCTCAGAATGTGGCCTTATTTGGAAATAATGTCTTTGAAGTTGTAATTAGTTAAGATAAGGTCACACTGGGTTAGGGTGGGCCCTAATTTAATTACTAGTATCCTTATAAGAAGATAAAACAGAGACACAGACACACCTGAAAAAGGCCATGTGAAGACAGGTAGATTTGGAGAGATACTTCTATAAGAACTAGGAATGCAGCTACCTTGTCTCTACCAGAGATAAGGAAGGATTCTTGTCTAGAGCCTTCAGAAGGGATATGGCCCTACTGATACCTTGATTTTGGACTTACAGGCTCCAGAACTGTGAAAGAACAAATTTCTGTTGTTGGAAGCCATCCAGTTTGTGGTACTTTGTTAGAGCAGCCCTAGAAAACTAATATACCATGTAATGTAACATATTCACAGATTCCAGGGATTAAGATATGGACATCTTTGGAGGTTCACTCTGCCTACCTTGAGTCTACAACTGAGTACAAAGCAGGAAAGGAAAACTCATAACAAAGAGAAAAATAAGTCAAAACTGACTTACAATTGACACAGATTCAGAATTGGTAGACAACGTTTTCATGAGGTTGCATTCCTTATTGAAGGCTCTTGGTAAGAATTTGCTTCCAGGCTCATTCAGGTTATTGACTGAATTTTGTGGCAAAATATAAAAGTTTTTATTATATGTCTTTTAAAAAGATAATTGGGGGCACCTGGGTGGTTCAGTTGGTTAGCGTCTGACTTCGGCTCAGGTCATGATGCCAGGGTCCTGGGATTGAGCCCCTGCATCGGGCTCCCTGCTTAGTGGGGAGCCTGCCTCTCCCTCCCCCCCCGGTTGTGCTCTCTCAAATAAATAAAATCTTTAAAAAAATAAAAAGAGGGGCGCCTGGGTGGCTCAGTTGGTTGAGCGACTGCCTTCGGCTCATGTCATGATCCTGGAGTCCCGGGATCGAGTCCCACATCGGGCTCCCTGCTCAGCAGGGAGTCTGCCTCTCCCTCTGACCCTCTTCCCTTTCATGCTCTCTATCTCTCATTCTTTCTCTCGAATAAATAAAATCTTTAAAAAAAATAAAAAGATAATTGGCTGCTTAAAAAGTAGTAACAATGTATTGTGATTTTATAGTATATACAGGCAAAATTCATGACAACAATAGCACAGAGGCAGAAGGAAAGAAATGGAAATATACTATTGGAAGGTTATTATGCTGTACATGAAGTATTAGATCACTTGAAAGCAGATTGTGATGAGTTAGGGTGTATGTGATAAACCTGCAGATGACCGTAAAATAGCTCAACAAGGAGATACAGTCAATAAGCAACTGTAAGAAATAAAATGGAATCATAAAAATTAATCCAAAGGAGCACAGAAAAAGAAGAAAAAGGGAAGATAAATGGGACAAATAGAAAACAAAGAGCAAATCAATAGACTTAAACCTGACCATATCAGTAAACATTAGTGGTCTAAACATTCCAATTAAAAGACAGAGATTGGGGACACCTGGTTGGGTCAGTCGGAAGAGCATGTAACTCTTGATCTTGGGGTTGTGAGTTCGAGCCCCACGTTGGGTGTAGACATTACTTAAAAATAAACAAATAAATAAACTTAAAAAAAAGGCAGAGATTATCAGACTGAATAAAAAGGAAGGACTCAAGTATATGCTGCCTACAGTAAACCCATTTTAAATATACAGACACAAATAGGTTTAGAGCAATAGAAGAAAAAAGGTATACCATGCTAATTCTAATAAAAAGAAAGCTGGAGTAGGTATATTATTATTATTAGAAAAGGGTATAGATTTTACCAGGCATAAATAAGATCATTTCATAATGACGAAATTCATGAAAACATAATAAACATTTATCTACCTAATAAGTAGCTATTAAATACATAAAGCAAAAACTTAATAGAAATGAAAGGATTAATGGTCAAAATCACAGTTCTATTCAGATTTATCAATATCTTCTTTTTAATAATTGATAGAACAAATTAAGAAGACAACACAGAAGATTTGAATAACATTCTTAACTAATTTGGCCTAATTTGCATTTATAGACCACTCTGCCCAACAGTTGTAGAGTATACATTCTTTTAGTACAGTAGGCACATTTACCAAGAGAGACCATATTCTGTGCCATAAAATAAATCTCAGTACTTTTAGAAGAATTTAAGTCATACAAGATAGGTTCTGTAATGAAATTAAATGGGAAACCAGTAAAAGAAACATATTTAGAAAATCACTCAATTATTTGGTAACTAAATAATAGGTCAAAGAAGAAATTAGAAGGGAAGTTTGGAAGTTCTTTGAACTTAATGAAAACAAAAATAAAACATTTGAAAATTTATAGCACTAAAATGTCTATTTTAGAAAAGAAAAAAGGTCTCAAATCAGTGCCCACAATTTCCACCTTAAGAAAACAGGAAGAGGGGAACAAATGAATACCGAATTAAGAAAATTGGAGGGCGCCTGGGTGGCTCAGTTGGTTAAGTGGCTGCCTTCGGCTCAGGTCATGATCCTGGAGTCCCGGGATCGAGTCCCGCATCGGGCTCCCTGCTCAGCGAGGAGCCTGCTTCTCCCTCTAACCCTCCCCCTCTCATGTACTCTCTCTCTTTCTCATTCTCGCTCTCTCAAATAAATAAATAAGTCTTAAAAAAAAAGGAAAATTGGAAATAAAAAAAGGATAAGGGGAGAAATCAGTGAAATAGAAAACAGAAAATACAGAGAAAGTGAGATCGATAAAATTGATAAAGCTGCAGCAAGGTTGATTAGCAAAAAAAAGAGAAGACACCAATTACCAATATCAGGAATGAAATAGATGACATCACTATGGATTCTACAGGTATTTTTTTTTATTATTATGTTATGTTAATCACCATACATTACATCATTAGTTTTTGATGTAGTGTTCCATGATTCATTGTGTGCGTTTAACACCCAGTGCTCCATTCAGTACATGCCCTCTTTAATACCCATCACCAGGCTAACCCATCCCCCCACCCCTCTCCCCTCTAGAACCCTCAGTTTCTTTCTCAGAGTCCATAGTCTCTCATGGTTCGTCTCCCCCACCTATTTCCCCCCCTTCATTTCTCCCTTCCTACTATCTTCTTTTTTTTAAAACATAAAATGTATTATTTGTTTCAGGGATACAGGTCTGTGATTCAACAGTCTTATACAATTCACAGTGCTCACCATAGCACATACCCTCCCCAATGTCTATCACCCAGCCACCCCATCCCTCCCACCCCCCCCCCACTACTCCAGGAAGCCTCAGTTTGTTTCCTGAGATTAAGAATTCCTCATATCAGTGAGGTCATATGATACATGTGGATTCTACAGGTATTAAAAGGATAATTAGTGCACATTGTGAAAACCTTTATGCCAATACAACACCTTAGAGAAATGGAAAAATTTGGAAGGCAAAAACTACTAAAGTCTCTCAGACATTGTAAAAATGTTACAAATGTTCTCACAAATAAAACTGTAGGCCAAGAGACTTCACTGTCAATTCTATCAAATATTTAAGGACGAAGCAATACCAGTTCTACACAGACTCTTTTAGAAAATTAGAAATGAAGGAACACTTCCTAATTCATGGTGCCTAGCATTACCCTGATTCCAGAACCAGACAGACATTACATGAAAAGAAAATTACAGACTAATATCCCTCATGAACATATATGCATAAATTCTAAACAAAATTTAGCAAATCAAATACAGCAATATATAAAAAGGATAATACAGTATGACTTTTGAAAAATCAATGAATGTAATTACTATATTCAAACCCTAAAAAGGAAAAGTCACCACAATACATGCAGAAAAAGCAGAAAAAAAATTCAACATTCATTCTTTTTTTTTTTTTAAAGATTTTATTTATTTATTTGACAGAGACATAGCAAGAGCAGGAACACAAGCAGGGCGAGTGGGAGAGGGAGAAGCAGGTCTCCTGCAGAGCAGGGAGCCCGATGCAGGACTCTATCCCAGGATCCCGGGATCATGACCTAAGCCGAAGGCAGACGATTAACGACTGAGCCACCCAGGCCCCTCAACATCCATTCTTGATAAAATCAGCAAACTAGGCATGAAAAGGAATTTCTTCATCCTAATAAAGAGCATCTGTAAAAACCCTACAGATAACATCATGCTTAATAAAGACTGAATGCTCTTTTCCCTGCGAATAGAAATAAGGCAAGGATGTCCCCTCTCACCACTTCTATTCAACATTGTTCTGGTGATTTTTAGAAAATAAAGGACATTGAGGTTGGAAAGGAAAAAGTGAAACTGTTTCTATTAACAGATGATAGGGTTGTCTATATAGAAATTGTGATGGAATCTGTTATTAAAAAGCTATTAGAACCAATAAATGAATTTGCAGGGTTGCAGGATACACAGTAAATATACAAAACTCAATTGCATTTCTATATTCTCGCAATGAATAATTGGATATTGATTAAAAAAAACAAGCCCACTTGTGTACAGTAGCATCATAAACCTGATATACTTAGGGATGTGTGGGACCTGTATACCATAGACTATAAAACACTGCTGACAAAAATTAAAGAATGCCACAATAAATGGAGAGATATACCATGTTCATGGATAAGAAGACAATGTTAAGATGTCAGTTTTCCCCAGATGGGTCTCCCAATTAAATGCAACCTCATTCAAAATCCCAGCAGGCTTTTTTTTTTTTTTTTGTAGAAATTTAAAAGCTGATCTGAAATTCAGATAGGACTTCAAAGGACTTAGAATAGTCAAAACAACTTTGAGAGAGAACAAAATTGGAGGACTTACTACCCAACTCGAAGACTATATTCAGGCCATAGTAATCATTGATGGTGTGGTATTGGCATAAAGATAAATAGATCGACTCGATGGAATAGAGGATCCAGGAATATATCTACACATATATTGTCAATTTACTTTCAAAGAAGGTGCAAAGGCAATTTGGTGGAAAAAGGGTATTCTTTTCTACAAATGGTGTTGGAGCAATTGGATAATCATAGGGAAAAAAATGAACTTCAGTCCATACCTGGCACCATATACAAAAGTGACTCAGAGGGATCATAGATCTAAATGTAAATCTTAAAACTGTAACCCTTGTAGAAGGAACCATAGGAGAAAGTCTCAGTGTTACTGGGCTAGACCATATAATTTCTTGGGTAAGATGGTCTGTAAAAGAAAAAATTGGTAAATTGGACTTTGTCAAAATGAAGAAATTTTGTTCTTTGAAAGATACTTGTTAAAAAAATGAAAAGACAATCTACAGATGGGGAGAAAATATCTGCAAATTATATACCTGATAAAGGACTTGTATTCAGCATATATAAAGAACTTGACAGACTCAACAATAAGTAAACAATCTAATGAAACAATGGGCAACAGACTTGAAGAGACTCTTCACCAAAGAAGATATACATGGGTGGCAGATAAGTTAATGAAGATGTTCATGTTATTCTTTATTGATTAGGGAAATGTAAATTAAAACAGTAAGGAGATACCACTTTATACTTGTTAGAATGGCTAAAACTGAAAAGATTCCTCATAGCATATTTTGGTGAAAACAAAGGTTTTGTGTTTTGTTTGTTCCTGTGTCTCCTGTGCTTGGAACGGTGCCTTCTAAATAAGGGTGTTGAAAGAACGTTGGTTTCCCATTTTCCAAAGCACTGAATGATAAGTGCATGTGATAGATTGAATTTATGCTTAGCATAATTTTATCTTTAACTTTTGATTTTATAAGTATTATAGGCATTATTTTGGCACGCCTGGGTGGCTCAGTTGGTTAAGCGACTGCCTTCAGCTCAGGTCATGGTCCTGGAGTCCTGGGATTGAGTCCCACGTTGGGCTCCCTGCTCAGTGGGAAGTGTACTTCTCCCTCTGATCCTCCCCCCTCTCATGTTCTCTCTCTCTCTCTCTCTCTCTCTCATTCTCTCTCAAATAAATAAAAATCTAAAAAAAAAAGTAGGCATTATTTTGAAAATTGTTTTAAATTTGAGTGTTATACCTATAAAAGGTATAAGATGTTTGGCCAAACATAATCCCAAAGACAGACTTAGTCTTCTTTTTCTAAATCTATTTTTATTGTCATCTTAGTACCTTTTTATTGTGGTTTTACAAGAGTACAGAATGTGTCAAAAAGGGAAAAGGTAATATGAATTTGCCTGCCTCTCTTACATTTTCCTTCCCACTTAGAATTGCTTACTTAAAGTTCTATGATATAGTGGTTTTTAAAAATCCCAGGAGTTAGTTCTGCCACTGGCTCTGCAACCTTGGCTAAGTTATATAACCAGCCTGTTCCTCTGTCTTGTTGGGGGATTCCTATGAAGAGTATGTGAGTTTGTATAATATTGGTAAATCACTCAGAATAGTGCTTGGCACAGAAGGGCTCAATAGATGCTAATTATTACCTTTAGTGTTTTTACTAGGCTTAAGTTAAATGATATTATGCATGTACAATGTCTAGTAGAGTATCTGGCATTTATTAAGTGCTCAGTAAATGCTAGTGGATCTAATTTAAATATTCAGTTGCCAGTATGTCTAAAGAGACTGTGTCTTTGGATCTCTGCATTTGTCATATCTTTAGTGAATTTGTTTTAGGACATGAGGAAAAATATTTCTAGTTTCTATATTGGCTTTTCCTAATAGGTTACAAGTTACAAAGTTACAGAAATTTGGATGTGTAATTATTTTCTCATTTCTAAGTTTAGGTGATTCGTTAGTCCACTGTCCTCAAGTTTATGTTTATTTTTATTAGTAAAAAGTATAGATCTTCGACTAATACCATAATTTAGCATAGTAATTTTTTTTTACAAGGCCTGTCTCTAATCTTTATTGTTTTTTTTGCTATCTCCTTATAGGCTTGTGGAATCTTGCTTCTCTCTTTTCCAACCTTTGTTTATTTGTGTTGATGCCCTTTGCCTTTTTCTTTCTGGAATCAGAAGGTTTTGCTGGCCTGAAAAAGGTAAGGGAATCATATTTTGGAATTAAACTTGTCAAATTAAGAAGTATACGTCATTCATGTTGAACTAGTAAAAGCAGGCTTGAGCCACCATTTGAAATACAAAAGTTTAATTAGTAATAATAACAGCTTATTAATATTAATCATGTTGACAATACTATTAATAATAGTGCATATTGAATGATTTTGTGTGCCCACAGGGAGGAAGTCATCTTTTGGCCTTTGAATGTTTACTTGGTGGAATGTTTGTAGAGAATAAAGCTGATAAAATAGCCATTCTTCCTTTCCTAGGCTCTCTCGCATTTAGTTTAAAGCATGACATGAAATTCTCAAAATAGTAAAACGTATCTTGATGTAAAAGTTATTTTATATCTAGTATTTTCAGAAGAGTAGCATTTTATAAAATCAAACATGCCCTGGAGATAGTCAAATTCTCAAGATACTGTGAGTTACTGATCTTAGTGAATGTGGGAGGTTAGAAGTGAGCAAAACAGGAGACTTTGCAAGGGCATCTTAAACAATCAGTCCAGACTGTATCAGTGGTAATAACTTCATCTGTCTTTGAATATAACATTTTAAAGTGAAATGAACAATGTTTCTGTTTATAGCTTGTGGAGGTCTTTGCTATAAACATTTGGAATATAATGCAAAGATTTAAGTAGTTAATACTTTTTGGCAAAAATGAGTTCTAGGTTACAGTTTATTTATAGACACATTACACCTTTTTAGTTGTTAGTTCTATTCATATTGTGATACATGAAGTGAAAGTATGCCTATGTATCTTATTGTTGAATAATACTATAATGCCAGTTCCATAAATTTGGCAAGGGAAGCCATAAACTGTGAATTTATATGACTTTTTATTTCATATAACTTTTTGTAGGTACTTAGGAATGAAATTGTTTAGTTTCACATTTTGATAAGTCTTCTGATTTTAAACCTTAAGTGCAGCACTTTTTAGGTCTGTGTGTTGAAGGATGCTGGGAAAGAGTCACAGAGGTGATAAAGTATTGTTTTAGTGGATGCACCTTTTTGCTTTCTAGATATTATTCCATACTTGAATAGTTTGAAGCTGAAAAACTCAGCGTTGATTTCATATATAGTAAATGTACTGAGATCAGAATGGATGGTTGTATTTGGTAGTCAACCCTGACATTGAGAAAACTGGCTTTGGTATATTGGAATTGTTTTTTATCATGATGTATTTGAATTATTTAAGTCATCTGTATAATGTGAAAGAATTGTGTAGTTTCAGTTTAAAAAGCTCTTTGAGTGTTTATGACTTCTTGAAGAAATTATAGGAGTTTTGCTGAATGGGATTTAATACAAACCTTCCTTTTGTAAGGAGAAAACTGAGGTCCAAATATATTAAATATTATTAAATTGTCTAAGGGCCATATATGTACAATTCCAGAACTGGTACTAAAACCTAGGGTCACTTTTAACCACCCCAAAGTGGTTGTGATCTTCACACGTCAACACTGTGGAGTGTACTGGGGCCGCCCAAGGGGATGAGGTGGCCGAGGACAAGTGAGGCTGGAGCAGAGAAGAGGGCTACACGGCCTGCTGCGGGGGGAGGAAGCGGAGGGGACTGCTGAGCAGGTCGTGCCAGAAGGCAGGGGAGCAAGAGAGGTGTGGTTTTCTGGGAGCCAGAAGACAGAGTTTCTAGAAGAATGGAATGTAAAATACTGTGTTAAAGAGGGCTGGAAAGAACATCAAGAAGAAGTGAGAGCATAGGAGACACTTGAGAAAGCGATTTCTGTATAATTTTAGAGCCAAAGCTTTTGGTGGATATTCATTCATTCAACAGAGTTTTACTAAGCACCTACTAGAAAGTAATTATTATGCTACTGTAGGACCTTGCTGGGGACAGAAATGAAGTCAGGGCTTCTGCCTCCCAGGGGTAGGCGGAAGGAGAAAGAAGAGGTGCAGTCTGCCAGGACGCAGTGTGATGGACTTTCATACCGCTGCGGTGGGGGGCACTGCGGAGTGAAGAGCTTGATTTGCCTAGGGAACTGGGGGAAGGCACGGGTTCTGACTGGATTGCGGGAATGGCTGACCCTTAGCTACAGAACGGAGAATTGGTGAGAGATCAGGGTGCGTGGAATCTTGTTGGGGTCACATCCTGGAGGCCTTGAATCCTCTGCCAGTTAGTTTGGATTTTGTGCTCCATTATCTATAGATAATGGAGTTGGCAACAGAATTTTGAAAAAGATTTTTGCATCTACTGTTTTATTTGAGTATGGAGATAAATGCATATGTCAGAGTTTAAACATATGTCACTAAGGGAAGGAGTACATGTGGAGACACCACCATACTGAATCGGTCATGCACCTTGTCCTGCTAAACAGCCTTGCAGCATAGGTCCCCAACATTGTTGTGCTGATGTTTGCGTTAAATATGCAGATTGTTCTTTTGTCCTATCTCTGCCTTGTGTGTAATCTTGCCAAGTACAAAAACAATTGGTAAAGCTCAGTGTTAAGTGTAATTTCATATTTGGTAGTATACGTTTCTCTACCTAATTTATACTCTTTATAAAATTCTAGTTTTTAGTTAAATAGGTTATTTTAAAAAACAGTGTGTAATGTGGACAGACCTCTTGTCTCCAAATTGTTTTCCTCCCTTGTTGTGAACTAACCAACTAGAAGAGGGACTTGGCTACATTTATTGGAGTAGAATTACCATCTCTAGAATAAAAAAAAAAACTGACAAAAACCCCAGTGACATGTCACTGTTCTCTTGTTCCCCCTTGTAGACTAAGGTCCAAGGGGAGAAGCAGCTTGAGGAAGGACACAAGAAGGTACTTGAAGGTATTTCATACCTACCACTGTAGAGCATTCTTTCCTCTAAGTTTTTTACGTCTAGTCTCTCTATACGCACTTAAAAGACTATTCTTTTCTAAGCACATCTTTGTTAGTCTCCTCAGAATCCCTCAACATCACCAGCCCCATTTCGTGATCTCAGAGGGGACTGATGTGTTGGATGACTGTAGGGTACAGTCGACATGACCAGTCCAGGTGATTCCCCAACTCAGCGAAGGATCTAAAGGAGGGCAAGGAGACAGAGCTCAGGATGGTTGGTTACCATTTGTCCAACTTGCATCTCTGGACAATGATTGGGCGTTGTAGGAACCAAATGAAAGAACTTGGTCTTTAAAACTCTTAGAGGAGGGAAGGGAAAATGGGGCTGTAGCCTGGAGGCAGAAGAGGCAGAATGATTCTGCTCTTTTTGCACTGAGGGGCCTGTGGCAGAGAGATGGAGGGTGAGGGTGCTAAGGTGAGGAAATCTGCCCTTTGAGTCTCACAGCCTGGGCTGGTTTTTTCATCTGGACCTCACGTTCTCTTTCTGTAAAATGAGTATAGTAATGATTGTTACCTTACTGTATTATTTAAGGATTAAATGAGAGGGGATTATTCATGTAGAACACACAGCCCAGGGTATGGTAGCTATTAGTGCTGTCATTCTAGAGCTTAATGCATTTCACCAGTAAGTGTTCTATGGGGCCATCAGAAAGCAACGGAGTACAGTACAGTCCGTTTTTAATTATTCACATATTATCTTGGGCAATTTTAAGGTTACAAATTATTTTTCCCATTTTGAAATGACATGGACTGAAGCAAAATCAAACCTGTTTGAAGATAAGGTGCATTCTAGACCCTATTAGAATTGTTTGGAAAGCTTTAAAATTGAGGTAATTGTGACATATTATTTTAAATATTCATATTTTTCAGTTTTAAAATCAATTACATGAAAGTTGCAAGGGTTATTAGCATTGCATGGTTAAGTCTTAAATGTGTAAACTATGTTTGAGCCTTTCATTGTTAGGCCTTTCTCTAATACACGATCCTAGGAGTTGACTTGTGCAGGTTTTACATCGTGTTTGTTAAGATCTGTAGTTCTTTACACGGTGTTGTAGACTGTATCCCAGACTTGTACTGCTGCCTCACTGAAGCGAATGTATCACAGACATTGACTTTTAACACAGCTGGCTAGCAAGGATATTCCTTTGTGTATATCCTTTAAAGCTTTTTGCTCATTGGCATTAGACACATCTAGTCTGAAGGGATATTGAAGAGGGCTTAGAAAACACTTCTAATTGGTAGATTCCGCACAATGATTTGAGTAATGACAAACTTGAAATATGGTTAAGTTAAATTTCTTTTTTATTCCTTTGGCCACCCTCCTGGTGCTGTTTTACTATGTCTAAGTCTGGTGGAGTCCCTAAATGGCATATGGCTCCACCATACTCCCATTGATTCCCCTGGGCAATCGATTTTAAAACAGCCCCTTGCATATTGTGCCGAGACGCGGAAATTGGCCACTAGCCACGGGCGGATGCAGAGCTTGAATTGAAAATCAAATTAAGCAGAATTCTCTACTTAGTTTTTAATTAAACCACTATGTTAATTCAAACAGGACATTTTAGGCTGGGGGGTTGACCATGCCCTTTTAAGGGCCTTAAATGAGCCTTTCTTCTCTCTCCTTACCATGGTGCATGTTTCTATTTTATTAGGACCATCTCCTCACTATTCCCATTCTTTATATTCTCAAGGGTAGGAGAATGTAAATGGTTTGGTTAAAGCAAAACATTTTTTTAGTAAGAAGGTAACTTTTATCTTAGAACTCTAACTTATTATTAGCACCTAAATGTTTATCAAATTTATATTATTAGTCACCTTTATGTATTGTGTCAAGCATTATATTTGTTCATGTGTGTTTGAACCTGATCCCATGCTTGCATCTTAATGTTTGTTTCAGTTCTGATAAAAACGGTTGCATCTGCTGAGTGTTGTGTGTTGTGGTGGAGATCCTTTCTCTGCAGTTTTTGTCTTGGTCACTCAGTCATATACCAGAGTACAAGGGTATTGGGGCCGACAGCACTGCTGTTCCTGTCACATCTCAGATCAGCTGTGTGGTTTTCTCTTCCCATTCTGCCTCGGGGAGGCCTCTGGATTCTGTGGGATGATGTCAGAAGATGTTTGCTGATTGCATCGTGAACTCTGAGGCTCTAACCTCTGGCCAGGGTTGAAATAAGGGTTAGGAATATATTTATTTCATATTATATTTTAACATCTTACTTTGAGTTCAGATGTTACGAAGTAAAAATTCAACAATTTAATGAAAGTGAAAAAAATATAATCAGTGACAGATTAATTCGCAAACCAAAGATGTTTCTGGGAGTAACTTTATATTGTGCCTCACCTTAGTGCCTATCTTTGATTTGAAGCCTTGGCATAAAATTTAACATAAGCGACAGCAACATCCTGACCAATTATCCAGCTATATCCAGACATCCCCAAATGTCCAGAACATAGCACACGGTCTGTACGATTAAGAGGTTAACTCCTATAACTTCAAACGAAGTGCTTGATAATAAAAGCAAAAAGCACAGAATTTGAGGTAACTTCCTTTCTTAATTAATTAGACTGACCAGGTGGAAGCGAAGAGCCCGGTGCCGGTGCCGGGAAGGCCTATAAAGCTGAGCACTGTGACAGCACAATGGAGGAGGAACAGAGATTGTTTGAATATGTTTCTATCCTGTGTCACAGTGTGAAATTGTCCTGGTTTATGTCCCTTTTGGCAAACTTACATAAGAGTGACCTTGTACTGTATTTTATGACCAGATGACTTTTCCCCCCAGTGGCTAATTTGTATCAGGCCTCCATCTGAAAGAGACACAGAAATGAGTAGGAAGTCCAGCTTGGTCTCAGGGAGCTTTCATGGCATTCTTTCGTTATTTTTGCTCGTTTTTGCCACTGATCATCCATAAATTGTTGGACATGAGTGAATAAGGAAGTGCTGCTTAGTGTTAGCGGCACATGCGCGTATTCGGCCTGGTTTTTGTGGGTGAGAGGAAATCACATACAAAAAGGAAAACTCCTGCTGGGGAACTTGCAAGGAAATTTACCTTGGGTGCGTTTTGATCTTGGTGTTTATTACAGAAAATGGAGTCATATCTCACTAACTATTGTTATGTGTTAATTTGATTTTCCCAACACCTTCAAGAAAAAAAAAATCATTCAGTAATTTATTAATAGAATTCCTCTGCCCTCCCCCACTTGGGAGCACTCACTGTTTTCCATAGAAACAACATGGATAAAGATGATTATTTTTAAAACGTTTGATTCTGGTAGTGTTGTTATGCTCAGGGTTCTTTTTGGAATTGTTAATCTACTGTAAAAGGCGTGGTTATAATGATTTATTGAAGCTTGGCATATGGGATCTCAGAGAAAGATGTATAAAAGTACTACTTTGAGGAAAAGAATACATTTGTTTCATTTAAAATTATTTGAGTTTATAAAGATTTTGAACTAAAAATCATTTACTTCATGAAATGATCTTAATTTTGTCACTGTTCTTAGTATAATGGCATATTGGAGGGAACTAAATTATAATTTCAGTAACAGTAACTGTTACTGTTAAATAGCAGCTGTGTTTCTAAAAGTTATCACTGGTATACCCATATACTTTGAGATGGTATGAGTGTTGAATTGGACCAATATATAGCACTTTCATCTTTCTGTCCTATCCGAAAATGAGAGATTTCTACTCTAAGGCTAAATTTTCTCTTTATTTGTATAATAGTATAGTGGACAAATTGTGAGCTTTGGCATTTAGACTGACTTAAATCCTGACTCTTCTCCTTACTGACGTGGGACTTCAGGCATGTTTCTTAGTGTCTGCATCTGTAAAATGGGCTGGCAGTACTTATCTCGGTGTGGAGTTGCTGAGGGTCTTGTTTGTCTCACCTACCATATGAGATGCAGTAGGAGCAGCCACTCTTAGTAAGTGCTTAAATGTATTGGCTATGTGGAAGTTGATATGAAACATCAGGAAGATTTGTGTAGGATTATTTTTTACATATGATAGCAAAGCTACATATAAGATACTATTGTGGTGTCAACATAGCTTTATTTATTTACTTTTTGAAATAGGAACTGCCTTATCTTGTAACAGTATAAGTTGTAAAAAAATAGGTATTATGTTTAATAGGTAACTAGACTTCAAACTTTATTTTATATGATGATTAAAGTATTAACTAAAAGTCTCACAATTTTGGGCTCTTTGTTAAATGAAGAGTTTTAGTATGGAGGAAATAAAAAATAGGTTCAGATTTTAAAGTAATTATACTCGTAATTAAATTGGCCCTACTACTTCCAACATTCATGAAACAATTTTATGGAAATAATCATTGTCGATTAGAGTCTCTTTTCCAAAACTTTTCTTGGGAGGGGACTTGAAAACTATCTACCCTTGGCTGGAATAAATTTTATTTGAAAGTAAAATTAATGTCTAATTTCATGCTGACTAGAGAGCTGCTTACCTGGTTATGGCACGTTATGGCACATGCCCACAGGTCCACAGGACGGCTGGAGTTTGGGCTGTTAAAATCTGTTTGGCATTTAAACATATTTATTTGTGTATAAAATAATTTATTCAGCATGGTACAGTGTTAATCTTCTGATCTCTATGAAATGTTTGCCAGTGTATAGTTGAAACTTGGTATATTACTTTACCAACCCATTTATTTGGCCCATTTGTATGGGAAATAAATGTTGCATAAGCAGATAAATCAAAGGCGATTGGATTGTTTGATAGTTTTTTTTTTTTAAAGATTTTATTTATTTGACAGAGAGAGAGAGACAGTGAGAGCAGGAACACAAGCAGGGGGAGTGGGAGAGGGAGAGGAAGAAGCAGGCTTCCCAGTGAGCAGGGAGCCCGATGCGGGGCTCGATCCCAGGACCCTGGGATCGTGATCTGAGCCGAAGGCAGACGCTTAACGACTGAGCCACCTAGGCGCCCCTGATAGTTTTGACATTAGGGAATATTTTAGGTTGTGATATACCTACTTTTTTTAAAAACTGAAGTTATTAGCAGTTTCATTACTTACAAATTTACTGGTTTGCACATCTGGTAAGCAAAGGAAGTTCTTATCTAAAAAAGACAAGTTCTTACTGTTCTAGAATGATTGAATTTTAAAGCACTGAATTGTCAGAAGTATATATATGAATGTATGTTCTTTTAGTTATTAAAAATAAGATTAGCAGGCAAAAACTGAAAAAATAAGGCTATATCAACAGAAGAAAAAGTTAGAATTAAGTACTGAAATGACCAGTTCTTAGAAAACATTTCCTGTTATCTTTTTTTTAGAACACAAAGAAGAAATTTGAAGTTGTTCAGAATGCTAGATTTAAATACTTGTATACTTTCATATTTTAGTTGGGATTACTTGATATTTAATGTTTCTCTTTACACATTAATTAATGAGTATTAATTTTTATTATAAGCGTGGGATTTTTTTTTTAAACAGGTGTGGGAAGGGCTTAAAATTTTTTAAAGCTTTTTTGAGTTATCATAAAGATTTGTCTGATCTCATGATGACTTTTGTTTCCTTCTTAAATGCCCAGAATTAAATTATACTTCTGATTTATTTTTTTTAGAAGAGATGTAATAAAGTACCTTACCTTGTAGTAAGAACTTAGTGCATTAGATAGCTTAAAAGTACTGGATTCACTACTATGAATAACTTCTGAATAAGTGTTCTGAATGTTCCTCTTTTCTTTTTGCCGTTACCTTAGTTCAGGCTTCATCATTTTTTGCTTGGATTTATTTAAACCACTGTCCTACTGTTTTTTCTGCTTCCAGTTTCCTTCCTATACAGTGTAATCTCCACACTGCCTTCCAGCATTGTTTTCTTAATGATATTGTGTAACTAACCTCCATAAAATCTTTTGATAGTTTTTAACTGACAACAAAATGAAGTCTAAAATCTGTAACGTTATGTCTACAACTCTGGAAATTTGGCTTCCATCTGTCATTTCGGCCACATTTTTCAGGAGGCTCCCCTGTTCCCCAAGCTGTATCCCCCTGAGCTCCTCACCTTGCCCAGGACTTTCCAGGTGCTTTCATGGCCTCCTGTCTTCATGTGCTGTTCTGCCAGGAAGCCCTCTACTCACTTCCCAGTGGAATCTGTCTTTTAGTGCTACCTCCTGGTGCTCCTTAAGTCTTTCTGGTGGGCCTCCTTTGTGGTGACCTGCTTCCTCCCCCTGCAGTTAGGGATTGTAATTCTATTGTGATTGTTTGTAGGTGTGTCTTTTTCTCTTATTTACCATGGTATTCCCAAATATATATACTTAGCCTACTGCAGACAAAGCTTTTGTACAGGAAAAATAAAGCATAAAAGCTGAGTAGGTCTTAGGTTCCATTGGTTTGTCAGAGGAAGGATCTAAAAATGCATCAATGCTCCCCTTTCTGGAGGGGGCTGGTTATGGGTTCCTGCGTGGTTATCTTTCAGGGTGTGTTATTTTTAGAATCATTTTAGAACCTCAACACAAATGAAGACATGAGAGTTTGCATTGTTTTAGTACAGCTTAGGCTTTTAGTCCAGAACCTCCAGGTTAAATTATAATGAGGCTCTTCACTAATGAAGTGAGTCTTTACAGGATCTTTACCATCCTTGGCTTGGTTTACAAAACCGTATCTCCCCCACCCCATCCTGGTTCTTTAGCTGGCTGTTAGGAATGAGCCCCACAGTCACCACCGTGTTTGCCTGTTGGGTGAGACTGGTAGTTCTAGCTCTCTTGTTGTGCTAGAGCTCAGCCTGACTGTAGCCTGCCTGGCAGGATGTTGACCACCTGCCAGGGTGTGAGGTCTTCCTTCTCCTGGCCATGCCTTTCAAGGGCCACGTGTTCAGCAGTGGAGCTTTCCTCTGTCCACAGTGCTCCATTCCCAGTTTCCTTCTCTGCCTGGCCTGTCAGTGGAGGACTAGCATGCCTCCTGGGTTGGAGTGCCTGAGAGGCAGGAAGACAGGTGCTAGTGTTTACTTGTGATAGAAATTGATGAAAAGTTAAACTTTGAAAATAGCGTTAATATTGTTAACCTAATGTCTTCTATGCCAAATCTGATTCTCACATAGAATAGGCACTAGCCTCTTTTTTTCCCTGCAGCCAGGTATTATTGAAGGTTCATGCTTGCTTTGTATTTTATTGTTTTTAAACTGCTTTCATATATTTCATTTGATTTGTTAAATATCTGAGAAGTAACCAAGGCAAGTTATATTGCACATTTCTTATAGATAATGTCTTGAAGCCCAGGTTTCTTGGGAAACTTCCAGGACATGGTCCATGGCAAAGCTCGTAATAGACTCCGAAGAGTGTGTTTTCCCTGTGTTAGTATTTACTAATCAAATAGTTCTCAAACCTTCTAAAGATTAGAGAAGGGTTACTGCAGTGCAATTCTAAAAAGAGATCTCATACTATTTCTATTTTTAAAAAATAAATAAATGTATACTTTTTCCTTAAAAGAAAATATCTTGAGAGCTTGTGAATGTGTATTTGGTGAGATTGCCAGGTTTTAGTGGAGATTCAGGGAGCATGCTCATGGTTGCAGTACTCCACTGATTGATCACTCAGGTGAACCCCACAAGCCACAGTAGTGGTTTTGAGCATTGTGTGTTTTCTTTTTTAAAAATTCTTAGTCATTTAGTGCTACAATGAATGATTGTTTAAATACCATGAATCTAAGGGGCACTGAGGTTTAAGTGCAATGTGGATAGAGAACATGCAACTAATAATGAGACAAATCATGATTCTGCAGACCCACCCAGTAAATCCTCACCGGGTTGTGGTGAAGGTATTTACCTCATTAAAAATTCTGTACTGCACATTAAGATGGCCCTGGAGCTTCAAAATTAATGCTAACCAGAGAAAATTGAATAATAATTTTATCTAATTTGGCTTTTTATGTATTAAAAATAGACAACTTGGGCCTGGAGTGTTATTTATTGAGGAACATTTGCAAATAACTGCTTGAAATCTTCTCTTACTTCAAATTGTAGAAATAAAATATGAAGGTTATAAAAAATAGTTTTTTAAAAGTTAGAGACGTTAGAGTTTAAAAAAATACTGTAAGATGTAATACATAGAGAAAATTTAGTCTATATATTTTATACATAAGGTTTTGTTTAGGTCTGCTTATATGATGTTTGATGCCAACTCATGAATTTTTTTTTAAAGATTTTACTTATTTGTTTGACAGAGAGACACAGTGAGAGAGGGAACACAAACAGGGGGAGTGGGATAGGGAGAAGCAGGCTTTCCGCTGAGCAGGGAGCCCGATGTGGGGCTCAATCCCAGAACCCTGCGATCATGACCTGAGCCAAAGGCAGATGCTTAACGACTGAGCCACCCAGGCACCCCAACTCATGAGTTTTCTTACATAGTTAGTTTAAAGGAAGTTAAATAGCATCTATCATTGTTAAATAGAACCAAGTCAAAAATTTAATTGTATAACCAAATCCCTGTATGATTAAATGCATAGATAAGTTCCAGGAAAGCAAGAAGATCTCCAAAGACCAAACTGAAAAGGCACCAAAAACATGAATAGTGAGTAGGCGATGCCCTGGCTGCGTTGGTCAGGACAGCGAGGTGGTTATATGGTGACAGAGGATCATAGGCGCATAGAGGCAAGGAGATGGAACTGAGGCCCCTCTGAAAACCTTCAGCAAAAGGGCCTCCTTGTTTAACACAGACACACAGACACATACACACACACTCACACCCTTTGCCCACTGATAGGGGAAGACTGTACTGTCAGCCTTAGTTCTGGGTAGAGAGTTACTGCACAGGCCTTTACCTCCTAGGAGTTGGGGTTCAGTATTTAACAACTGCTGGGAAATCCCAAGACAAGAAATTAGCATAAAAGTTGTTTCAAAACATTATGCATCATTTTGTCATTTTAACCTAGTGTGTAATACTTTTAAGTAAATTTTAGTTAAAAATGGTTTATATAAATATATAATTAAAGTTGGTTTTAGAAAGTTCATTTACTATAATTCAAGATTCAAAATCCATATATGTTTTTGACCTGGTCCTATTTAACTATGACATGTGTTGTTTAATTGCCTTTAAATTAATTGTGTGAGAAAACTCAGGCCTGACAATAAATGTTACATAAGCAGGCCTAAATAAAACCTGGTTTCATTTTATCCTAGCTTTTGTACACTTTAAACTTATACTCTTTCTTAGTAATTTGATATTGGTTTAGTTTGTTAAGTGTTATCATCCCTCAAAGTCAAGAATGAATAACGTAGTCTCTTTTATTTTAGCTACCCTTTTCTGTGAGTTTTTACAAAGATCTAGTATTTTAATCTATGTAGTTAATTTTGTGAGGTGATTAAAAAGAATGAATCTAAATTATTTTTCTCTGTATTATTCAATTCTAAGGCAATTTATATAAGAATATTACTCTTATCTATTATTTTAAATATTTTATTGTGTTCTGATCTTTTCTATATTTATCTGTAATTTTTGGATTTTTTGACTAGAAGCTTATAGCTCTTAGAATCACTGCTCTTTTCTTATTTCCCCCTTTTTTTTAAGACTATAATTTCTCTATAGATTTGATCCCATCTACTTTCTATCATTTAGGGATTTCTTAACATTATTAGTCTACTGATGGCAGTCTTGTCTTCTAGCATAGTTCATTCAGTTAATTCCTGTTGGCCATTTATTGTATGCTTGGTATTATTACAGCTGCTAGGGATGGTGCGGATTAATTGATTGATTATTATATATTTTTCCTGTCTTCTATGATAATCCATCATCTTGAACCAATCTCCCTGATTCCTCTTTTCTCTCTACCTGTTAACTTTACTGGCCCTTTATCTGGAATACAGTGTTAATTTGCTAATTGTTAATTTGGGGACATTCTTGGGTCTTTTTCCAGATTGGGAGATTTTGTGGTCTCTGTTTGAATTGTCTCTGATTTTGTCAGCAAATATGGGGGTCCAGTCTTTTCTTTTGGCCTTTCCTCTTTAGCTTTGTAAACTGTTTTGGCCTCTCATGGCCTTACTGTTCAAAGAAGATCTTTTTCAATCTAATGTTCAGAAATCCTCAAGATTCCAAGATGGTTTCTACAAATGTACAAATCCTTCCTGAATGCATCTGTATTGTAGGATCCTTAATGTTTACTTTTCCTATGTCATATTGGGCTTGCATGAAGCATACTTATGAGGCTGATGATTTTGTTTGATTGTCCTATGTATCTTGACTTCTGTTGCTTTTTCATTAATATTTTAATTTTAGACAATTTCATAGAAAGCCAATTAATCTGTCATTATACTTTATATCATTCAGATTACCTGTCAATATTTGTGTTTGGAGTATTGTGTAATTATAATTAGTGTGTACATATAGTTTATATCCTTTTTATTTTAATAATTTATTTTGCATACATAAATTTTCTGGTGCCAGGAAGAGTTGTCCAAGACTTGGAAATGGGCAGAGGAGATCCTGGGTGTTCTGTCAGTGGAGTCCTAGGCATTGTGTAGTAGACCGTGGTGGTCATCCGATTTTGTAGGGGTGTGTATCTTTGGCTGACTTTCTATTGACTTGACTATTTTACATCTCTTTAGGATTAGAGTTAACTTGTAGGAAAGTAAGAGCAATGAAAATGTTTCTGTCTGATAGAATTGATTCCTTTTCTATACAAAAGATAACCCCAAACATTTAATTATGTTGTCCCATAGGATACTATCCAGTTTTGCATCTATTAGCAAATTGATTTTAGCATTTCCAGTTACCTAAGTATATCTGTGTTTTTCACATTTTTTTTAAAAGGTTTTATTTTATTATTTATTTGAGAGAGAGAGAATGAGAGATAGAGAGCACGAGAGGGAAGAGGGTCAGAGGGAGAAGCAGACTCCCCGCAGAGCAGGGAGCCTGATGTGGGACTCGATCCCGGGACTCCAGGATCATGACCTGAGCTGAAGGCAGTTGCTTAACCAACTGAGCCACCCAGGCGCCCTGTTTTTCACATTTTTGTTTGACCTGGTCTTAACAAAAATTAAAACCATCTGGCTCTGCTGGTAAAGGATGTGAGGAACAGAAAGGATCAGGGTACTCAGAGGGGAGCTGCAGTTAGCAAGCAGCAGTAATACTGTAGACGACATAGAAAATGGGGGTTCTGGTGGTAGAGCGTCTGGTAAATACTTAAAAGTGTCCACCAGGATAGAAGCTACCAAGACACGTCACTCAGAATCAGATCCTGCCTATCTAGATCTATTTTCTAGATTCACTTACTAGTTCTACCGTCACCAGAGTCAGGAGGTGATAAAGAGAACTGGGAGGGACAAAAACTCTTAAATATAAGGATGAGTAGGGACTCAGAAGATGACCTGACATTGGGAAAAGCCAACACTGTGAGAGGTACCGAACTCAATGTATTGCTCAGAATAAATAGACAAAGAGAAGATTTCAGGGAGATTTAAAAATATTTGATCTAGCATTTTAGACATTTTTTGGCAGAGGGAATTAAGGATATCTTATTCTCAATATTGCCAGAAATGAAAGTTCTATAGTCATTAGATTTTAAAAAAATCAAGTCCAGACAGTTTGCAAGATATTTTGACCAGACTTCAAAGAATAGGTGACTTCAGTTTCTTTCTTTTTTTTTTTTTTTAAGATTTTTAAATTTATTTTTTGACAGAGAGAGAGACAGCGAGAGAGGGAACACAAGCAGGGGGAGTGGGAGAGGGAGAAGCAGGCTTCCCGCTGAGCAGGGAGCCCGATGTGGTGCTCGATCCCAGGACCCTGGGATCATGACCTGAGCTGAAGGCAGATGCTTAACGACTGAGCCACCCAGGCGCCCCTAGATGACTTCAGTTTCATACAAATTTGTTCAGAGATTTGAAGATGGAACGAACACTCACAGTTTTATGGGACTAATATAATCTCGATACTGAAAGTAGACAAGGACAGTATAAGAAAGGATCATTATAGGCCATTCTTATTTGCGAATACTTGTGAATCAGAAAATATTAAGCTGAATTCAGCCATGTATGCAAAAAATCATCATCAAGGAAAATTTTATTTCAGGTATGTAAGATTGGTTTCACATTAGAAAATCAATGGCTGTAATTCATATTAGGAAAGTAAATGAGGAAAAAGAAAGTCAAGCGAGCACCTCCAAAGAGACACAAAACACATTTAGCAAGATCAGTAACCATTCATGATTAAAAAGCAAACTAAGAACTTGAGTGAACTTTCTTAACTTGATAATGGATATCTACTCTAAGTCTGTAACTGACATTGTACTTAATGGTAAAAATGTAAATAGTATTTACTTTAAAATTGGGATGCCGTCTTAAATCCTTTATTTCTAATAATAACACTGTAATGGAGTTACTAGTAGTACAATTTAGACAAGAAAAGGAAAACTTGAAAGGAACAAATAAAATAGTCATTATTTTATTTGTTAGATGATATTGTCTATTGAAAAATCCCATAGAATCTAAAGATAAATTATTCAAGTAAAAAAAAATTTAGCAAGGAACCTGGATATAAGATTAACATAGAAAGGGCGCCTGGGTGGCTCAGTTGGTTGAGCGACTGCCTTCGGCTCAGGTCATGATCCTGGAGTCCCGGGATCGAGTCCCGCATCGGGCTCCCTGCTCAGCAGTGAGTCTGCTTCTCCCTCGGACCCTCCCCCCTCTCATGGTCTCTCTCTCTCTATCTCATTCTCTCGCTCAAATAAATAAATAAAATCTTTAAAAAAAAAAGATTAACATAGAAAAAATTAATATAGATTAAAATAGAAAATTAATATAGAAAAATCAAATAACAACAAAGAAAATCTAATTAAAAATATTTTTATAGTAGCAAGATAGCCTTAAGGTATTTTGAAATAAATTAGACAAATGATATGCAGAATCTTTATGGAAATAATATATGGAAACAAAAAATCTCATTGAAGGATGTTACAGGAGACTTAAACAAATGGATAGGTTATTCTGTGTTTATGACTTTCTTTATATGGTAAAAATAACAGTTCTCAAATTATTTTTTAGAGTTTATGCAATTCTAAAAAGAGTTCCAGCAAATTATCTTAAAGAATGTAATAAGCAGATAGTAAAATTCTTATGGAGGAACAGAGAGCCAAGAATAGCCAAAGCAATTTTGAAGAACATGGTGATGGTACCTGTTCTATCAAATAAAAAAGGAACAGAGGACTGGAATAGACATGTCTCCAAAGAAAACATACGTGTGACCAATAAGCACATGAAAGACCTCAGCAGCACTAGTCTTTGGGGAAACGTAAATCAAAACCGCAGTGAGGTACTTCTTCACACCCACTAGGATGGCTGCTAACAACTGCCAAAACCCCCAAAACGATAACAAGTGATGGTGAGGATGTAGAGAGAACGGGACTCTTGTACACTGTTGGTGGGCATGTAAGATTGTGTGGATGCTGCGGAAAACAGCATGGTGGTTGCTCAAAAAATTAACATAGAACTACTATATATGATCCAGCAATTCCACTTCTGGGTATACACACAAAAGAATTGAAAGCAAGAACTCCACAGATATTTCTTTATTTATTTATAAAAGTTTTTATTCAAATTCCAGTTAACATACAGAGTAATGTTAGTTTCAGGTGTACAACACAGTGAAACACTTGCATATACTTCCTGGTGCTCATCGCAAGTGCACTCCTTCATCCCCATCACCTATTTCCCCCGTCCTCTCGCCCACCTGCCCTCTGGTAACCAGTGAGCCTAGGGTCCTCCTTCTCCACCGCCATCTTCCTCTCTTTCCTTCACAGACCTTTCTATGCTTATTTTCCTGGCAGCATTATTTATAATGGCCAAAAGGTGAAAACAACCTAAGTATCCACCAATGGATTAATAGATAAACAAAATGTAGTTTGCATGTACAATGGAATATTATTTCACCTTAAAAAGTAAAGAAATCTTCTGACACATGCTGCAACATGGGTGAGCCTTGAGAGCATTATGCTGAGTGAGGGAAGGCTGACACAACAAGGTAAATACTGTGATGCCACTTATATGAGGTCCCTAGAATGGTCAAATTCATTGAGACAGAAATAGGATGGTAAGTGCTAGGGGCTGGGGGTAGGAGCAGGAAGGAATGAGGAGTCATTGTTATAATGGGTGCAGAGTTTCAGCTGGAGAATGTGAAAAAGTTCTGGGGATGGATGGTGATGGTGATGGCAGAACAATGTGAATGAATGTATTTAATGCTCTAGAACTGTACATTTAAAAATGTTCAAAATGGTAAACTTTATGTTCTGTGTATGTTACCACAATCCAAAATAAAAGTAAATAAATGACAAAGATGGCAGTTCAAATTAGTGGTTCCATTTGGCCACTTTGGTATGGAAGTTTGGTGCAGTTGGGAGGGCCACATGGGTGCCGCAGTGGTTGTGATGATGTTCCTTTAAGTTGGGTGGTAAATCCACAAGTATTTAATAGACATACAGAGCTAAACAGTATCCTGTCATTATTTAAAAATAGGAAGGAACAAAAGGCTGTTTATTTCTTGGTGATGGGCTCACATTACCCAAATTGAAGCTGATAGGTAAAACTAAAATGCCAATTTATTGGTTTTCAGTGGAAAACTGTAAAATGCACATGCGTGCACACCTATCCACCCAAAGCAGCTTTTATTGAGAGCTGGAGGGAATGTGGAAATCAGGGAGAGATGGGCCCAACTCAGATAATGGAGTGAGGGCAGATAGCCCTAAGGTTTATGTAGTATTTTGGAATTCCTAGTGCTTTTTGTGTGAATGTACTGTTTGCCATATAAGCGATGTGACGCTACATCTAAATCATGGGGCAGTATTTTCTATTATATTCTACACTTTAGTATTTTGTACATTTTGCTCTAGTAATGTGATAAAAACCCTAATCTCTGTTTTGTTGTGTCTTTATTGGAGTTTATGCTTGGGTGTTTTATGAAACCAATAGTAAGGTATTGACTTCTTTTGTATTAAGTGTCTTACGGGACTGAGGATTTGACCTCAGCATGAGTTTGCTCTTATGGGATTGAAAATTAATGTTCTAGTAAAAGAAGCTTTTATGTATTTTGCTTTATTTCTTTTACTAAATTAGAGGTTTGTCTTAAATATGTTTTAAGCATTCTCCCCCACCTCCCTATTTCCATGTCAGTTTGTCTTTGGTGTCTTATTTCTGTTGTGTGAGGAGGTGGAAAGCACAGGCTTTGAAAGCTGACAGACCTGTGTTTACTGTGAGTGCAGGCAAACCTTGAACAGGGTGACTGTAGGCAGATTATTTAACTTTTTGGGGTGTGAGCTTTCTCATTTATAATACAACTTACCTTCTAATTTATCATGAAGGTTCAGTGAGCACATATAAAACAACTGGTAGGAGCTTGGCAAATGTCATTTCCCATCTCTTTTCTGTGAAATTGATAACTAAAGATTATTGGAAAAGAAGTAGAAGGAAAGGTCTTTACTGGCTGTCCATTAAGTTATTTTGATATGATGTAGTATACCGAGAAATACTTTTTTTCCAAATTTAGAATTACATTTTAAAATTTTAATATAAATTCTTTGCAATCTTTTTATGGTTCAGTTCTTTTACTTGTTTCATTTACTTGCTGTATTAATTTATTTACTTGCAATCTTGAGGATTTTTGTTTGTCTAACATCATGGGAAGTTTCTTATAAATTTGAATACAGTGAACATCTTAGTTAAATAAACTGGGAATCATAGTGTTTTTATTTTATCTTATCCTAAAATATATTCTCTCTGTCAAATTTTGATAGCTTGAACATCTTATAGTTTTAATCTTTCCATCTTAAATAGATTAAATGTAGAAAATATTAATATTAAAAATATTTCACTGTAGCTTAACAAAGCTTTCTGTAAAGCTGTTTTCTTTGCCCTGGGACCAAAACTTTTTTTTGTCCAAATTCTTAATGATTACCTTGGGAGCAAAGGGGGGAAATGTGTGACACTCTACTGATGCTTGTTTGTAGCTATTTTCATGGTTTAAAATAATTAAGACCTGCCTTTATTTTCTGTTCCTTATTAGTGTTTCTGTCAATCTTCCCCAGATGACAGCATATATGTTTGGTGCAGTCTTTTTTTTTTTTAATTAATTTATTATTTTTTAAAGATTTTATTTATGTATTTGACAGAGAGAGAAACAGCGAGAGAGGGAACACAAGCAGGAGGAGTGGGAGAGGGAGAAGCAGGCTTCTTGACAAGCAGGGATCCCGATGTGGGGCTCGATCCCAGGACCCTGGGATCATGACCTGAGCCAAAGGCAGACACCTAACGACTGAGCCTGTTTGGTGCAGTCTTGATGGCATGCTGAGCAAACCGTATCTTAGTGTTACTAAGAGACTCTTTTTGTTAAATGAACAGTGGCTTGATACATATTTTAAATGTTCTATAATTGTAGAAATTTTTACCAGGCTTTCCTGATGGGTGGAGCCATAGTATATAATATGGTGTTTACATACCTTCTGAGAGGTCAAGATGTCCAGGCAAAATCTTGTTTAAATGTTCATCACCACAGAAACATGTCAGCTTATTGTTAGAGCTTTTGTGTATACGTTGTAATTGTCACTTCATTGATCTTCAGCACAAAGCAATTAAATGTGTAATTGACCAGCACGAAAAGTTCAAAAAGCAATAACTATTTTAATGTTTTAGACTTTTACCCATTCAGTGCTTATTTAAATGTAAAAAGAAATCTCTATTTACATGTATTTCGTCTTTATTAGCCTACTTAATTTAACCTGTTACTATGTTGTGATGGTTGTAATTTTTCAAAATGATATTGATATGAAACTAGTGTAATTATGTAGCTTGCTTTTCTTAAAAACAAGGTAGCGTTTCAGAAAGTGTTAGCAGAAAGAAGTACTTAGTTTCGATGCTGTTTTTAACTAGTACATTGAGTGCTTATTGAACTATGATTTTAATAAAAGGGGTGGAGTTTCATTAAAGTAACTTAGGTTCATGGTTTTTGGGAGGGATTATCCCAGTATTTATACTGGGGATAAAAATATTATGGAGTTCTTGAAATCTTAGTAATATATGATAGAGGATAAGCATTCAAAAGTACTTGAAAGAAGTACAACTGTTTAAGTTCAAGTTCTTATAGTTTGTGATCTTATTATATTCAGGAGACTTTCCTTACTTTTTAAGATAAACATGGAAACCTTTTCCCCTCTGACAATGTTTTGCCACTTTGTTATTTGCAGGGTATTTCAGTAAGTTATTCTGACATCTGGCACATCTTTCAGCTCAGCATATGCGAGAATAGAGTTGATAGGAACCTTCCCCTTGGGGATCCTAGCTCCTCATTCTGACTCTTAATGGAAAAATGAGCAGTAGGCATATTTTTTGCTTATATGCTGTCCTGCTGGTGATTAGTGGTAGCGATAAAAGCTCTCTCAATGCTTTCATTACTTTTGCAGGCAGAATCACGTACAAAAGTTTAAAAATCTCACATATTCCATGCCACAAAGCCTGTACTTTTTAGGCTTTGTCATACTTTTATGGTCTCAAGAAAGGTAGTAACCATAGTTTATGTATTTTTGGCACTTGCAGGAGCCAGTCAATTCTGAATTAACAGATGAAGTCTCTGGTTATTTATAGCCCCATTGCCCCTCTTCTCTCTGTCCTAAAGTTGTTGAGGATAAAAAAAAGCTGCCACGTTGCATTTAATGAAAAAATTTATATTTTTCTATTGGTGTTGCTAAAGCTCATAAATGTGACACTTCACTGATTTCAAGTTGGGCTGATTTTTGTCTCGTTTAATTAAAAAAAAAAAGAATACAATTAAAAGAAAAACGTAACTGTCCTGGCCTCCTAGTGGACTGAGTCAGAATAACGGTTATTTCTTCCTACAGCAGTTATCAGTATTTCATAACACGCATAATCCTATCCAACAGTTTTGATGACCTGCTCTGTGGCAGCCTTTTCTGTACATGTAATATTGCTAATTCACTCTTTTGTGCTTAGATTGATAACTGAAAATGAGCAGATTTCTTTTTGTGTTATTTACTATTTTTTTTAAAAGATTTTATTTATTTATTTGACAGAGAGAGACACAGCGAGAGAGGGAACACAAGCAGGGGGAGTGGGAGAGGGAGAAGCAGGCTTCCCACGGAGCAGGGGGCCCGATGCGGGACTCGATCCCAGCATCCCGGGATCATGACCTGAGCCGAAGGCAGACGCTTGACGACTGAGCCACCCAGGCGCCCTATTTAGTACTTTTCAAAAGAAATATTGATAGTAAATTTTGAACCACTTATATGATTTGACTACAGAGGTCTTTTTTTGCTAAATGATTTTTATATGACTGCTTAAGCATGTGAGTATACATTTTAGACATTTCTTCTTGATATTATTCATATATCTGTAATAGAAAAAAGCATCTTCTTGGAATTACACAGCTTGTTTCTTTTTAGAAAAACTGTTCACATATAATTTATTTTTTTTTTAACACAAAGAGATTTATTTAAGGACTTGGTTTGTCAGTGTATGGGAATAAGTGTGTGGGTCTTGAACCTTAGTATCAGTGTTAGATGGGCCATATGTAGGCTGCGTTTTAAAAACTTTTTCTTAATGAGAGAATGTAATTTTTCTTAATATAAACAGAAGGGGGCAGTTTTTGAATTAAAAGTAGATTACCTCTTTTTGACATAAATGCTAATGAAAATACTAAGTAGAGCAATAGCATGTTAAATGAGGTTACTTTAACCAAGCTGTTTTTCAAATAATTTTATATCAAGGTTAAATTTAGAAAAATAACCAGAAGGTAGGGGCGCCTGGGTGGCTCAGTTGGTTAAGCAACTGCCTTCGGCTCAGGTCATGATCCTGGAGTCCCGGGATCGAGTCCCACATCGGGCTCCCTGCTCAGCAGGGAGTCTGCTTGTCCCTCTGACCCTCTTCCCTCTTGTGCTGTCTCTTTCTCTCTCTCTCAAATAAATAAATAAAATCTTAAAAAAAAACAGAATAACAAATGGATTAAAAAAAATAACCAGAAAGTACTTGAGAGTACAGAGAGTACTTATATCAGATTTTATTAGCAACAGGCTGTTAATAATCTTCTCTGATCAATATGGTAACCATTAGCCATATGTGGCTATATAAATTTAAAAGAACTAAAATTACATAAAATTAAAAATCAGCTCTTCATTCATAGTAACGACATTCTAAGTGCTTGATAAACACGTATGGCTAGTTGCTATCTTATTGGATAACACAGAACATTTCCATCATCACAGAAGGGTCTTTTGGACAGCACTTTTGTATGCTATTAAATCATAAATAATTTGTTTCATCTATATTTGTTTTGTCTTTAATTATTTTGTCTATCATCTAAACAGCAGAAGACAGAGTAAGACCCAGCTTTAAGGATCTATGTGTATAGCACCTCATTTTCTTAGAAGTGATGCTAATGAGATTTGATGTTTATGTGTTGTTGCATTAATGCACCTGTTTCCCTGTTGCTGGCCTGTACTTCTGTTAGCAAGTTCTGACTAAGAGTGACACGATCAGAGTTGTGTTTTGCAAAGATTGCATTCCCACTGCAATGTAGGCAACAGGTCAGGCAGAAAGAGTTAAGAGTTGCATTTTGGACTACTAGCTAGCAAAGTAGGGAGTTGTCCAGGTGAGTTGGATGTAGTGGCAGAAAGAGAAGCGGATGGATTTAGTTGTAATGACACAGTAGAATCAGAAGGACTTGGTGTTTGAATAGATCAGAGTCCAAGGTGTGTGTGTGTGAGAGAGAGAGAGAGAGAGAGCGAGAGAGAGAGAGAGAGGGTGCAGCAGCAAGGGGGATGATAAGGATGTTTGCAGCATCTGGAAAAAACAGTGGGTAATGGTGCCATTAATTGGGGTATGTAACACTGAAGGAGCTTGTTTAGGGGATAAAGTGATGAGTTTGACTTTAGAATTGTTTATGTACTTGTGAGATACTTGAGGGGAGGTGGCCGTTTAGATGTATGGATCTTGGTCTCAGTGGTGAGATTTGGACTAAAGATGGAAACTTTAGAGCCGTTGGTTACGTGAGGAGCCGAGATCACCCAGGGGAAGAACAGAGCAGTCTATCTGGACTGGCTTCGTCACATGAACTGGCTTCGTCAGAATTGACTGAAGTGTCTTTGGGCTGGTTCTCAGGGATTGGCAAGCCCCTTGGTAATGCTGACATACGCTGAAGTTTGAGAAGCACTAATCCGGCATGTTGAAAGGATGAACATCTAAGCCTGAGCCATGGAAAAAAGGGATCTGAGGCATTTTCCTTTATATAAAGAATGAAAGAAAGAATGGAGACAGAGAAACCAGAGATAGGGGAAGGAAGCTGAGGGATGTGCAGTCTCCCCAGTTATGTCCTACTAAGGAAGAGGTAAGGGCAGCTGCAATTTGCTAGAAAGCAGGGGATGAGATTTAGGGTCAAGGAGAATGGAAAACATTTAAAAAATCATTGAGGGAATCGTTAGCCAGAGATCAGCATAAGTATTGCCAGGTAACAGCAAAGACCCACTTTGGAATGTAGTAGCACATGTTTCTCAAGATTTTGTAAATTTCTTTCACAGGACTGAGAATTCAAAGGAATGAGCCACCAGTGGAATTAAGGTAGTCTGGTGGAAATCAAAGGGACCAGGAATATTAGAATATTATTGGTACTGGATTTTCATTAAAATACACAGTTCAGGGCGCCTGGGTGGCTCAGTCGGTCAAGCGACTGCCTTCGGCTCAGGTCATGATCCTGGAGTCCTGGGATCGAGTCCCACATCGGGCTCCCTGCTCAGCGGGGAGTCTGCTTCTCCCTCTGACCCTCTTCCCTCTCGTGCTTTCTATCTCTCATTCTCTCTCTCTCAAATAAATAAATAAAATCTTTAAAAAAAAAATACACAGTTCAACATAGGGTTTAAGCAAGTGAAAACAAGACTGATTGGAGGAGTTGGGTGGATTGAGGGAGTGGAGGTTATAATGATGAAGACACAGTGTAGGTTAGAGGACTGGAGGTATCAGAGAAATATGGAGCAGTCTCACAGTCTGAGGTCTTAGGATGGGTCTGAGAGACGAGGGAGTCAGGCTAGTGGATGTGCTGTCTTACAGGTCTGTGAATGATAGGTGACAGATGGAAAGAAGTTGATAAGCTGGCATTAGGAGAAATAAATTTAATCCAGAAACACAAATGATAGGTGAACTACAAAGCCTTGGAAAATTTAAAAACAAAGGCAGTAATTTGAGCCGTTACAGTTAACCCTTATATTGTGCTTACTAAACACCTAGCCTAATGCTAAGCATGTTACTTATTTTAACTTATTTGATCCTTATAATGACCCCATAAGGTAGGGATAAACCTATTTTATGAAGAAATAAACTGATGCACAGAGAGGTTTAGAAATTTGCACAGTGTTACACAGTTGGTCAGTGATGGGACCAGGCTTTGAACCCAAGCAGTGTGTTGCTGGAGTTGGGGTCCTGAACTAGCTCGCTATACTGTCTCATAAACTGAAGTTGGATATTTTAAAAATTATTTTTCTGAGTGTCAATCTCTTGGAAGTTAGTTCTTTTAAGAAAAAAATTAAAAATTAAAAACAACAGGGCGCCTGGGTGGCTCAGTTGGTTAAGCGACTGCCTTCGGCTCGGGTCGTGATCCTGGAGTCCCGGGATCGAGTCCCGCATCGGGCTCCCTGCTCGGCGGGGAGTCTGCTTCTCCCTCTGACCCTCTTCCCTCTTGTGCTCTCTATCTCTCATTCTCTCTCTCTCAAATAAATAAATAAAATCTTAAAAAAAAACAACATTAATTTGTTCTCATATTACTTAAAGCCCTGCACATTCACTCTATGAAATTTGGAAAATACAGAAAAGGACAAAGTCTACAAGAAAAATAGTTCCTTGTAATCATAGTCTTTTTAGTTGGCCTTGTAGGGCTTGGTGTTACACGAACATGATAACACCCCTACTCTCTGGGAGAAGGGGCTATGACCAAGCTCCACCTGTAGCTCAGCCTCTGACAGGCATTAGCACGTCAGGTCCTTGGGGGACTCATACTTCTCCCACTTGCCTACTGCTTGGGTAAGAGCATTCCCTGCTAGATCTTGGGAGTTTTCTCATTGCCCCTAACCCAACCTTGTGGGCCCTTATTTGTTCTTCTCTAGAAAGCCATGTTAGCTGCCTACCCTTGTCACCCAAAGCTGCAAGAATTGTGGAGGGTCTGAGATTTTACTGTACTTGCAAGCTGACAGTCTGCTAGATTCCTGCATGGTAGTTGTAGACATGAGACTCCTGGATCAGAGACAAAGGACTTCATTATTCAGAACAGGCAAGCCATGAGTTTCCTGTTCTCCAGGACAACACCCCCACCCACCAGCTTCATGGGGGCAGTGTGGCTCAGGTGGAGGCTGTTCCTACAGTGGGCTCAAGTCATAGCTGAGGAATCTCAGGGGAACCCACAAATGGGCTTCAAGCAAACTTGTCTGTGCTTTGCTCTGTATGAAACAGACCTGCTTCAGAGAGACGGCGTCTCTATTTTCCAAGGCTGTTTGCTATCCAGACATCCTTAATAAGAGTCCAGGGGCTCCTGGGTGGCTCAGTTGGTTAAGCATCCAATTTGATTTCGGCTCAGGTCATGATCTCAGGGTCATGGGATTGAGCCACTTGTTGGGCTCCACTTTCAGTGGTTTGTCAGCTTGGGATTCTCTTTCCCTCACCCTCTCCCCCTCCCCCCTGCATGCATGCATGCTCTCTCTCCAAAATAAATAAATCTTAAAAAAAAAAAGTCCAGAACAAGGTCTATCCCTGCCTCTGAGATGCACAGAAATGAGAGAGGCCCATGGAGCATTAGCTCCCGAAGCAGAATAACATATTTGAAGAAAAATACATTTAATTGCCAACAGATATTTCTTACCAAAATAACAGAGGAAGTGTGTAAATCTTACGGTACATTGATTCCCCAACACTTAATATCATCGTAATGGTTATATACTTATTACGTTATTACAATTGTTTAATAATTATATTATTAAAACACTTTTTGGGGACAGTGGGTCTCAGATGGTTCCAAGGATCACTACTGTTTTGTATCAAACATGGTTGCAGTGTTTAGCTCATATGTCATAACACTTAAGACACATGTGTTAGGTGTTTTGGGAGCCCTTAGTATTCCTAAGTTCTGGTTGGAGGCAGGCAGGATTTGGGCTCCAGTCAGAGATAGGAGGAGACAAGCTGAAAGGGTGTTACACATTCTCATCAAAGCACCCGTTCTTTTTATCTGTTACAAGCTTTCCACGTAATATTTGATGTGTAATAAGAAGATTCTTGCTTACAAAAAAAGACTATTGCTCAGAAAGAGAGAAGGAAGGAAAAAGAAATTACCATTAAAAGGTGGCTGTCTGGGCCACCTGGCTGGCTCACTTGGTAGAGCCTGTGACTCTTCATCTCAGGGTTGTGAGTTCAAGCCCCACACTGGGCGTGGAGCCTACTTAAAAAAGAAAAAAGGGGGGTGGTGGTCATGTTTTGGTATCCTAAGTGGTTTGAAAGTTGTGAAGTGCGGGTTTGGAGAGTTCTTTAGGAAAGCTGGAGTGTGTTTTTTAGTAGTATGTTTGGGGACTGTTCATATTTCATCTTACTGGAGTCATAACTACTGTTAGATCTGATGCGTTAAATAAAATACAAGCGTCATTTACTCTGGTCCACCGACCTCCCTACTGGAAACACTTAAGGTGTGCTGACTCCACACCTGGGGACATCTTTTAACCGGCCGAGGGCAGTCCTGTGTAAGACTGGGCTACAAGAGCAGGCCCCTCCAACTCTTTTATCGAGAGACATGGATTTACTTCTAATTTTGTTTGTTGTATTCCATGTACGTTATAGTATAAAACAACAATGTGAATCTTTGAATTTAGGTATGGATTCAATCATTTGGTGACTTTTCAGGAATATAAGAAAGTTGTTTATATTCGTTTGTTTGTTTGGCTTGTCCAATAGGTTTCAAGTTTAGAAGCCTGGCCTCTGGTTTGGCCCTGAGGTCAGAATGGTCAGAATTTGTTTTATATTTAAAACAAAATTGTGCAGAAAGATGGTTTATTATATTCCAGGCACATGAAGTAATGGCGGTTTTATCTAATGTGAAGAAAGAAGTGTAGTACATAATCGATAACCGTGCACTGCGCCTGGCCTTGGTTTCTGCTGCGGGCTTTGCTCAGGGAGTCCCTGGGCTGCTGGCGGGAGCAGGGGGGACACGGGCTTCGGGAGCCGGAGGTGGTCGCTGGCAGAAGTCGGGGAGGGGGCACTGGCCGCTGCAGGGCGTGGGGGAAGAGGGTGGGGACACTGGCGGCTGCACCCGCGGCTGCGGGAGCGGTGCAGGTGGCTGGCGCCCGGGGACTGGGGGCTGTGTGTGCTCGCGGGGTCCGTCGCTCCCATGGCTGCTTGGCCCCGGACCGTGGTCGTCCTCGAGGCTCTTGCTTAGAGCCACAGACAAAAATTCATCAATCTGTGTTTTAAAACCCGTTTTTGTTTTTTCTTTTAAGATTTTATTTATCTGAGAGAGAGAGAGGCGGTGACAGAGATAGCAAGAGAGAGTACAAGCGGGAGGGAGAGGGAGAAGCAGGTCCCCACTGAGCAGGGAGCCCCGCGTGGGGCTGGATCCATGACCTGAGCGGCAGGCAGGCACTTGACGGGCTGAGCCTCCCAGGCGCCCCTTAAAACACTGCTCTGAAAAATGTTTTCGTGACGAATTTTTTTGGTTTTTTAATGCTTGATGGTATTCTACATAATTTGGTAAAACAAAGGTAGTCTAAACATGACACTGTAAAGCTAGTGTTTTGTCTTCCTTATAAATAGAAATTTCTTCCCTTTCCAAAGAATTTTTGTGCTTTCTTACAGATAGAAGCCTAATTAATCATGAGATGAAATGAAATACAGTTAGATCTCCATTATCTTTTTCAGGGAATCCGAGCCCGAATTTTAGAAACTCTGGTCATGCTTGTCCTGCTTGCGCTCCTCATCCTGGGGATGGTGTGGGTGGCCTCCGCGCTCGTTGACAAGGACGCCGCGAGCATGGAGTCTTTGTACGGTCAGTCGGCTTCTCTCCGGGACCTTGAACCGGCCTATGACTACACGTTCGCTGTCGTGAACGTTGTAGTGATTCTTTGTGTGGTCAGCCCTTGTTGTTAATTTACAGAGTTAACAAGTCTTTAGACAGGTTTAAGAACATAAATGAGTGTTCCTGTGTTTGCTGTATTCAGAACGAGCAAGCAGCTTTTTAAGATTTTTCTTTGTTTCTTAGTTGGTTTCTGTTCTTAAAATTCCATGGAGACTTTTTTTCTCCCTCCAAACAGGTTTTGCAAAAGGGGTATTTCCTTTTCTGTTTTAGATCTTTTTATTGTACAATTTAGAAATTATATGGTTTAGTAGACTCAAATAGACAATTATGATGTTTATCAAACATTATAGTCAACCTATATCTTAATGTACAATATTTTGGATTTACTAAAATATATTTGTGTTTCTTTACAGATCTCTGGGAGTTCTACCTACCCTATTTATATTCCTGTATATCTCGGACGGGATGTTTGTTACTTCTCTGTAAGTATTTTTCTGGCTTAATGTTGATGGGAAAATGGAGTTCTTTGTTCTAGAAAATTATACTAAGGTTTCCTGATGAAATTACTTAACAGCTTGGAGATGTTTTTAAAATTGGCCCTTAACTTTTTTTATGTTAAGATAAATTTTGATAAACTGAAGCCATGAAATAATACTCATGTGTTGTTCTTTAAGGAAGCCTCTCTTGTGGAGAGACACACACACAGGCCCACACTCACTGAAGCATTAGATTCTACTTTTGAGTGGTAACATAGACCCTGTGTGGTGAATTTGTGGTTTAATTTAGTTAAAATGTACTCAGTTTTACCTGAGGCATTACAGCATATCTCAGGGATATTATAAGCAGATAAATGTAGTTAAAAGGAGTTAAGATAATAGTTGTTTGGTTCTCAACTCCATCAGTACTTGAAATTTTAATCTGTTCTTTAGTTTTTTTTTTTTAATTTTTTAAGTGAAAATACTATTATTCAACTGCTAGAGTCTTGCACGTGCTAAGCCTTCTTCAGTCTTTGGGTATCTTTCATCTTTCACCTGTCATCCTCTCTAGCTTCTTTATTGATGAAGGCTCCTCTGATAAAACACTGAGAGAATCTAAATTTGAGGCAAGACTTTTCTTACAACGATCGTCTTGGAGTCTGTTCTGTATTTTGCACTAGCCATTTATCAGCCTCCTCTCTGTGACCTCTCCTGCAGTGTGTACCCCTGTTGGCCTTTCCCGCATGTTCACAGTGATGGGTCAGTTGCTGGTGAAGCCAACAGTAAGTGTGTCATCTTGTTTGTTAAATGTGTTTACATTTGAACATCTTTTAGGTTGTGAATTAGCAATCAGAAACATTAGTGTATTTCTGTGGGCTTGTGACCTCCTTGTTATTGTTGCTTTTATTTTAATCTTTTTCATCTTTGGAAACAAATTTGTTTTTGCTTTTAAAATACTAACTATAGACACTCAGGTAGAAATTCTTCTAGCAAATTTTAAGACCAAATTTACAAATACTTACAGATATTTTAGGTGTCTGTTGTATCAGTAGTAACTCTGTTATGTTTCAAAATTTACCACATATATTCCTTGATTTACAGAGCAGTTATGTCTCTGAGAAGTTGTCTGCATGTTACATTTTGATTATACTTTTCACTTGAATCTCAGAGTTGCCATATATTCATTTTTGATTTTCAGTTGGTAGTAATTCTTAGCTGCATTTAAGGAACTTGCCATTTACATTCTTTTCATGGGTCCTCACTGCCTACAGACTCAGGTCTGAATGACTCACAGCCTCTTCCCTCGTCCGCTGACCTCCAGCCTGTGCTCCTGCCCCCGCGGCTCGGACTGCACGGTCGCTGCTAATGGGCTGTGCTCCCAACGGGCCGCGTGCTTTCACTTAGCAGGCGTGTCCGGGGCTTTCTCCTGTCAGTGCCCCCTGCCTGCTCCAGCCGCCCGACCGCCTCCTCAAGGCCGGGCTCTGATGTTGCTGCACCCACTGCCTACTCTTGAACCTTGCCTCACCTCTTCTTTAAGTTGAGATAATCAAGCTCCTTTCTCTGCACTTTTCATATTCCCCTTTGTTAGTACCTATTAAATTATTTTGGTTATATGTTTGTCTTTCCTACTGAGGTGATTAATCAGAAAAAATTTGAGAAAATATTGTAGTAGGCATTCCTTTAGTAATGCTTGCTTAATTTTGAAAGATTTAAAAAAATAAGTGACAAATAATTTTTTCCTGTCTTAAAAAAATAAAATTGGATTATTTAACTTGCTACATAAATGTATACACACTCAAAACATGCTATCAAATCTTGAAATTCACTTCCCTCTTGAAGAGGTTTCATGACACTGCATTCTTAATTTTTTCCTGATTCTCTGGCAGAGCTTTTCTTTTTGTTTTTTGGTCTCCTTTTCCGTTTTTATTTCCTAGCCCCCTAAGATAGGCAGATGTTCCAAGTTCTGTCCTTGGTCTAAAGTTGCTCTGCTCTGTTCTCCTTACCACCTCTGCCACTTTCATGACACTTCTAAATGTGTAGCTCTAGGGAGCAAAAGGCACCGAAAACAAACTACACCACATTGTAAATGCTATACCCGAATACTCAACGGAGCTGAAAGCTCAGCTTATAGAAAACCAAACTACTTACTTAGTGCCCTTCCCAAAGCTGATTTTTGTCCTAAACTTGTCTCTTTATTAACATTATTCTCGAAACTTTAATTATCTTCACCTCTTTTCTTGTTCCTAACATCCAATATTAATGATACTCAATTCAGTGTAGGCTCTATGTTTGTGATAAGTACTATATTTTACACACATTTCATTTAATTGTGTTAACAAACCCATAAGTTAGGTGGTGGTCTTATTTTATGGCTGAATTAACTGTAGTTCAGGGAGATTAAGTCACTTGTATGAGATTACAGATCAGTCATGATGGGGTGGGATTTGAACCCAGAGACTGGTTACAGACCCTGGGCTCTGGACCACTGTTTTGTTCTGCCATAAGCTCCAGAATACTCGAACCGCTTTATTGCTGAGTGTACTTCATACCTCTTCATCTCTGTGTTTTGCTTACAGTGTTTTCTGATCCAAATGCCTTTCCCCTTTTTAGTAAGCTAAGCTATCAGCTAAGAGGCTACTATTATGAAAAACACTCGCCAAAACTTTTTTCTTCCCACCTAGAATTTGGGGGTCTTTCTTCCTCTGAACTTTTGTAACATTTTATTTTTGCTTCAGTTATGACAGTTATTTTCACCCTATAATTATTTTTTTGAGTTCATTCTGTTTTTCCTGGACACTAGAACGTAAGCTGTTTGAGGTCAGGGACTGTGTTTGACTCATATTTAGGTCCCCATCAGCTCAGAGTGTTTAAGAGTATAGGCTTTAAAAGGAAGATAACTTTTCTTTGCCAAACCCTTGTTTCTTGGCATATTATAAGATGGGGGTGATAACAGTCTGTTTTACATTGGATTGTTGTAGCATCAAGGGGATGAGGCACACAAGCATTTAACACAAATATCGGTGTGCCATTCATTGTCACTCACTCACATGAAGACAGACCCATGGTGGTAAGTCACTGATGGATAGTTTGCATCGTAAGAGGAAATCTTTTTGTATGGGCTAGACCTTAAGAAAAGTAAAAACTGGATTGTGATCCAAATGGTAGAAATGGTGAGAATATTGATGGGAAAGAAGCTTGATATCATGACCCACAAAGATAGGGCCCCTGCCTACTGTAGGCTCAGAGCCTGTCTTGGATTAATTTAGCCCAGTCCGCTGCCTGTACCGGTGCTGTCCATCTGCCCAGTCTTTCCCATTTAGGACTCAAGGGTCATCTCCTGGGGGAGGCCCTCAGTGGTGGCCTGCTGAAGTGGGTCACCCCACCCTTTTCTCCTAGGTCGGTCAGCTTTTGTACTTATTTATTTGTGTGTTGGTATTTATTCTTATTTTACTATTTTATTTTGCTGTGCGTGTTAAACCTGTTGATAATAAGGGATTATCAATATTTGTTGAAATACTGGGAATTATTGGATTGCTCTAAATAAATTTTATAGAAATTAGGCAGATTTGATACCTGATAGGAGTTACATGCTTTGAGACTGCTTTTTATGAATGTACCTCATCAGGGAGCTGAAAGGATATACATATATAGGGTTTCTACCCTTTTGCTTTGTCCATCAACTTCTCACAATTTATTGTTTTGTTGGGAATAAGTAGTTTGGGTTTGAATGACATTAAATATATCAGCTCTGGGCTTCTTTCAGATTTTCCCCAGAGCTAGGAAGATATTTAGGATCATTTCAAGAAGGATACCTCTGTTAACAAAGCTAGAATTAAACATATTTTAGCCTTTATCAGTTGTGAAGATAGTGCAGATCATATCCTATGTAATTGGTGATTGATTAGTGGTTCTTGTTTTTTACTAGTGTTGTACGGTATGGTAGTGGGTGGGGTATATACAAGCATAATATTTCTCTCGGGTTCTGTCTACAGAATGATTTTGATAATACCAGTATTATCGGGTCGGAGCTGGACGGGCTCTAGTATGTGGGGGCACTGGCTCAGGCTCTCGAGCTCCTTCCACGGCTGGCTCGAGTCAGCACTGGGGCAGGTTCCAGTGCGTCAGATGGTTCTAGATCTTAGCTGCCACCAGGGCAGGCCCAGCTCCATGCCTCCTGCAAGGTCTGGTGCTAGAGATGCTCTAGCTCTGTATCGCCCCCTTGCGGACTGTAGGTGAGATGCTGACCTACGGGTTGGGCTGGGAGCTCCGAGGGCAGGGAGGGTGTCTGGGGGTCCCCTCTGAATTCCAGCAAACAGACACAGGTGGGGATGCTGCACGAGTGGATGAAAGAGTGAACACAAGTCTGTGGCCCAGATCTCTCTTCTGTAAGCAACATCCCCCACATCAAGGGGCTGCTGGGGGATCCCTGTGATTCACTACAATGTGAACTGATACCACTACCAGGCACTGTTCTGGGGTTGGGGACCCAGCGGTGAGGAAGCACGGTCCCTGCTCACGTGGGGCTGGCCGGAGCAGAGGTCAAACGACGACTTCACGTCCCTGGCGAGAGTCTCTGATCAGGTGGGATCAGGTGCCGGGAGCAGCGGTTCAGGCCCTTCCCCCTTTCGGGCAGCTCAGGACCGACCTGTATGAGGCACGAGGTGAAGGGCATGCAGGATCCTTGGGCTGAATCCCCCCGTAGCCATTACCCCCAGGTAGCCGGTCCCGTCACCGCCCCGAGTTTTGTCATCCATGAAATGGGCAGGGGAGGAAAGCCGTTCGTGGGTTCAAGAGCCTTATCCAAGTGCGGAACCGGATCTAGATCATCTCTGGAGGGGGATTCAGCTCTAGCACCTGCCCCAGAGCTCGAGGCAGGTCCAACAGCGATGCGAGCCGCAGCTCCCGAGACTGGGGCAGCTGCAGCTTCAGCTCTCGCGCCAGCTCTGGGATCAGAGCCCGGTGTGCAGCCTGAGCAGCTCCGACACCAGCTACGGAACTGGCCAGCCAAGGGCCAGCACCTTCATCATCACACCCTCGCCATCGTGCGCGAGGTCAGGAGAGGGGCTGGGGCCCGAGAGAGTCCCTCCTGGGCAGGTCACCCCGTGTGCTTTGGTCACTCCATTCAGAGCTCCCCCTCCCCACCCCTCCCACAGGTCACAGCCCCGGGCGTCCCCACCCCTGCTTCCCAAACAAGGCTCAAGGTGGACAAGCAGACCATGGATGTTGGAATTCGAGACTTGTACCTTAAACACTGTATACGTGTTGACCCACAAACTCCCCTTTATGGATTCTGTTGCAAATAGGGGATTATGGACACGGGTCTTCCCTCCACAAGCTGGGATTGAGCTGCCCACAGTAGGTGATGGGTGCACCTGCAGGCTGGGATGGGTGCTGCGCACTGTCCTCCCAGACAGGGGTGCCGTCACCCTTTCCTCCAGGGGACCTCCGCTTCCTCACGTTCTCCCCAGGGCTGCTGGTCCCCAGACCAGACACCTGCCGGTCTGAGGGTGACCAGCGCTGCCTCCATAGTTTTTTTTTTTGCCAGAGTCCTTCCCTGGTAGCTCCGCTTCTCTGACTCCCCCCGTGCCTGTCCCCACTTGGACTTGCATGCATGTGGTCTCTCCCTGTGGAACCCAGTGACTTGGAGCGTGGTTTGGACCAGAGTCCGCTGAAACCTTTCTCTGGCCTGGGGTTGTGAGCAATGCATTGCCCTTTGGGGTGTGTCTTCCAGCTTTCTGCATTTCCCTGGTTTCTGTGTGGGCCACAGGAGGAACCAGCCCTGTCCTGTCTGGGGTCAGGCTGAGGTGTCCCAGCAGGAACAGGGGTCTCGGCCCCAAGATTGTGCCCATAATTCCTAAAGTGGCCTCTCTGATTACGTCTGATCTGTAACCCCCAGGCATTTCAATATCGAATAAGGGAAATTCTGTGTCCAATAAATACAGAAGGAAACGAGTTCCCTTTGAAAATAGGGGGGCAGACGCAAAAGCCCCTGTTGCGTGATTCCACGTACAGGAAACACCCAGGAAAGGAACAGAGAGAGAAAGCAGCTTAGGGGTTGCCAGGGGCTGGGCTCGGGGAGAAATGGGCAGGGAGGCCTTCTGGTTCAGGGTGTCCTTTGCGGAAGCAGATATTGTGCAGCAATGTTCTGGGGTGCGGTGGCACAGCATTGGGAATATAATTAATGCTGCAGACTTGTCCAACAGAAAACAATTAATTTTATTTAAAATAAATAATAAACAGCGTAGAGGATAAGGAAAGATAATATAACAGTTAATATGTACCAGAGAGAAAGAACACAGTGGGAGGGGATGAAACAATCTGGCGGGGCATCAGGGTCGGGTGATGGAAATAAGGGGAATTGTACAAGGGGCTCTCCCCACGAGGATGTGGGCTCTGGCTGTGGTTCTGGGAGCCCTGCAGGAACAGGAGGATGGGCAGGGCCAGATGCAAGAGCAGGGACAGGGGCCGGATGCACAGTAGGAGCTGGGTCATGGGCAAGTACAGGAGCACAGGCAGGGCCAAGGGAAGGGCCCGCGGTGCTGGAAAGCAGGGGAAGGGGCATCGGCTCTGGCAGGGGCAGGGGCAGGAACAGGGACCCAGGCAGGGGAAGGGGCATCGGCTCTGGCAGGGGCAGGGGCACGGACAGGGACACAGGTAGAGGAACGGACAGGTGCAGGGGCAGGAGGTGGGTCATGGGCAGGAATGGGTGCACATGCAGGGGCAGGGAAACGGGTAGGGAAAGGGGAAGGAGCTGGGTCAGAGGCAAGCACCGGAGCAGAGGGAGGGGCAGGGCAATGGACAGTTGCAGGGGCAGAAGCCGGGACAGGGGCAAGAAGAGGAATACAGGCAGGGGCAGGGGAAGGGGCAGGATCCAGGCCAGGGGCTGGGTCAGGATCCGGAGCAGGGGCAAGAACAGGTGCACAGGCAGGTGCTGGGGAAGTGGCAGCTGCAGGGGCACGGGCAGGGGCAGGGACATGAGTGGGAGCAAGATTTGGGTCAGAGGCGAAAACAGGGACACAGGCATGGGCAGGGGAAGGGGCAGGACTTGGGTCAGGGGCCAGAACAGGAGCACAAGCAGGGGAAGGGGAAGGGGCAGGTGCAAGGGGAGGGACAGGGTCTGCAGCAATGGCACATAGAGGAACCAAGGCAGTATCTGGGTCAGGGGCAGGGACAGGGGCACTGGCAGGGGTAGGGATGGGTCAGGATCCAGGGCAGGAGCGGGGTCTGGGGAAGGAGCAGGGCCACAGTTCGGGGCAGGCACAGGGGCCCTGGCTCCGGCAGGAACAGTGGCAGGAACAGGGGCAGGCTCTCCGGGCACAGGTTGTCGAGCAGGCCCTTCCGGGTCGGTGTCAGGCTCTCCGTGGGCAGGTGCCGGGTCAACTGCCGGCTCCTGGGCTCCTGCTGAAGTCTCTGCAGACACCACCCCTCCCTGGAGAGCTGCTGATGGAGTTGGAGCCGGCTCTAGCTCCTTAGGTCGTGGAACATCTGTGAGAGGAGGAAAGCTCACCCCCGTGCCTGCTCTCCGTGGGTATTTGCAAGACAGAGCCCAGCCCAGAGCCTCCCAGAGAAGCCGCAGCCAGGAAGGAGCCCTCCCCGGGACGTCTCCCCGACTGCAGTCCACCCGCTGGGTGCTCTGCACACAGTCTTTGCTCCTGGCCCCACACCAGCCTCTCGGGGCTCCTCCCTGTGGGGCCGGCCCCGACCCGTCCCCACACACCCACAGGCACCCCGCCCCAGGCTTCTCAGCCTCGAGCTCGGTCTCTGTGGGCTCCATTCCTGGAGCACAATCCACTCAATGACCACCAGAGACAGTGGTCTGGGTGGTGTCGGAGGCCTTCCCCCGCAATCCCCAGCACCTGCTCCTGGGGACCCCTGTGGGGTCACGCCCCAGGTCGCGGAAACGTCACGGCTGTCCGCCAGCCTCCTCCCGATTTCATCCGTGGTCTGCAAAGACAGGGACGGGTAGCCGGCCCAGAGGCATCACAGCCCTGCCCAGCCAGCCTCCCTGTCCCCCTGCCCTGTCCCCCTCCTGCTCCCAGATCAGACACACCTGTGCGTGCCCAGCCCTGCACGTGGTACAGTGACCCCCGCTCCAGGGCAATTGGGATAAACCCAGGGCAGAAGCTCGCATCCGCGCACACCCCGTCCCACCCAGCCACCCTTGACCTTGAACAAGACCTGCCCACTGGGTATCTGACCCCTCATCAGCCTGCTCTTGAATGGGGTTGGCCCACCCTACATGACCCCTCTTCACACACACACACACACACACACGGGTGGGGACCTGGGGCTGCACAGGTGGATTAGACCCTGTGGGGCTGGGTGGCCGGCTCTGGGACTCCTGGTGTCACCTTGTGGTCTTTCCGACCAAACGGCCAGAGGCGGTGGGGAGCCCTGAACGGACATCTTGAGACAGCATTTGCTGGGCGCGCTTTCTTCCGTCGGCAACCTCCGGATCTGGGAACACAGCACGTGAACATCCTGGTTTCACTATCTGCAATGTAATGAGCTGGGCCGGGGGCTGTCTCTGGAATGTGGGTTCCTGGTTACCTGGGTTCCAAATTCTGATGGGCTCTGTTGTCAGGGAAGTGAGGTCACCATGGCCGGGGTCCCCTCACCCAACTTCCTCCTCAGACAAGAGCCCCAGCCGCGAGGGCCCCTCCCCCAGCTGTTCAATGCTGACCCCCCCCATGCCCCATCTATACAGTGACACCCTCCCACCCCACCCCACCCACAGCCCACGCAAGGCCTGGGTGCAGCCCTTGTGTGAGGACACAGAGCTGGGTTCAGCCTGGGCTCCTGCGCGTGCCCAGGGCTGTGACCCTCGACAGACCCTGTGCAGGCCCTTCTGCACTTGGGGTTTGGCCCCTCGACATGCTTCACTTAGCCGCTGAGGCAGAAATGCAGTCCTGTGCTGAGCCCTTCCTCCCAGCCTGCTGTGGCCTCGCCTGCTGTGGCCTCGGCGTGGCCGTGAGACGAGCAGGACGTGGCCGCCCTCGGTGGGAGGGGGACAATGGCAGCAGAGCCGGCGCGAACCAGTCACGGACAGTCACCCCCCAAGGTGGGCGCAAGCTGCGGAGACCCCCGCCGCCCAGCAGGGCCGGCCTGCGCCACCTGACCCCATGCTGCCCAGACGGGAAAGCTAAGTACATTCGTGTCGGTTCATAGCACAGAGATCCTGTGGGTGGTCCTTACGTGGCAGTAGCTGACTGATGCCATTCTACTGTGTTCTCCTCGGGTGGCCCTAACCGCACCAGCGAATTGCATCGCCAACTACATACTGGTGACTCCACGTGTCTGGCTCCCACATCTCTCTGTCCTCTGAACTCCAGCCCCCCACGTGGCATCTCCGTTTGGGGGTCCTGGACTCCAAGCTCAGCCCCCGAGCCTGCCCGGGGCTCCCTGTCCTCGGACTGAACCTCCCTCCACGGCCTGTGCTCTCCCCCCCCCTCAGCCTTCCCTCTGCTTCCAGCACTCTGGGGTTTTTCACAAGTGGTCTCCTCTTCCGCGGAAGCCCACCCAACTTCCCTAACTACCTCCGTGCCTCAGCTGTCTTCCGAATGTCCCTTCCTCCGAGAAGCCCTCCCTGACCCCTCCTGCTCCACCCGGCGTGAGTCAGACCTGCCGTTGTTTTGCACTCTCTCCAGACACTCTTCCCCGATCTTGTGTGTTGCGTTCTGGGATCTCTCACCTGCTCAGGAAGGGCCAGACGGGCACACAGGGAGGATGGCCTGCAGAGATGGGGGCAGTTTTGGGGGACGCACCAGCCCTCGAGGAGCACCCATGGCCACCAGCAAACCCCCAGGTGCTGGGGCAGAGGAAGCGGCAGTCTCCATCCCAGCCTCAGAAGAACCAGCCCTGGCTCGTGAGCCTTCGGGTGGACGGGAGCGGCACTCCTGTGGCCACCTCCGGCTGCCACTGTGCATCGCTGTTCAGCTCAGCACAATTCTGATGAAAACTCCTTTGTTTATTCCTCGTGCAATGAGACTTTGGGGTCTTTGTTTCCAAGTCTGGGATCACTCTTGGGTGTCGTCCAGATATTTTAGCGTCTCGTCTAGGAGCCCTCATTGTAGTGGACTCTTCTTAAATCCTCGTCTGAGACACGGGTGCGGAATGCCCTTTAATTCCCTCTGAGGTGTCCACGCTGAGCGAGCTCTTCAGCAGTCTTCTCGAGCCTGGGCTGGTGTGTGCAAGGCGGCCATCCGTCTTGGAGCACAGTGTCCTCAGCTTCTGCTTGCCACCACACCCTCCAGATGACCAGCGAGCCTGTCCCACTGCGTCTGAGTCATGTTGGTGTCCCAGCTTCCCTCGTGAGCCCCCGCTGGAGGGCTGCATTTGTATTTCCCCTTCTCACCTCGGAGCCTGGGAAGGTGGGGTGGGGCTGAGGACACAGCGCAGATCAGCTGAGGCTGTGTGCAGGTGTCTCTACAGAATCTGAGCGCTTTAGAGATGTGCCACCCTGAGGTCAGCGGGGCCAAAGCCAGGGGAAATGTCATCATCTGCCTGGAGACGGGAAGGGGTGAGGGGCTGATGGAGGACCCTAAGAGTGAGCAAGAGGAGCATCGAGCCGAGGATACTGGGCTTCTGGGGGACACTGCTCCCTGATGGAGCGGAGGGGAGGTGACATTCTGAGCGGAAAGAACCTGGGTGAACTGAGTGGGGGGGGGGGGGGAGTAAGGAATAGGAATTCCAGGACTGAGCGAGGCAGGAGGGCAGGTGAGTCCACCCTCAGGGGTGCTTCCCTCCCTGAGTCTCAGCTTCCTCACCCGTGGAAGGAGGAGCACCCTAGCACCTACCGCAGGTGCCCTGACTAGAAAGAAACCTCTGCCACGTGGCCGGCCATGTACTAGCTGGAGAGGAGGGGGCTATCGCGGGCATCCCGCCGGCCCTCAGAATGTCCCTTCCAGCCGCCCTGGCGGGGACGCAGTGTGGCGGCCCAGCCATCCTAGGGCACAGCCCTGGTGGCACCAAGGAGCGCTCAGCCAGCTTCCAGCAGGGGGCGAAGGGGCCCCGGGGTCAAGGCGGTGAATGAGGTGCTCCACCTTGGGCGGGATGGCCAGGCTGCCAGGGCCTCCTGCTGCTCCGGGCGGGGCGCGCGGATCTGTCCGGGCCCGGGTTCCGTCCGGACGTTGGGCTGGCCGAGCAGGGGACCCGGCTTGGGGCGCAGGACTGGGGACCCAGGCTGGTGCTCACAGGCAGGTCCCGGAAACCCCGTCTCTCCACCCGGCGGGGTCCTCAGGCACCCAGAGATTTCCTCTCCGGACCCTACATCATTCTGGGCCCTGCTGGCAAATACTATCACGGGACACCGGAAACGGTGTCTGGCCCGACTGCCCACGCCTGTCCCCCGCCTGTTGCTGGGCACAAGTCTGCTTGGTGAGGTAGGAACAGCTATGTGCAGTGTGCCAATTTCTGCTCCCCAATTTTCCCTTTAAAGATACAAGTTTCATTTAAGTTAATAAAATCATACTATTAGCTGAACTATAAATTCAAGACAGCAAAATGTTACATATTAGATTGCCAACCAGTAAGATCTAATGGTGCAGAATTCTCATTTTGCTGTGAGCAACGCCATGCAATCAGCTCTGGCATCTAGGAGAGTGCCGTCCACACGCGCTGGGCCAGGTCCGCCCACGAGGGCATCTGCACAGACACCCCCAGTCAGGGGGTGTTCCCACGGTCTCACTGAAGGGAAAATTCTGACATTGGGCCTTTTCTGCTGTGTCCACCTTGACCTTCTGTGTGCCTGGAGCAGCCTGGACACTACCAGGTGTCCTTAGATAGGAGGTACCTGCCTAGTACCCAAAACCACTGACCAGAGACAATGTGCTCAAAAGGCTGGAAGACTGAGTTTAAAGAGCTAAGGCAAAACTCGAAACAAGAATAAGCCCAAAGCCCTGAATCTGTACAATATTCGGGATGGTCAGACCATGTCTGACATGCTGGATTTCCTCTGCTGCATTTCGGGAGCCCGCTGTTCTAGGAACACCCAGCACCTTACCTTTATAAATGTGAAGCCCCACTCTCAATGTGTAATTGATGCCTCTCCCCTATTTCTGGGAAATAAAGGAAATGAGCAAACTTTTACTTTTATCTATTTTAATTAACTGTTTCAGTAAGATCTCTGTTCTCCTTTTTCCATTAGATAAATTAGACAACTAGTAACAACTTGAATGTTTATGTTTGTCAAATACTGTGAGAAACTGCTGTCTAGAAATGTTTTGCCGGAAAACAGTGAAGGCCCAAAGCTGCCTCAGATGGGGTCACAGAGTCAGGAGAGCACGCTGTGACCCCTGACCTCTGCCGGGGAGCGAATGCAAGGTCAGAACGCTCCCCTGCGTAGGGGTGACTGCCTGACTCTATGGCCTGCTGGGCCTGTGTTTCTGGGGGTGACCTCCACGCCGCGGGAACGAGCCCTGGGAACGGGGGGCCACCTACACGTGGTCGGCACCATCCTTGTGCTTTATGGAGGGGCGCCAGTCTCGTGGTGTCCCCTTGACCTGCAGGGGCTGGAAACGAAGGTCAGCCATGTGGGGGTCACCCGCACCTACACGAATGACCCCCAGTGAAAACCCTGGACGCCAAGGCTCAGGTGGGCTTCCTGGGTGGGCAGCGCTCCGTGCATGGTGTCACGCATCGTTGCTTTGATGAGTGAGCGCTGTCCACAGGACCCCCGGGGAGGGACCCCCGGCCTGGGCACCCCTTACACTGCTCCCACTCGTCCTCTTCTGGTCACCGCCAGGAAGTGAGTCTGACGGCTGCGCAGTCCTGCTGGGGAACCCAGGCCGGCAGAAGGTCTCGCGGACCCCAAACTGCAGCGCGTGTCTGACCACATGCAGAATACGTGTGTACCGAGCACCAGCGACGCGCCCCCCCCACCCCCCCTGCCAGCTGAGCCTCCCCAGGACCACCCGACCGGGTCAGGAGAGGGAACTCCCAGGTTGGGCAGAGAACTGAAAAGCCGCATGGAGATGCCAGGATTTTTCACTGCTTTTTAAAATTAAGGAAAGCCATCCAGAAAGGCAACATCTCTGGTCCTAGAAAGGATCTGCGTGTCTGAATCGGGGTGACCAGGGCCACAAGTGGAGACTGTGCGTTAGATGTGGCAGAACTGAAGGCAGGCAGGTCTTCCCACGGCAGTGAGGACGCAGGGGCCTAAATGTTCACATGTTCTCAGGTCCCCACTCAGCACCAGACGATGGGACAGCCCTGCAGGGGTGGACACGCCCCCCGCAGGCTGCTGAGCGAAGGGTGGTCTCCGTGGCTGACTGTACTGCCTGGGGTGGGGCATCCGTGGCGGCCTCCCAGGGTGCACACGCTCCGCAGGCTGGGTGAGCCCCCGACTCCAGACCCACGCACCAGGAGTGCTCTCAAGTGGCTCTTTTCTACTCCTCCCCACCGGCCACCCCCCAGGATCCATGCTGGGTGGTTGGTTTGCAGGAACAGTAACACGTGGGGGCTGTCTTGCTCCTGAGCTGAGCGGCTGGGTCAGATATGAGTCCAGCATCCCTAGTCCAGCCTGGGGGGGCTCCTGTCCTGGCCCCCTCCCACTCTCCCCTTCATCCACCTGTTCCCTCCGCTGTGGCACTCACTACAACACACACACGTCGACGGGTCTGCTTGCGTGTCACCTTCCACACCCAAACCCGCGGTGGTTTGAGGACCTCCATGCCTGAGGCCCCCGAGCTCTACCGGGCTCACTCTCCCCCAGCTCACTGGTCGGGGCCAGCACAAACATTCCTTCAATAAGAGAGAACTAACAACCTCTTATCTGGAATGGAGGGCTGACGGGCGCCTATGACACACGCCTAAGCGTAAACGGGACAGTCCTGAGCACCTGCTCGTGAGCGGCATGCCCCCGGGTGCCCAGTGTCACTGGCCTGGGGTCTAAGCAATGTCTCTCTTCCCCTCAAGTTGCCAGTCTACCTTTCAGCCAATTTTTGCCCACAAAACGCCAGTCACTTGACAGATGCACGAAGCCTCACTATTCCTATGGTTTTATATGGTCAATATCTCTTTTTGGCGGTGCCGTTCGATCTCTTGCCAACGCTTGAATTGTGTGGGGGGAGTTCTCTCATTAGCGGGTTCTGAGAAGTCTTCATGTATCTTGGTTTCCACTCATTGATCAGGTATGTATTTCACAAACATATTCTGCAGATCTGTGGCTTGTCCTTGTCTTAATGGTGTCTCTGAACAATGTGATGTTTACCATCAAGTCCAATTCATCAACTTCTTTTACAAACTGTGCTGTTTGTGTCCCGTGAAATCACTGTCTGACTCAAGCCTATAGACTTTTTTTCGAGAAATTTTATACTTTTAGGTTTTTCATATGTCTGTGACCAATTTGAGTTAATTCTTTTAAAGATTTTATTTGAGAGAGAGTGACAGAGAGAGTGAGCACGAGCGGGAGGAGAGGGAGAAGCAGGCTCCCCTCTGAGCAGGGAGCCTGACTCGGGGCTCGATCCCAGGACCCCAGGATGATGACCTGAGCCGAAGGCAGACGCTCAACTGACTGCGCCAGCCAGGTGCCCCTTGACTTAATTTTTGTACATGGGGAGAGATACTAGTTGAGGCTTTGCGTATGACAGTCCCGTTGTTCTGGGCACCACTTCTTCAAGCATCACCCCCTCTGCACTGCACCTCCTTGGCAGGAAATCAGTCGGCACCTCGGCAACAGGTCTTCCGGTCCGTGAGCACGATGCGCCCTCACACACAGGCCCTCTTCAACTCTCCACTGTCTCGGTGCTGACAGTACACAGATCTATGCATGTTTGGTTAGATCCATCCTTAAGTATTTCATGTGCTTTTGGTGCATTTTAAATGGTACATTAAAAAAATCTCAATTTGTAATTGCTCACTGCTAGTATATAAAAATACAAGTAATTTTTGTATATGGGCGTTATGATGTGCTATCTTGGTAAATTCACTTCTTAAACATTACTATTTTTTTTTTTTAGTAGAGCCTTTGGGATTTTCTATGAAGATACTCATATCCTCCACCAAAAAAGACAGTTTTATTTCTTCTTCTCCAGCTTGTATGCCTTTTATTTCTCTTTTCTTGTGTTAGTGCCCTGGCTAGTTCTGCGTGGAAAGAGAGGACACCTCCTCTGCCTGCTCCAAACATTAGAAGGAACTTACTCATTGTTTCCTATGAAGTATCATGTTAACAGCAGGATTTTTCAAAGATGTCCTTATTAGGCTGCACAAACTCTTCTACTCCTAGTTTACTGAGAGATTTTATCAGAAACAGACGCTGGATTTTTGCCAAGTGTTTTTCCCCATGAAGCTCCTGCAATGATCATAGGGATTTCCCCCTATAGTCTGCAGGAAATTACATCGATCGATTTACAACTGTCAAACCAACCTTCCATTCCTGGGGTAAGCGTCACTTAATCAGGATGTGTTATCTTTTTCACCTCCTGTTGGGCTTTACCTGCCCCCACTCTGTGGGATTTCTGCACCTATGCTCATAGTGATTTGGTTTGTAGCTCTCTCGTGATGCCTTTGTCTGATACTGGTGTCAGTTTAGCACAGACAAGTGTTTCTTCCCTACTGTATTTGGGAAGAGTTTCTATAGAATTGGTATTATTTCCCCTTAAATGTTTGGTTGAATTCACCTGAAGCCACTTGGGCCTGGATGTGGGAAGGTATGCAATTGCAATCACATTCAATTAGATATAAGGCCCGAGACTGCTTTGGGTATTCCAGTAACTGTGAGGGAGCTGGGGGGAGGGAGAGGTGGGGTATCACCGGTACAGGCATAAATAGACAGCCCTGCTCTCCTTTGATGGGTAACGGAGGCCTAACAGGGGTGAGGGGTTTCTAGGACTCAAGACTACAGACTCCCGGCACAGTGCTTTTCACAGGAGGTTCTTCCATGCTGGTAAAACGTAGATTTGCAGAACAGTCTAATATGAACATGTGTACCTACTTAACTAATTAAGCAACGTACACCGCAACCCTCACATTTACTGAAATTAACTGTTTTTAAAACACATCAATCAGGAATAATATAAGGAATTGGTGAAGAATGTTTCATTCTGCAGATTTAGTTTCAGTAGGTTTGGAAGAAATCTAGACATTGGAGGGTTTAAAACTCCTCAGGTGTTTCTGAACGGGAGCCAGGGCTGACAATTACCTGAACAATCAATGAGGACACCTCTTTCAGAATCTGTTAGAAGACTGATGTAGGTAAAGCATTAATAACAGTGCTTTGAAGCACAGCTTTAAAATTAGCTGGTTTTTTTTCCCCATAGGACGTATTTCTACTTAAGTTCATGATTAAATATTTTTATTGTTGTAGCTTTGTGAATGGGCCATCATCTTCAATGCAGCAGGTGGTTGTTGATATATAAGAAACTATGAGTTTGTGTATTTTTATTGGGGTCTCCTGAATGATGATTCTTCGGTTGCCTAGATATACAGTCATGTCATGTCTAAGCGGTAATTTTATTTCCTTGTAATAACGATAATGATTTTTTTCTGACACACTGTCTGGATAGAACATCCGGGACAGTATGAAATGGTACTGCAGTTAGCAGACATCCTTGTTTTATTCTTCACTTGGGACGGTTGTAGAGTTTATCTGGTGTGATGGTGAGTATTGATTTAAGACTGGTATCATGAATCATGCTAGGAAAGGACCTCTCTATTTTGCATTGACTATTACTAGATGTGGAGAGGGGCCTAGTTTGTTTGTTTTGATCCAGGAATGGGTACTGAATTTTAACTTAAATGCCTTTTTTAAGGCACTCACTAATGGAAGTGAGATTATCAAGTGATTTCTGACTCCGACAGAGCCATGCTAATGTATGTCCTGTATCATTCTCATATTCCTAGGAAAAATGCTCCTGGGTCATGGTCTTTCAACATACTGTAGGTTTGTGGGTACTACAGGATTTCTGTCTCTATGGTCATAAGATTCATCTGTAAATCTCTTTCTTACTGTGTGTATATTTATGTTATCTTGATCAGATTTTAGAATTTAGAATTAAGTTGGCTTCATGAAATGATTTCGAAACCTTTGGAATAGCCTTCCTTGTTCCAGAAAAGTTTTGTGTTGGGTTAATTTTGCACTTAGTTTGCACTCACTGGTTTGTATTAGTTTTGTTTTGATTTTTGCCAACAATTTCTGAATTTATTGGCTTCTCAATCATGACTTTTTGTTCTCCTTACCTTTTCTTTCTCCTACTTTCCTCTGGTTTTGTTTTATCCTTCTGAATGTTTTAGTTGATGCGACTTCACTTACTGTTCTTCTTATTGGGGAGCATTCTCGTCTGGTCTGCAAGGTGCTCCCGGGTACGTCCTCCAAGGGGAACGCAGGTCCGTCTGCCGTGCCCCCCACCATGCTGCTGGCCGTGCCCTGGGAGCTGGAGCGCGAGCGGGAGTTGTTCAGTGTTTGCACGGACGTCGCTTTGGATCTCTGGCCTCTCCTGACCAGGGCTTCTCTTTGGTTGTCTTCTCTGTACTAACAGGACATACATACAAAGCTGCTGAGGGCTGGGTAGAAACGGTCAGGTCTTTGGCTCAGAATTATCTCAGGAGCAGGGAACACACAGCCACCTGCCTTCTCCATCAGTGAGGCCCTCTAACTCAGGCAGAGGGCAGAGGTGGGGTGCACGTCTTTTCTTGCTCCCGGGGGATGCTCTCTGTGATGGTGGGCCATCTAGCACCCCTCGCCCTGTATCCGTGGCCCACAGAACACAAAATTGTCCTGGTGCTCAGGTATGGGTTCTTTAGTAAGGAAGTTTCCAGTGCTACTGCTTGATTTGATCTGTTTTGGCAGTTTTGTCAGTACTGGAATAAAACGTGGGGAAAGTGGTTTATCAAATCCTCCTTGTGTGCTGCCATGTTCCTCCGGAAGCTGCTGCCTGACGTTCTAACAGCATGTAATGCTGAGAGATCATTCTCTGAAATGTAAAGATAACTCTAAACTTAAAGGCTTAATACATTTCAAAATGACTATTTCCATGACTACTGAGCTTTTAGAAATTTCTAACAATGTAACTACTGACAATAACACAGAGGTAAAATTAGTTAAAATGTGAATATGAAAAATATATGTAAGAGGGAGCCTGGGCTAAATCTCATCCACAGGCCACTTAGTAACACACAATCTTTGTCACAGGCAACTTATGTACACATCACACTTTTCCACGCTAAGTAACCAGTATAGGAAGGTGTTCCCAAGGGTCCTTCCGTAGGAGAGAAAATATGAGGCAAGATCTTAACGTTAGTCTTTCTCTACAATTCCATTATTCAGAAGCTTCTGTGCCATTACTGAAAAGCTTGGGAGAACTTTCTTTGATCATATTAGCAATGACATACACATACCTGCCAGGTATAAGCCAGGGATGCCTGTCTCACCAGGCATTTGATAGATCATAACCTGATCACAGACTTGTCTTCATTCTTGAGTGTGGTATTACCATCATTGTTATAACTTGGCAGATTATGAACATGAAATGCAGTCTGATCACCTGGAAAACTTTCCGATCAGCAGTCACGGTCGGCTGTGCACACACTGTCCGCTGCTCCTGGGAGGGGGCATCCGTCAGCCGGGGGCCCGCCCCCACATGCACTAATGCAACACCACAGTTAGCCCCACGCCACTGAGTGTGCACAATACAGCGAGTATACAACGGGACACACCCCACGCACGACAGCTTGCTTTGGGAAACCCCAAAGCAAGGCCATTAAGGACGGTATAGACTTCCATACTTAAATAATCCACTTGCGGTTTGGCATAAATTTTAGCTGATTCTTGCAAATAAATGTCCAAGTGAGGAGCTGATATCTATACCTGAAAATAACATGTAAACACAGAATGTTCTTGCCACAGTGCGGAGAAGAATATTACCAGTAAACAGCTAGTTTTCAGAAGGAAGCGGTCATTAAAAATCATGGCCAATCAGTCTTTTTGGGCCCAAAGAGGCCAGAGGCCTTTAGGGTTTGTGTCACCGTGTGCCCTGATCCCTGGAGCTAGGGACTGTGAGCACCAAGGCTCTGCCCACGGAGCGCATATCCGCTCTGACGGCTCACAACATTCGGGGTCTCGCACGGGACACACCACAACTGAAGGAGGATGGGTCTTAATTCTGTCTAGGAATTTCCAGGGAACATCTAATGTTTACTAAGCTGCAGTTTGCTATGCTCAGGCTCTAGAGATAAAGCGACAGGCAAGTGAAACTTTCTACTCTCTCAGAGAAAATGAAATATTGATCACTTATCATAAGAAACAGGGACAGGGCATCAGTGGGCTCCACGTGGTGAATACAAGATGAGTTACTGACACTCGACTATTACCACCGCTTGCTACACCTTAAAGTATCACCGATGTTCCCCGATGACACGTCCCAGCAAGTATTTCATGACTGTACCTCACAGAGCCTTTAAGGATTTAACATTAACTCCCCCAGAATTTCATTATTTGTATAAAACATTCCTTTGTGCACATCTGTAGGTAAGGTAAGAGATCCTTTCTGTTTTCAGGAAAATGAAAATGAAGGCCACTTATGTTGTGAAGAATTGCAACTGTGATACCAGGGACTCAGAAACAAGAACATTCTACTTAAATTACATTCTTTCTAAAGACGAAGAGAACACAAGAGCCATAAACACGTAGGGATTGTAAGAGCAGAGTGTTGATGCAGAATGGACAAAACCAGTGACATCTCTGAAATGATAATGTTGCTTATTAACCATCCATGTTGTGATAGGTCAAAGCTGAGGTCAAACAGAAAACATCAACTGAGCCATTTCCCTGAATAAAGCTCCAGGGTGCAATATTCTAAGCACTTTATTCAATAAAAAATGCTTTTAAAACGGTGCTTTGGTGATGGGGAAGCATTGCCATCATCCGTCAACCTAACTGCAGCAAAGTTCAATAAGCTAAATAATGAACCATTTAGATTATTTTCCTTGGGCCTTAGGGATTTGCAAACGTTGCATCAATAGAGCTCTTTAAAAATTATGATGAACTCTATTTTCTTCATTTTCAGATTTAGACTATGTGTTAGGGATTTTTTTTAAGGTTATTTAAAAGGGCTGCTACTTTTAATCATTGTCCAATCTCCAAAGTAGAAAGAATTTTTAAACAAGGAACAAATTCAATTATAAGATTGGCAGTTTCTATTTGATTCCGGTAATCTTGGAATTGATGAGACCCCTCTCTATTGTGCATACCTAAGATTTAAAAAGTGTTATGAATTATATAAAAACCTAAAGATGAAAAATTCCATGTATTTTCAATAAAATTTATATTTACTTTTGGCAGGTAACAAGGTAAACATGGAATATAGTATTTTTACAACTTCTAATAAGATTTTTCTTGAGAAACATCTGTGGTCTCAGTTTCCTATGCTTAAGACTGGGAAATAGTCCTTTTTCAATATATAATCACATGCAATTTTTGAGAATTTCTAGACTGTTATATAATACAGAAAAAAATGTGTTCAATCCTTTCTTTGTATGAAAAGGAACATGGCCCCTTTCCTTTAAAGGGCCGTGACCAGGGGCCCACATCTGTTTCAAAGCATATAATGGAATGCTAAGATGGCAATTTATACATCATCTGAATCTTAGCTCTTCCTCTTAGCAGTTTCTCCTAGATTTCCTATTACCAAATAAACATATGTGCTATATACACGATTCCCAAAGCCGCATGCAGTTTGGCCACAACAGATGTCTCCATATTTAGTGGTCAACACAATCTACAGAGTGTACCAGTGGTGCTAATGAAGTCCCATCCCCTGACCAGCAGACTCCAGACCAAGCACACCGAGGAGGAGAGCGGGAGAGATGGCGGAACTGGGCCTCCCCACGTGCCCCAAGCCCGCCTCCCCGTGATGAGCTGGCTACGCTGAGCAGTTCCTCAACCACCTGCCACACCGCGGCCAGTCCCCGTGTTCACAGGCCGTGCCGGTGATCCTGAGAAGAGCTGGGTGACGCTGGGACTCCACAGTGATGGGGGTTCGCCATCACAAGGTCATCAGGCAGCAGAACGGGGAAAGACCTTTTACTGCGAGACTTGAGACTCGGCCTGGCTATGGACTCCAGGGCTCTGGCTCCTGCTTGAACATCAAGGCCTGATACTCCCAGGAAACTGGTTTCTAGATAAATACCACGGACAGCTCCCTCCTTTCTACCCTAGGCAGGGCAATCCCAGCACCTCCCTGCAGCCTGGGCCTCAAGGGTCCCGCTGAGACCTGTACACACGCGCCGGGGGGTGGGGGGGGTGGGGTGGCGGAGGGCGGTGGCTGAGACCCGGACACCCGTGTGGGGGGTGGTCCGGGTGAGACCAGCTCACCTGCGGGGGGGGGGGGCGGTGGCTGAGACCTGCACACCGTGTGGGGGGCGGTCCGGGTGAGACCCTCACAGGGCACAAAAGAAGACAAGAGTCTGAGGAGGTCGAGAAAGAGCACTACCCCTCCCCTCAAACACCTGTGGCACCACACCACACCCAAAACGTGCCAGGTCGACCCACACAAGCTGCTATGAAGGTGATGGTTCAGGATCAAACAGGCTTTGAGATCCTTCTTTGTCTTCAGCCTCTTTCATTCTTTTCAGTTTAATTTAAAAACTAATTATAGGAATAATAAAGTTACTGTAAAAATGTCTAATAGTAATACAACAGTGTTTAAGAGTGGAAGTTCCCTTTACCCCAGCCCTGACGAGCCCACTGTCAGCTGGTTGTGAACCAACAAGAGCATCCTGGGTGGGGTGCAGGCAGAGGCATGGGGAGAAGTTGGGGTGCATGGGAATGATTTGAGCACAGCTCCCTGAACGCTTCATGTCTGGGAGGCACTCTGAGCCCCACGCAAGCTGTGTGACCCGCAGTGTGCCTGGGACACTGGGGGTGCATCAGCAGGTCTGCTCCAGCTAAATCACCCCTGAGCTGACCCTCCGCAGTGGAGGGGGCCCAGGGCCGCAGGGGTGTGGCAGGCAGCTGCGGGGGCTGGGGGGGGGGAAGACAGGGAGGTGTCTCCATGTGAGCGAGCACTGAGGGGAGGCTGGAGCTAGTGAAACCGGTCTCAGCTTTCCACGTTTAAAGAAAAACTGAACTTTCATCTTTTTGGCTGTTTTTCCCCTGAGTAATGACATGTCATAATTTCTAAAGTAGCTTGTTTTGGTTACCGTGGGATAATTTCCTGACTAAATAAATAAGGCAGTGCCTATGTAACTACCTCTTCAAAAATAAATTTGGTTTTCAAATCATACAGCGGTGCATAAAGCTTAGTAAAACACCAAGCGTTTGCTGGTGCACTTCGGGTTTCTTGCTACTGTTCTTCGTCATTATGAAGTCAGAACAAGGTAAAGGGGTCCCAAGTGTCTGTCTCCACCGTGCGGCCTGTGGGGGGCACTGTGGAGGGACCACGCACACCGGCACTCCCCACCTGCTCCGCCGAGGTGCTTCCCGCACACCATAGGGAGCGCCCAGGAAGACTCACGAGACTCAGTGGTTCTCAGCTATGGGGGCCACTTAGTGCGTCCCTAGAATGGAGAAGCACTGGCTCCACACCAGGCCCAGCAATCAGCACTTCTGGAACCATGCACAGGTACAGAAAAAGGCAGATACACAAAAAAGACTGAAGAAAACAAAATTGTCAGTCCCCGTGCCACGCAGACAGGATGAAGGGTGCCGGTGTGTCCCCTGTGGCTCCCAGGAGACGGCAGACATGGACTGAGGGCGCCTCTGGGAACGAAACCCATCAGGATGGTCGCAAGCAGCTTTCGAGGAATAAACAGGCAGGACTGGCTGCTCCCAGCTGCAGGGAAGCAGGACACGAGCCCCTGCAAGCCGGCACCCACAACACACAACTACACAGTCCTCTCTGGCCCAGGTCCCAAGCCGGCTCTAGCTATGACTCACAGAACGCCTTTCCTAACACGGGAAACTCACAGATTTATCTTCTGACCTCTTAATTAATTTTATTCAGCACAACAGGGACGCTCTTGTCAGCGCTCCAGACTCTGCAGTACACGTTACACCCCAGCACCTTGGCGCTCTTGGTTTCATGCTGTGGTTCCCAGCGGCAGCCTAAGGCCCCAGCCCTTCAGCCTCCCCAACACAGATATCTCAGGGGAAAGCGGCGTGCAAGTTCCTTGCTGTGATGTCATTACAGAAGGACCTCGCTCTTCTGAAATACTCGTTTACGAGAATCACTGGGCTCCTCTCTTTAAAACATTAGATCAGGGGCGCCTGGGTGGCTCAGTTGGTTAAGTGACTGCCTTCGGCTCAGGTCATGATCCTGGAGTCCCGGGATCGAGTCCCGCATCGGGCTCCCTGCTCAGCAGGGAGTCTGCTTCTCCCTCTGACCCTCCCTCCTCTCATATGCTCTCTCTCTCTCATTCTCTCAAATAAATAAATAAAATCTTTAAAAAAAAAAAAAACATTAGATCAGATTTTTCTTTTTTAAACTGTGATTGATGGTACTTTTTGGGAGTTATTACATGATCCAATTTCATACAGTATTTAAAAAAAAAAAAAGAAGGTTGTTTGCTTATATTGCTTCCATGGTTGGTTTGATTACAGAATCATCTCAAGAACCTTGACTAAAAGGGAGGGCATAAGAAAACGTTATTTAAAATATACTGGCTGAACAGGAATTGGGCAAATTAATTTAACAATGACTTTTATCAATCTAAAAATAAAAAAAATGGGGGCGTCTGGGTGGCTCAGTCGGTTAAGTGTCTGACTTTGGCTCAGATCATGATCCCAGGGTCCTGGGATCGAGCTCTCCGCTCAGCAGGGAGTCTGCTTCTCCTCTCTGCTGCTCCCCCTGCTTGTGCTCTGTCTCTCTCTGACAAAAACAAATAAATAAAATCTTTAAAAAAAAAAAGTAAAAAAATGATGTAAGGTCAGAAATGACTAATTTGCCACATTGAAGATTTTACTGTTTCTGTCTTCTGTAGATTTTTGAAATGATTTATAGCCCAATTCTCTTTTGAAATAGATATGCTATAGCTAAATTCTGGCAAAACAAACGAACAAACCTGGAAATTTAACACGTAAGCCTGACAATTCATGTGGAAGTAAGAAGATGGGATGATGAGGGAGGAACAGTCTAGGCGCCAGCAGCTTTATTAAGATCTGACTCGGTCACAAATCAGTTTACAAATCAGTAAAACTCTGATTTTTCTCATGTGTTTTCCAGTAACTCAACTCTTAGGCTTTCTGGGGTAAGTGGACACACCAGGACCAAATGCACGAATCTGAGAGAGCCATGTGGCCTTCAGGCCTGGAGCTAAGGCACCATTAGACACGATAATAAAGCTCTCCTTGCATTCATGCCCCTGGAAGAACGAATTCTTGTGCCTCTGATGCAGGTTTGTATCTGACATCCTCTAAGAGGCCCCGACTGACCTCGTCAGGGCTGGCGGCCTGGTAGGTGCGGTTCCCGTCGCTGAAGTCCTGGTCCGCCTCTGCGTACTCGGCCTCTGCGATCACGCCGGCTCGAGGCTCATACACGGGGGTCACGTTGTGGCACAGCGCAATGGCCTTCACAGCTTCGTGGACTCGACTGCTAACACTTTTTCTCACTTTGGGAGCTGAGGACTGGGCCTTTCTTGGTGGTGTTGAACTGGTAGCATTCCCGCTAGCTTGAGACTGCATCTGATAAAATACGAACGTCACAAAATTAAAGAGACAACGTAGTTGATACTGGAGTTACCAGCACGTGTGATTTTTATGAGTGCATCAGTGAGGGATGAGACAAGCAGCTCTTAGGGAACGGGCTCGCTCACGTGACGTGTCCGTGCTAGCGCCGTAAGCACTCGCGTCTCCTGGTCGGCACGGCTACCAAACTGTTGCAGTACTTAGAGTCGGAGGGTTTTCCTTTTCTACATTCACTTGATCCATAGCATTGGCTTGCTAAGTCCGTAATAAGTCATGTTTGTTCTCCTTGTAAAGATGGGGTGAGTTAAAGAGCAAACCAGAGCCATATGCTCCTAACTGCTTTCATGTTTCGTTAAAAAGTGCTGTACCTGAAGTGGACTAAAGCTAAAAGCAGGAAAAAATACTTACGAATCTTCCTTTAATACAATAAAGGAATCCAGCCTGTCACAGCCTCTGTATTAAGAGCTAGTTTTGTGCATGACAGTAACCCCGGCATCTGACGAAAACTGATCCTCACCTCCTATTTCAGACTCTTGCGCTCCAGACGTGACTCCCCGCTCCCTCCATTTGGCTCCCCCCGCACCAGGCTGCATTCGAGGGCGCTCGCCTCCGTCAGTGGAGTGGCCATTCCCCCCCGCTCCAGGGGGAGGTGGAGCAGGACCACAGAGGCTCCTCGGTTACCTTCATGGCCACTTGTGACGGCCCTCCCGAGAAAGCCAGGCTCTCGCTTTTGGACGGGGCATGCAGAGCCACCGAGCCGTGACTACTCTGCCCGTGAAGTCACAGTGCTGTCTAATGAAGGGTTTGCTCGTGCAGCTCAGCAGCTGGCACTGCCTCTCCCCTGCGCTCGCCTCCCACCCGCCTGCTGCTTGCACGGCAAAGGGAGAGCGGCACGCAACACGGCTGACTCCCCTTAGGACTCTGTTTATCGATGGCTGTAGAATTTCATTTCACACAAATGCCATTAAAGATTATGCCCTCCATCACCAAATGCTTCCGGAGGGGAAATATAATCAGATTATGAAAGATTCATGTTACATTGCAGTGGACCTGGTAGACTATTATCATCTTAATAAAAAGACAGAATCTCAGGAATAAAATCAATTTTACAAAAGAGTACTATCTAACCAGCCAACCAACAGACAGCTTCGAAAAAAGATTTTTAAAAGACCTCCTCCGTGGAAATAAGTATTAAATATCTGCTATTTTTATACACTGACTCATCCTTTCTGTTTCTAAATTTTCTAGAAAACAGCTTATTTGGAGCTATTAAAATCATATTCATGCATAATGTAAATTTATTTTTTAAAAACAGATTTTACCTGGTACTGTTTCGACCTAGACCTAGATTACCAGGAGAAGGGAAGACCTATTCCTTCTCCTTTTTAGATTTTCCTTCTGTTAATAAATGTTCTAGGTTACAAAATGCTCTGTATTGCACTGAGTGACATCCAACTGAAGAAAGGGCTTGGTTTTAAGTATATGTGTGCTTGTGTAAGTGATCATTACATCCAATAAACACATATGCATTAGATACTTTTCTTTTGACAGCGTCTTGAAAAGTAAAGTATACGCCGTTCTGGTAAACATTACAGAAGAAAGAGGTTTTCACAAACTGAATGTAAGGCAGACAGTACACCTGAATTCGGTCAGAGCAGAAACTGTTCAGGGCGTGTGTGGCTCAGCCCCGTCTGTGGAAGTCAAGTCAGAAGTATGACCATCAATACACAGGGCCTACAGCCTCTGGGGGCGCCGCTGCCAGACGGCCCGTGGGAGCCTCGAGGCGGCAGTGGTCTGTGTACATGCGAGGCCCCGCTTCCCTGGGGGGCGGGTGATGGCACGTTTGCACCTGATATATGCTGGCCTGTTACAACGGGGGTGCCCGAACCTCACAATAGGCCAGCAGAGAGGCAGAAAAGCAGCCTAGGGAAGTGATGGCTGGCACTGGGTTCAAACCACAGCCTTGTGTGTGCAGCATCTTAGACACCCTGGGCTTGCAAGGTTTGGTTACTCAGAATCAGTGAATTCAAATGAGTGCAACACGAACGCTACCTGAGAACAGGCTAGGGGACCTCTGCGGCCTAAACTGACCTTTGCAGAGTGGCCTGTGTCTGCCTGCCCCACACCCTGTCATCTGTGGGAACACGTGGCCCTGTGGGCCCCATGTCAGGATCTGGCGTGTCAGGACCTTCCCGGGCCACAGACGCACTTGCAGAGCGCACGGCCTACCAAGTCTCTGGCAAACACTGTGGCTACTAGGCTGTGTATTTCCTGTTCCTGCAACTTCAGAGAGCTCCTGAAGCTCCAGGGAAAGGCCAAGACTTAGGATATACGCCCCCTGCCTCCACCCAAGGAGTCCTTATCTGATCCAGACACAGACGAGGTATTTGCAGATGAAATAACATGACATTTGAGTTTCACTTCACAGTGATATGGTGAAGGAGGAGCAGGGCTACGGAGGGAACCAGGTCTGCGGTGCATGGACAGCTGCTGAGGCCGAATGACAGGGACATAGGGCTCACGATCCCGTGTGTCTACTTCTGTTTATGGAAAAGGCAAGAAAATATGAGAAAGTCTTACTAATTATGAAGAAACCCAGAGGAACTGGTAAGAAACACCTGTGATGCAGTATTCTACTTAATAGTCTTAAAAATACTACCTATCCTGAGTAATCTTTTGGAATATTTCACTAAGAAAATTATTTAATATGAATAAATGGTTTAAGGTCATTATATCCTTTCTATTATTTTACAATATAGAAATGCTCATTCAAAATTGTTCAGTGGCTCAGTCGGTTAAGTGGCTGCCTTCGGCTCAGGTCATGATCCCAGGGTCCTGGGAGCGAGCCCTACATCGGGCTCCTTCCTCAGCGGGGAGCCTGCTTCTCCCTCCCCCTGCTTGTGCTCTCCCTCTATCTCTATCAAATAAATAAATAAATAAATAAATAAATAAATAAATAAATAAATAAAATCTTTACAAAGAATAAAAAAATAAAATAAAATTGGTTCAAAAACTGCTTCTTGATTTATAAATTAAAACTGAGTGTTTTAGGACATTCAAAGATGTTTGCCGATTTCCAGATCAGCGGATACAGTGGGTTCCGGCTGGTTCGACAGAGCCAGGCACTTTTGCAGGCAGCTCCCGTGCGGATGCCAATGAGCTTACCTGTGAGTATGGATTCCTGAGGTGGCTCTGGATCTCCTCCATCGTGTCTGCTCCATAAGACACAGTCCCCAGGTGCAGCCTCTTAAACACCATCTCGTTCTGGGTGAGGGTTCCTGCAACAAAGACCAGGTCACAGAGGAAAGCTCATCAACGGGACCAGGACTCCCCATCCCGTACGTGGACCTCCACGGGCCGAGCTCTCATAGCGGGGCGCCCCTCGGCATTGAGAATGCTCTGCTCTGTAATTCCAGCAGCTAGGAATGTCCTTCCCCACTGAGGACAAGTGTCCCTCCCAGATCCCTCCGGAAGAGCGCGATAACGTGAAGGGCTCTAACTACCTGAAGAAAGTGTGGCCTCTGTCTTTCAGTTCAGATGCATTGTTTGGTACAAATATAACTTCTGCCTGTTCTGAAAGAGACAGGCGTGAAACTGGAAAACAGAGTCACTACCTTTGTAATTATACTCTAGAACACTGCCTGAGAAAGACATCAACTAGTCCCAAATTAGCGTGCCTACCAGTTTTTTAAAAAAAACACCCAATTTTGAAAAATTAAGTATTTTTCATTGAACAGAAACAGATGCATTTAACCCTTAGCACCACTTGCATCATGTGGAGCAACAGAAAGGTCAGTGAGCAGGGAGGCACGTTCTCTTTAGCTGGGCTTCTGCCCGGTGAGCTGCCTGGAGGTGCTCACGTCCCTCCAGATGGCCAGGGCTCACTCCTGGGGACAGCCAGTCCATGTAGGCCAGGCACTCATGTGTGCTTGAGCATGAGGAAGTGCTTCACCCCTGGTGTGTAAGGAAGTCAGTTAAGAGAGGAGCACGCACAGGTCAATTTTATGAGATGTCTTGGGTCTGCCAAATGCAGTGAAGTAACATCATGAAAGGCAGCGAGACGTTAACATTATTTCAAAAACGGTGAATTTTCATTAAAAGTGACACATAAATTCACAATGGTACACATCTTCATGACTCTGAAAACCCTAAACATTGTGTATGTGTATCACTTAATATAAAAATGCACACACAATACGCACATAGGATTTTTGCTTACTGGGTTTTCTAGAAGTAAAGCAACCTGGGGAAGTGTGAACACCTGTGAGCAGGGGCGTCAGGTACGGTAACGAAAAGTGCGGTCATGTAGGCCCCTGGGCTTTTCTGCACTTACCTCACAGCTCACAGAAGGATCACCCACTGACTGATGTAATTATCAATGTGGGTATGAACAATCCTATCCCCACTCAGTTAGAAGCTGGGCTTTCCACACGGTTACAAGGCACCCATAAAATATTAACTAACTTCTGTTTTCTTTGGCACATGTGATGTGGAAGATATAATAAAAAGTGTTTTCACATCTATCCATGACTCCATACACATTGGTGTTCAAAACAAAATAGCTCAGAACTCCCACTACAGGACAGGAAGGCTACGTTAACATGAAGGAAAATCCGTATTTCATAACACTGTTTCAGAGACTGTTTTGAATAACCTTCTTACAAGAATGGATAGAATACATACATTAGGGTCTCATAAATTTCAAAGAGCAGCTCTTCTCAGGGATGCTGATCAGTTTTAGAAATTTTGCTTTTTCAAAATTCTATTTAGCCCGTTTAGTACCTCAATTAAATGGCACCTAAGTTTCCTGAAATCAAAATTATGTGAGAAGTACAGTTTAAAAGGGTTTCCTGGTTATGTCATCCTCATTAAGTAAAGCAGAATTAATTAAAATAGTTTAAAGAATGTAATTAAAAACAATTCAGCTTCCAAATGAAATAAGGAAGTTCTAGAAATTATTTACATCACAGATTTGAGATGAAGACAATAGTTACCTATCATCAAAAGCTAATGAAATTGTACATTAATTCCTATTAGAATAAGCACCAAGCTCACCTCTGTTACGTGTGCCCAAATGAGCAGTTCCCTGAAAATTTATTATTTAAAAAAAAATATTTTACTCATCAGATTGACATCATTAAAGAATTTCCTGTAGACACTTTTTCCTCTGACATACACTGAATGTGAGGCTTCGAATCTACGGTGGGCTGTGGTATGAGGCAGTTTATAAATACGATGACAATAAATAATACTTTTCAACCTTTTTATTACTAAGAATTTTACACGTATGGCAAAAATAAGAATACTACGCCTGCACAGTTCCTACCAAGAATAAACTACTATTTCTTTAGGTTTGTAAACCACTGAACGCAAGTGGCAAAAGACCCTAAGTGAAGGGTGCTCTGCCCTGCTCACTGGCTCACACCGCGGGATCCGCGGGGATGGAACGGGGATGCGCCCAGTTCACCCAGTGCGAAGACCCACCGTCTCACAGTGCTGTTGCTGGAACTGGGTGGATCACTTCCGTGTTTCTTTTTTGTGAAAACTGAAGGCTGACATACACTATCTGTTTCAGGTGTACACGGCAGCGGTTCGCTATTTTTATACAAAATGCTCCCCGTCTGAGTGCGGTCGCCATCGGTCACCGCACAGCCCTAGTACAGTATCACCAGCCACACTCCCCATGCGGTACTGTACATCCCCGGGACTCATTTGATAACCGGAGGTTTGCGGCTCTCCACCCTCCTCCGCCCCCTCCCCTCTGGCAACCACCCATTTGTCTCCATGTCTTTGAGTCTGTTTCTCTTGTGTTTGGTTATTTAGATTCTGCAACTTTGGCTTTCTCGGACTCATTTCACTGAGCACCATACCCTCTAGGTCCATCCTTTTTGTCAAAAATGGCAAGATTTCATTTTTATGGCTGAGTAACATAGGTCTCTACCACCTCTCCCGTATCCATTCATCTACGGATGGATGCTTGGGATGTTTCCAGATCTCAGATATTGTAAATAATGCTGCTGCAAACATAGGGGTGGTGTGTATCTTTGTGAATTAGTGTTCATTTTGTTTGGATAAACACCCAGAAGTGCAATTGCTGGATCACATGGTGATTCCTTTTAATGTCTTGAGGAACCTCCACACCGTTTTCCAGAGGGGCTGCGCCCGCTTGCGTTCCCACCAGCCGTGCACGGCGGTTCCCCTTTCTCTGCATCCTTGCCGACACCTGTTGATTTTAGCCACTGTGACCTGTGTGAAGGAGATGTATCATCGTACTTTTAATTTGTATTTCTCCCACGATTAGTGATGTTGTGCATCTTTTCATGTGTCTACAGGTATTCTTTGAAAAAATGTCCTTTCAGATCCTCTGCCTATTTTTAAACTGGGGCGTTTTAATTGTTTGATACTAAGTTGTCTAAGGTCTTCATATGTTTTTGGATATTAACCCCTTACAGGATGGATGACTTGAAAATATCTGCTCCCATTCAATAGGTTCCTTTTTCATTTTGTTGATGGGTTTCCTTGGCTCTGAAGAGGCTTTGTAGTCTGATGAAATCCCATTTGATGGAATCCTGTCTGTTTATTTTAGCTTTTGTTGCCCTTCCCTGGAGAGACAGTTCCAAATAAATGTTGATAAGGCCGATGTCAAAGAGATTACTGCCCGTGTTCTCCTCTGGAACCTCTGTGGTTTCTGGTCTTCAGTCCTGGGTTCATCTTGTGTGGTGCGGGACAAAGGGCCGGTTTCCCTCTTCCGCACGCTGCTGTCCAGCTCTTGTGGCACCACGTGCGAGGACACTGTCCGCTCTTGCCCTCCTCGTCCTGCCTTAGTTGCCCATTTACGGGTGCGGTTTTTTTCTGTTCCCCTGGTCTGTGTGTGTGTCGTGCTGGGGCCACACTGTTAGGATTCTCTGGCTTTGCAGACATTCTAGGGTCTAAGGTGTCACCATTCCCAGATCTCATGGCGCCCAGCTCCACCCACTCTTCCTCTAGGATGGTTGTTCTACCCTGTGGACGCACAGCCTTGGCCTCCCCTTCCGCCACCTGGCCCGCACGCCTCCTGACCAGCAGCACCCGCCCCTGCGGAGCGCCCCCTGAGCGCCTGACTGCAGGCACTGCCGCCCCCCTGCCGCCCACCCCCTCACCGTGAAACACCGGCTGAGGCTGGCGAGGGGGTCCACAGGCACGCAGGCGGAGGCGGGTGACGGAGCTGCCCCACACGCCGCCCTCATCATCCTCCGTCCTTTCTGCCAACCCTCAGACCTCCTCACACCAGCCGCACAGGTGTGGTGCGGGGGCTCTGCCGCGGCTACATGTACTCTGGGGCCCTCACCGCTCATCCCGACTTGCGAGACTCGGGAATGGCTTCTGACCTCCTGACTGGTGCCGCCTTCCTAGAATAAGGACCCTTCATTCTCCTCCCTCCCTCAAACACAACCAGCAATGTCCACCGTCTACATGAAATGTCAGCTGGGCAGTGCACTTCACGGCTGCTGGGACCTGCCAGGCCCCTGAAATGCTAGACGATTACAGAATTAGAGCTCTCCAGTTTAGAAAATAGCAACTACCAGGAATCTCAATGAAATGATAGGAAAAAATAAGAAACATATGCATTTCATAAGAAACAACTCTAGTTTAAAGAAAAAACTGCTACCTCACAAGGAAATGTGTGATTCCTCCCCCTGGGTGGCACGCCTACCACAGGCCTTTCTCGTGTCCGCCAGCCTCCTGAGTAAGGGCTGCTGGCCTCTCTTCTGACTTCTCCTGCAGCAATTCTGGATTCCACAGCGGCACAGGGGGCTGCCCGCATCCCCCGCCTGGCACCCCACTGGCCGTCCCTGTGTTGAGTGGCGCAGGATCAGACCAGTGCCCGGCACCGCGCAGCATATCAGCTTCACGTCACCGTCATGTGTGGATCTGCACGGCCAGCATGGCCATCAAGATGCAGAGGCGTCCCATCTGCACCAACATGGTCCTCGCCTGCATCCGTGGCCACATCCATGCCCTCGCCCACCCCTAGTCTGGCACGACCCATCAGTTCTTCACCGCGCTGATTCTGTTTGTGACAATGGCCGTCCAGGCTGCCCGCCCAGCAGACATGAAAGTCCGACCCTTAGCCTTCTTGGACTCCATGCTGGCCTGGGAGCTGGGTCATCTGGACAGCCAGGAGAGGTTGGAAGTCTAGGGTCCCCACTTGGTCTTCGGAGACAGAGGGTGGGGCCTTTGCTGAGCACAAATGGACAGGGAACACTGTGCAAGCTGCTGCTGCACCATGCGCTGACTGGACACACTTACATGTGGCCATGGGATGGCCACCGCCGTGGTAACTCCTCCGTCCGTCACATCATCACGGGGCCACGTGTGCTGTGCTTTCTCCAACGGCTGGAATGGAAGCGTGAGTGTTCCTGTCTTGCCAGGCTGCTCCTTCGGTCACAGAGAGCAGCTCTTCTCGGCCTGTCTGTGCCCACTGGCATTTCTGCATCGCTGGCTTCTCCAGGCCCCAGTCTGGGCATGAAGCGGAACACCAGGGAACTGACTGCTGGTCCTCCTGATGGGGCGAGCCTGCCTTCCTCCCTCCCCGCTCACAGTCTTCTTGTGTGCGCTGCACGTAGCACGTCAGGTGCACGGTGTGCTCAGCAGGACAGACAGGGAGAAGAACATCCACTCCATCGTTCTGGAATTGGAGGCCTTCATTTATATTAAAAGTTGTAAATACTTGTTGTACCTTCTCACACCCTGGGATCACCTAGTTTAGGTATATAACCTCTTCCAACTTTTCCACTGGTAGAGACAAGTATGCATTTGTAAACTATTTTTTCACATGACTACACACAGGGGTATTCCACGTTATTTTTAGGGGGTATACCATAAACCCAGTATGGTACACAAGGTTCTGCTGGATCTTCCTCCCAAACACGGATACTCAGATGGTTTAAAATTTTTTGTTATCACCAAAAAATGCAGCTACAAAACCATTATTTATGTGGGGTAGATTCTTAAAGATGAGATTTCGGAGAGTACAGTTTGAATTTACATATAGGGCCATGCCAGTGACCCACACGTTATACTGACCAGGATGCCTTCCGCCCACATTGGGTGCTCAGCAAGGCCGTCGACTGGCATCAGCTCAGAATCACAGAACTGTTCAGAGGCACTCGCCCTAAATTATGTTAAGATTTGACAGTTACACATTTACTTACCTAGTGATAAATTTACATTTATACTGGTCTCCTTATGTAAATTCTACTATCCATATATACCTTTTTTTTAAAAAAGATTTACTTATTTATTTTGAGAGAGTGAGAATGAGAGAGAGAGAGAGTACAGGAGAGTGGGGAGGGTCAGAGGGAGAAGCAGTCCCCTCGCCGAGCAGGGAGCCCGATGCGGGACTCGATCCCGGGACTCCACGATCATGACCCGAGCCGAAGGCAGTCGCTTAACCAACTGAGCCACCCAGGTGCCCCTATCCATATATACCTTGCAAATGCTCACGTTCTTAAGAAGTCTTGAGACTACACACTGTTATAATAAAACATTTTGGTTTTAAATGAATAGTTTTTCTTTGAAGATTGCATGTATTTTACATCAAGGCAGCAGAGTGGGTAGGACCTCCAAGGTGCCCATGAGATTAGGTCTCCTGCTCCACGGCCTCAGATCAACAGGGTGGGGATGCTGCGTTCAGGCTGGGCAGTGGCTCTGTGTCTGACTGTGTGCATCCCAGCAGACCCTGAGCACTGCTGCCCACTCACCACCTGGGAGATTTTAAATCCTGATACCCAAGTCACAGCCCCTTATCACCTGGACCAGAGTGCCCGGGGAGAGAGCTGGTCTCTACACAAGGCAATGGTGGTTCCACGCAATATCTGGAGTGTGGGAAAAGGAAGGATCAGCTTCAGAGAATTAAGAGGAACGTAAACCCCACACTCCTGTGCCTCGGTGTTAAGACACCACGCTTCCAGCAATCGGTCCCCCTCACGTTGATTCTTTCCCTTCACCATTGAGTATGCTGTCAACTGGATCAGGGCCAAGACACCGAAGAGACAAAGCTCAGTGATGGCTGCTTGACCTCGCTCCCTTTCAAACGCACTTCCATGATCACCTCAACTGTACCGTGTGTATGAGAACTATGTTTATTTCACGCTTGGTATCAGCGTGTCCTCCTCCCACACTCTCCACTCATCATGGAAAAAGGAATTGAAACACACGATTGCCTCCATTGCCAAGGCGGTGACATGATACTGCTGTCCAACAAGCACGTCCCCATGACCCAGGGTGAGCGAGCCGTCCCAAGTCACAGCCAGCCTGTCTGGGAGAGGGTGTGGGCACGCCCAACTCACAAACCCAGACAGCATGTGAACAAAGGCGGGGGCGAACACACGCTTACCACGAGTTCACAGTCCGCACGACGTAAGGAATACAAAAGTGCATCGAAGTAAAAAGTATGACAAAGAAACCCAGACCCCTTGGCTGCATCAGTACCGCACGCAGCAGACAACCAGCCACTGGAAGAAACCTGCTACGACACTTCACCGAAGACACAGGAATGAACAGGACGTGCGCAGAAGGCACAGGTCGGACTGCGTTCTCCTGCGTCTTCTCCAGGACCCGGGGTCACACTGGCCTCTCCAGCACCAAAGATTCTCCTAAAGCAGTACTGCAGGAGACCTCCTCCTCACGCCGGAGGAGACATTGATACGTGGAGCACGGCAGCACGCATGGCCTCTGGCGTCTGTAAGCTCGGGCACCTGACACTGGGGATGCCTCTGCTCTTCATGCACGTGCTGACTCTGTCAGGTCATCAACCTCTGCTTCCCAACGGCAAGATTAGGAAGTAATTCTAAGGTTCATGGAATTAAATATAGTACTAAGTATAATGATTGAATGACAGTTTAGTTTTATCAAGGCAAAATATGCCTAAGCACCTGATTTAGCTACATCTCGTCCTTCATTAAGCTAAGTGTAATATCACATATTTTAACGTCCCAAATGTTGGCAAGGATGTGGAGAAAGGGGAACCCTCCTACACTGTTGGTGAGAATGCAAAGCTGGGGCAGTCACTCTGGAAAACAGTATGGAGGTTCAAGATGTTGAAAATAGAGCTACCTTACAACCCAGCAATTGGGTATTTACCCAATTACTAAATACCCCAAATACTTTGGGGTATTTACCCCAAAGATACAGATGTAGTGAAAAGAAGGGGCACCTGACCCTCAATGTTTATAGCAGCAATGTCCACAATAGCCAAACTGTAGACAGAGCCCAAATGTCCATCGACAGACGAATGGATAAAGAAGACGTGGTCCATATATACAATGGAATATGACTCAGCCATCAGAAAGGATGAATACTGAACATTTACATCAATGTGGTTGGAACTAGAGGGCATTATACTGAGCGAAATAAGTCAATCAGAGAAAGACAGTTATCATATGATCTCACTGAAACAAGGAACTTAAGAAACAAGGCAGAGAATCATAGGGGAAGAGAGGGAAAAAATCAAACAAGATGAAACCAGAGAGGGAGACAAACCATAAGACAAACCTCTTACCTCTAGGAAACAAGTTGAGGGTTGCTGGAGGGGAGATGGGTAAGTGGGGGATGGGGTAACTGGGTGATGGGCAGTAAGGAGGGCACGTGATGTAACGTGCACTGGGTGTAATATGAGACTGACAGATCACTGACCTGTACTTCTGAAACTAATGTTATATGCTAACTGATTTTAATTATAAATGAATAAATAAAGAGGAAGGGGAGGTTTGGCAGAAAGATACAGGATGCTGACACCAAAGGACAGAAACGGAAACAATTACATTACTGTTTCTCAACCAGATGAAAAAGTTTTCTAGCTAGAGCCCAAGGCTGGAAAGCACTGAACAAAAAAGCAGAAGACGCTTTGTTACGTAATACCCTCCTGTCCTGAAAACTGGATCTGTTGGAAAAACTGTTTTTTTTTCTTTTTTTAATTTCCTGACTTTGCAGACTATTGTTACTTGTGGTACTTAACACGGATTTAGGAATACGCGAATATTTTTAAAAGCAGATGACAATATGTTTAGAGAAAAACCACGTGTCCCCCTGAACTGGTTTTTGGAGCCACGCACGGAGTTATTAACGGCTGGCGGTCAACGCCACGAGGCAGCCTCGGAGTGCGAGCAGGAAGCCGCGCTGCGGCGGGAAGCGCACCTGAGACACGACGGGGTTGTGTGTGGGAGGTGCGGCTGACGGTTCTTCAGACACGTACCTCGTCCTGCCCTCAGGTGTGAGCCCCTCTGCACCTCTGCCTCGGTGGGCCGGAGAGAAGCAAGGGGAACCTGGGCGAGTTTGTGGAGAGGAGGGTCTACAGACTTCCATGCTCATGCGGCTTCCCTGGAGGGGCTGACGAGGAGCTGGTCCCGCTGGGCGGTCCCGAGGATAACCAGGCGCCGGCACACGTATGCTGCTCTAGTATGGGAGCTGACCTCAGGAGAACAACGCTGACTTAGAATGTCTTATGGCCAGACGCCCGACTGTGTGCAAACGCACCCGGGACACCCTCGGGGCGCGTGCTGGAGCATCGCTCTCACAGTGCTGTGTGTGCGTACGTGTGCATGTGCACATGCGTGTACACAGGTGTACCGACTGCGGGGATAAAGCAGAACATGCAAGAAATTTCAACTACAAATGTGAGAACAAGAAGTGCCAGGAACTGACTTCCGGCAATGTGTTTTCTGTCCCAACCCGTCTGCGTTTCTTAAGGGAAATGTCCAACGTACCCCAAAGCGGACAGAATGGCATCATGTAAAGTGGCGAATGGAGGCCTCACATCAGCAAGGACCACCTCAGGGCCACGCTCCTGGGACCTGCCACTTCCTGCCTGAGCGTGTCAGCTATTAACAACAGAAGGGGCTGCTACAATAAATGTAACCCCCATGTTATCACAGCAACAAACAGCAGGAGCTCCTCAGCATCAAATACCAAGGCCAGGCCTGGTTCCCGTTGTGTTTCTACACTGTTTGCTTGAGTGTGGGTCCAGGTGAAGCCTCCTGAGCCCAAGGCCACAGTCTTCTCTGCTCTCTCGTTCTTCCTTGTAAATGAACTTGCTCCAGTGTGTTCCCTACGGTCTGGACTTGGGTGCTGATGGGCCTCTGGGCTCTGCAGACACTCTGTGCAGAGGCAGAGCCCCTCTGTCAGAGGCACATCCGCCCGCCTCTTCCTGTGCCAACGATCAGGTCCTATGCCCATTAACCCACCACAGCTTGAGGGTGGCATCTCTCTGAGTCACATGGTAGATGGTTTACTCAGAGCATCTTGCTCCCGAGACTACTGAAGACGAGCATTCTGGCATTCCCAAATGCAATACTCCATGTGGACAGCAAGTATTTTCCAAAACCAAAGGCACATCATGATTACTGCTCCGATCACAGACTGTTTCTAGACAGCAAATCTGGAGCTGTAGAGTGACTGCTATTTTATTTTATTATTTATTTATTTATTTTTAAAGATTATTTATTTGAGAGAGCAAGAATGAGAGAGAGAGAGTACATGAGAGGGGGGAGGGTTAGAGGGAGAAGCAGGCTCCTCGCTGAGCAGGGAGCCCGATGCGGGACTCGATCCCAGGACTCCAGGATCATGACCTGAGCCGAAGGCAGTCGCTTAACCAACTGAGCCACCCAGGTGCCCCGAGTGACTGCTACCTTAATACACTGCTTTAGCTCACTGTCCTCAGTCAGCCTGGTGATAGCATTTTAAGTTCTGAGATGAAAACTCCAACTACGCAGTTACGTTTGCTTCCTGCTGCCGTTTGGAGAACTCTCTAGAGTAATGCACAAAGACCCCTTGAAATTATGGGAGGCCACAGAGTTCCCATAGACACATACAAGCACATACTAAAATAGTAAATACACTGTTGCATTTAAAAATTTAGTTTAAAATAATTAAAAGATAACATATCCAGATTTAAACTATTTCTTTCTTCTTTTGGGCTTTGTTTACATTTATTTTTTATTTTTTGGGTTATGTTTATAAAGATTTTTATTTTATTTTTTTATAAAGATTATTTATTTATTTATTTATTTATTGAGAGCGAATGGTAGAGAGAGAGCACGAGAGGAAGGAGGGTCAGAGGGAGAAGCAGACTCCCCGCTGAGCAGGGAGCCCGATGTGGGACTCGATCCCGGGACTCCAGGATCATGACCTGAGCTGAAGGCAGTCGCTTAACCAACTGAGCCACCCAGGTGCCCTATAAAGCTTTCTATTAAGATAGATACCTAGAAGTTCTTTATTCTGGTGCTTCATGGAGCCAAAGAGAATGAAACAAAAGACAAGTTTAGAGTAGTTTCTGAAAACTCAGCAGTTTAAAAAAATGATCATTTTAGGTCTTAAATGTAGGTCTGTGATCCATCTGGAGCTAGTTTTTGTGTGTGGTGTGAGGTAGGGGTCCCCCTTCATTCTTCTGTATGTGGACGTCCTGCTCTCCCTGCCTGTCAGTTGAAGGGGCTGGTCCTCCCCAGTGAGGATGGCGGCACCCGTGCTGGAATCCAGTCGACCGGCAGCGTCAGGCTTTAGTTCCTCCCGGCACACCGTCCTGGCAGCCTTATTGGAAGTCGTCTGAGTGTCCAGCTAGGGACTGATGTCCGGACTGTGGATGCCACCCCCTCGATCTCAAGGTCTGTCCTCACACCAGCACCATCCTGTCTTGATCCCTGCAGCCTGGTGGCAGGCTCTGGGATGAGGAACTGTGGAGTCCTTCCATTTGCTCTTGTCCCAAGATTGTTTACACCACTCTGGGCGCCCACCCTCCCTGCATTTCCACAGGAATTCTAGGATCAGCTTGTCAATTTCTCCAAAGAAGGCAGCTGGGATGTTGAGAGGAATCGTGTAGAATCTGTAAATCAATTTGGGGAATCCTATTGCCATCTTAACACTATAAAATACTGATTTCATTTTTTTGATGCCATCATAAACAGAATTGTGTTCTTAATTCTATTTTTGGATAGTTCGTTGCTAGCGTATAGAAATACAATTCATTTTTGTATATTCATCTTGTATCTCAAACCTTACTAAATTCATTTATTGCTTCTAACAGATTTTAGGGGATTCCTTATGATTTTCTTTTTTTAAAGATTTTATTTATTTGACAGAGAGAGACACAGTGAGAGAGGTAACACAAGCAGGGGGAGTGGGAGAGGGAGAAGCAGGCTTCCTGGGGAGCAGGGGCTTGATCCCAGGACCCCAGGACCATGACCTGAGCCAAAGGCAGACATTTAACGACTGAGTCACCCAGGCACCCCTCCTTATGATTTTCTGTTTGAAGACCATGTCACACACAACTAGCTTCACTCCCCTTTATAGCATGGATGCCTTTCTCTTCTTGCCTACCCGCCCTGGCTAGAACCTTGCTCATAGCAGCATTCTTCCAAACAGAAACAGGAAAACCTACACTAATGTCCCTCAACTGAGATGGAAATGAAATGTGGTCTATCCACACGACGGAGTATCGCCTGCAATAGAAAGCAGTCAGGTACTGAGACACGCGACAGTGCGGGTGAACCTGGAAAGTGTCTGCTGAGCAAATGAAGCCAGACACAGAAGGCCACACGGTGTGAGCTTCCACTCCTGGGAGAAGTCCAGCACAGGCAGACCGGCTGAGGCATACGGTCGACCAGGGGTCACCGAGGGCTGAGCGAGGGCAGGGAAGCAAGGGGGTTGCTGCTGTGCACCAGGTGGCCTTGTGAGGGAGCTCGGACCGCACTGACAGCACACGGTGGTTGTGCCCAACGCTGGCGCGACCTGCCCCAGTGGCCTGCCGTCCGAGTCAAACGCTGCATCTGGTACCCTCGTCCTAGTTGCTGATAAATCACGTTTTATGGAGGTTATAACAGACATATTCAAACAAATGACTATCATTTCATCAAATAAACAATGAAATTTTTGGCTCAGTTATTTTGCCATTTGGATGAATGCATCTGCATCTCGCTGGGTGAGAGACTGGGTTATGGATGCAGACGCTCCTTTATGTAGGGGCGCGTATCTTCTAACATACTAAGGTGAATCCTGGAAGGATCTTTTTAACTTTCAATGATGTTTCTATTTCACAGCAGACCCTGTAAAACGCTGAGCAGGAAAGTCAGGGCGAGTTTGAGACTTTCTACACCCTCTTGTACAGCAGGGGCGTCTAAGGTTAAGCCAGTTACTAAAAGAGTCAGTAATGCAAAACCGCTTTTCAAATCTTAAACAATTTTCATGATTTCAATCAATTGATAGGTCATACAATTTTTGTCATCTTAATTCAACTGTTAGTATGTCCCAAGTCTGAAGCTTCATGATAGGGATGGGCAGACGCCACCAGAAGGCTTCCCCGCGACCTGGCCGTTAGGAGAGCGCCAGGGACGGAAAATGTCTTTGGACAAAAGGCGTGTTTTGTGATTCCTGAAGAAGGAAAATGCTGTAGCTCCTTAATAAGGCAGAGGGCTCTGGAGGACGAGCAGCAAAGCAGGTAGAGGGGAACTCAATTTCTAAGGACAAAGTCCTGCAGGCACACGTCTCAGGGCAGCGACGGAGACGATTCACAGGCAGGCAGAGGACACGTTGCTGGAGACGCAGCTGCAAAGTGTTCTGACCCAGTGTTTGGCGGGTGGCGCGGCCACACCGCAGCTCGTGCGTGGGACAGCCAGGGCGTGGCAACCACACAGAAACAAAGGAAAGTCTGCCCGCGGCACACTGGGGACAGGCCACCCACCCAACCCCATGGACTTCCAGCGCAGGATCCAGGCCGTGAGCAATGATCACGTGAGATCAACACAAAGCTACTCAGACTTTACCACGAAGCAATGAGGGATGGAAACACAACTTCTAATACCCTGCAGACTGTGGCCATATTCTTTGTTAATCTGTATTTGCTGTAAATGAGGCTTTCTCAGAAGACCGCGGTTCCCAGTACAATAGGCCTCTGTTTAACCACTGCCTGCATCAAGTGCCTCACCTGGGGTGAACAGCCCAGCACACACACAAGTGCGCGCTCCGGTCATGCACAGTGCCAGACCCTGCAGGTGTGTTGGCGCCAGAGGCCCCAGCTGTCATCTGCAGGCCAGAGAGCCTGTGCCTGGCCCCAGCTTACAGGGCCCCTGGCTTACGGGACATAACCCCCAGCTCCAGGTCTCCCCGGCGAGGCACGCACGCCATGGTCCGCTGCCCCTGCCACTGTGGACACGGCGCTTCCCGCTGCAGAGGATGCGGCCTTGGGAGCTGACACGAGCCGGGTGCAAACCGCACGGCCAAGCCAGGTAACGGGTGCTATCGACACGGTGCGCATCCTAAATGACCTGTCTCAGGGCGTGGTTTGGGAATGCTCTGTCATACAGGAGCATAAAGATTCCCAACAAAGGAATTCGCGGCTCGCTCTAACAGGCTGCAGCCGGAGCGAAGTTTTAGGATTTCCGAGCCCTCCGCAGCACCGCTCTCAGGAGCAGCCGGCGCAGAGATGGGGGCTCCCCAGCGGACTCGGTGCAGACGACCTGCCCTAGCATGCCAGCGCCGTCTGCTCAGTTATCACGGCACGTCCACCATTTCTGGGCAGTGTCAACATGCTCTGCACCCTGGCAGCTAACAGATGTCCGCTCTTGTCGAATGAACTGCTTCATGTTTCCCGCACTGCTGGCCACACGCGTCACTATGGCAACATCATTCATTTCAGATCTTACCGGAAACGTGCACCCCAATCAAACCTAATTACACCACACCGCTTTCTTGTCCACAAGAAGGAAACTGTAATGCAATTGCGGGACACTTCGTTCTCTGTTCTGCTGGGGCAAACGAGAGGCCGCGTGATGGACGCTTCTTGTCAGAAAGCGTATTGATGAGGCACAAGCCCGATCACGATCACACCGAGGACCGCCTTATGGGCAGGTCAGCAGCGAAAGGCTCCTCACACAGCAGCTCATTCGATTAAGCAGATGATGTCTGCATACGGTCTTACACCCCAAGTTCTCTACCCTCTGCCAAACCACCACCCCCGTCAGACCCTCTGCGATGGTGGAGCCCACCATAGTGACCACTGGGCCCCGGCCAACTGCAGAGGACCTGAATCAGTCACACGACGAGAATGCTACAACACAGAGCACAGTTACTTCAGTCCCTGCCGGACGACGCTTCCCAGTAACAACAGATACGCAGCTGCGCCGGACCCCCCGGCAGGGCAGGTGAGCGCAAGTTCGAGCCATGCAGCCCTCCCGGCAGACAACGCATGGCTCTGCTCGGAGGCTTGGGGGTCCCCGGAGGCCGCACGCTGCCCAGAGGTGAGGGCCCAACCCCCGTGTGCCGGCGGCCTCCATCTGTGTGAGAAGCTGGTTTCTAGACTAGTCCTACTATGTGCTGGCAGTGTGGTGACAATTACACAACTCGTCCTCGATGTCCTTCTCCTGCGATTTGGTCCGTGTGGCCTTTAGAAGCAGCCAAGGCAACACTCCCTCCTGAGTGCCCTCAGGGAGGAGGACCCGTGAAGGGCAAGTGCCCGCGGCCCCATGGCCCCAGGGCGAGGACAGGCACAGGGCTGGCACAGCGTGTGGCTCGCCTGATGTGCCGTGGGTGGCGTTCACCTTCCGATTACGGAGAAAGGGTCTGAAAAAGCTCAAGACCAAAAATTTTTAAAAACACTAAAAATGTTTAAAACTCCATGTGGCTCCAACACTAGGAAGTGGTGACAGAGGGTCCCTTCAGTGACTTCTGGAACAAAAAGGCCTTTTGGAAAATGAAATGTGTAAGATTCTCTCACTCACATATTTTATATAATGTTCTGTAATTCTTTTTAAATCTCAGAAGCCCAGATTATTTATTTTTGCTTTGTGAAAGCAGCAGAGTGAGACATGAGGAAAATGGGGTTTTACTTTATGACTCTGGGCAAAACCACTCTTCCTTATCCTGGATGGAACTCAGAATTCAAAGACAAATGGAGGAGCTATGGTGAAACAAAGGAGAATGATGACCCCATCACCATTTAAAATGCATACTAAAAAGTTAGCATTTTAAGAAGAAATGATGTCACAAAATCCTTCTTCCCTTGCTGATATCACACATCCAGAGACACGGGAAGAGGAGAGAGAACCAGTCACTCTCAAGCATACTGTGTGCTGACACATGCTTCTCGTTTGCGAACCGACGTGAAATCACAGGCACCACACTTAGCTGTGTTACATGCAGATTTCAGTGGCCACGAGAGCAGGTGGGCTGCAGACAGGACAGCCCAGCCCGCACCTGCTCCCCGGATAAGCACGCCGCGCACCTCACACACAGGGCAGGAGGGGAGCACAGAATTCCGAGAGGGGAAGGCCCCAGACCTTTCTGGGTTCAACATTAAACCGTGACACCGTCATTGCTAGTTAGCATTCAACTGCAAACACTCCACAATTTATGCATTGTACTGATAACCGCTTTTGTTATGTTCAGTCTGGTTTTGTTGTCCAAGATGATGCCATGGACATCCCTGGGCTTGTCTCCTGCTGCGCGTGCGCACGTGTCTCCTTGGGGAGCAGGAGCCAGAGGGGCACCGCGGTGCGCAGGCTGTCGGGGCTCGTCCGTTCGGACAGAGCGGTGGCCACCAGGTAACGCTCCCACCAATGGTGCAGACAAGGTCCTGGGGCAGTGTGCGCCTCAGACAGGTCGGACTTTTCCACACGGGGTGTGGCACTGAGATGCCCACCCTCTCGCTTAGCTCCTGCTCAGGTCTTCAAACTTATATCCATGCAGGCTTTACACAAGTTCTGCTTGGATTTATTTCTAATTACTTTATACATTTTGCTGCTATTCTAATTGGCCTTTTTGGAATTAAGTGCCCCCACTGTTGCTGGTATGTGGAAATGTAGTTTAATTCTGACACTGAATTTGCAGGTGTGACTAAGTCCTTCTGTCATGCGGCACCCTTGCCTCAGGGCTCCGTTGGGCTTCTCTGTGAACACGCACAGATCTGTGCACTTGGGGCACAGCGTGCCTGTTTGTGCGGGACTCCGAGTGCATGCTGCTGTTCCTGGTTTCCGATTGTATTTATGCACAAGGTCCAGGCTGCTGAGTGCAGGGCTGAGAATAGCTGGGCTTTTCCTGCCGCCGGTGGGCAGCCTGAGAGCCTCCCGTGCTGCCCCCCACAGACCTGTGTGCTGTAAACTCACAGATTCCCCAGGACGCTCTTCTGTGGGGTCACTTCAGGAATCTTTTTGAGTTTGGGTTTGCTTCACTCCAGCTTCTCCATCAAAATAGTCCCACCTGTCTCCCAGAAATAACTCAACCTCTGCGGAGGCACGCCTGCGTGTCTCCCACACTTTATTCTCTGGATCTTTTCCTGTCGGCTCAGTGAGGATGGGAAGGGAGAAATCTGATGGCATTTTCACTGCCTACCTTCTTGAGTCTGAGCTCCTCGTTACTTTGGAGTTCTTCGGACTTACGAGCATCACCTGACGGGACAGCCCCCGACGTGCCATAATGACCAACCCTGACCACAACCAAATGCCGCTGGGGTGCCCGGCTGGCTCAGTCAGTGGAGTGTGTGACGCCTGATCTCAGGGTTGTGGGTTCGAGCCCCACGCTGGGGATAGAGATTACTTAAATAAAAACAAAAAAACCCACTCTAAATTAAAAAACAAAACAAAACCACGTGCCACAGGCAACTGGATTTTGACTGGAACTGCAGTAAACCTATCACTTCATCGTGAAGGCAGGCTCTACGCAATCCCGTATCTTCGCGCTGGGGACCTTGCGCTGGAGACTGCAGTCTGTCCCTTCACTGGTTTACGTCTTCCTTCACGTTTCTCTGTAAGGTCTGATCATCCTCACACACGCCCTTCACTCCCCTCACGTCGGTATGCCCACGTGTTTCACACGTGCTTGCGCTACCACGAGTGGGGCCTTCCCTCTTCCGTCCGCTTGACACGCAGGGAGCTACTTTATTATTCTGACCTGTGACCTGACACTTCATTGGTTCGTACTCTTAGCAGTTGATTCCCTTGGTTCATTATTTCATCTACAAATATTTGCTCCATCTTTCAGGCAGAGAGCTTATTTCTAGTTCTTGTCTTACTGCAACGGCCAGAATGAAACATGTTAATAGGGCGGTTAGATTTCTCTCTTTCCAGACTAAGCTTTTTCTAGTATTTTATTAAAAATAATGTTGAATTTTACTTGAGACACATTTTATCATATTATACAAGTATCCTTAGTTCTAGTTCACTAAGAATTACTATGAGATATTTTTTAAGACTTATTTATTTTAAAGAGAGAGCATATGTGACTGAGGAGAGAGGCGGAGGGAGGGAGAATCTCAAGCAGATTCCCCCACTGAGCACAGAGCCCAACACGGGGCTTGATCTCACGACCCTAAGACCATGACCGGAGCTGAGATCAAGAGTCAATGGGCAAGGGACTGAGCCACCAGGCGCCCCAAGAGTTACCAGGAATTTAAACTATGAATGAAGAAATCAGGAAGGGATTTCACCTGTTGCTAGGATTTTCACTGGATTCAGTTTATGTTTTATTTATTATGTTAAGGATTGACAAGGATTCTTTGATGGAATAAGGGCAAATAAAATTTGGGGCAGGGACCTGAGGGTGGGATAGTCACTTGGAAGGCTCTTCAGGAGAACATTACTGTCAAAAGACCAAACCCACACACATCGTGTTACATTCTTCCAACAGCTCACAAGTATCATCCTGTAATAAACAGGCAAGCAGTATTTCCTCTCCAGAAGCCGCACTAATAAAACAAAGAACGCTATGGCAGCAGAGAATCAAAAATATATAAACATGTCATTTAAATCTCTAAGGATTTAACATTTTGCTAATTCTAATGATACTGTGTTTATTCAAAGGTGAAGGTTAGTTGTGTGCCAGTGTTCAGCGGAGTCTGGAAAATCCTAAATTTGAATGACTTCAATACGCCGCTACACATGCACGCACGCACACATGCATGCACACACAGACGCGCCAGGGTCACCCTGCACTGGATGTCGGTGAGCGCACACAGGCACATGCACACCATCGTCACCCTGCCCTGGACGCCGGCGAGCACGCAAAGGCAAACATGAACCAGGAGCAGTACCTGTTTTGTCCGTGAGCAAGTACACCAGGCGCCCCAGCTCCTCTGGGATGGTGCTGGTCCGCACAACCGTGCCGGGGATGCTCTCGTCCTTCATGATCTTCCATCCATATGCGGCTTTGCCCATGTCCAAGTTCACACGCAAACTGCCAAACAAAACCGGTTCATTACAATCGTTAGCAGGGTCCAAACCTACACGATATGTTCAAACTCACGTTTTCCATACAGGCGTATTATCTTTAACCTCACGGGAACTAAGTAGGTAATACTGTATTTCAGACTTTAAAATAAATGAATTTGTTGACACTTAAGCCAACAAACCTTTTGAGGCCCCTTATCATGTTTGTAGGCGACAGTAAACAGGCTCCTCATCCTGGTCCTCCAGTGGGGCGTGCGGAGGCAGATGTGGGAGGAGAAGGTGGATGTGCGTTAAGTACCCCCGCTCAGACACAAAGGAGAGATGGTGCGTGTGTAAGGGGTTTAGGCAGCATCCCACTCGGAACAGATATTCAAAATGCATCATGACCTTGATCCGCTCATTTTACAAGAACAAACAGGATGCTCTCCTGGGACGATGAATGCCGGACCGAACACATCCTGGGAAGACTAGGCCCCTCACAATACCAGGCTCCCGAGCAGGGACCCCCCTGAGGACTGGGGCGGTGGTGTGGCCTGAGCAGAAGCACAGCGGGGGAGAGTGGCAGGAGGTGGGATCAGACGTGGCAGGGGCCAGACCATGGTGCAGAATGTGGGTTTCACAGTCAGGGCAACGGATGAAGGGCTCCTCTGTGACCCCAGCGGCACTCAGCTCCCTGCGGGGCTTACTGACGTGCTCACTCTGCTCCCAACTTCACACACAACCAGCTTTGCTCTCGTTCACATTCAGACTCAAGACCATTCAGATATGCTTCCAATTCTAGAAAAAAATCTGTGCCTGATTGGATTTTGTCAAGAAAAGAGCAGATGTGGTATGTGATATACCTACACAATGCAGGGAAGCTGTTGACAGTCACTCATTATGACCAACACGGCAATTCATACAGATCTACCTACTAAGAAACGCACCCTTGAGAAGCAACGTGGAGGACTCAGAGTCAGTGGAGAGAGTCCAATTTGTAGGTAAGTTAAAGAAAATTAAAATAATCATAATGAGCTATTTGTCCATAAAGCTCACATCTTAAAAATCCTAAGAACTCTGAGGGTCAGAAAGAAGAGTTTTAATTGACAAGTACACAGACTTCCACAGGCAGGCGGGAAGTTTTCAAGAGTTCACAGGGTGCTGCTGGGCTTGGGGCGGAGTGGAAACCCAAGGAGCACCTTCTGGGTTCATCTGCGGTGCTCTCTTCAAATCATGAACGGTTAGGGCTTAATAAAACCACTGCTATTGTCACATAGCTGTAAGAATTTGTTATTTCACGAAATACTGAGTCACAAATAAACGTCAGTGGACTATTTTTGGCTGACGGCACACACCCTCAAGGCCAGTGAACAGAGAATGCGGATAATCTTCAAGGAAAAATAAAACACAAGTTCACTTTACAGGTGAAAACTATCATAGAAAATGTATCTTCAACTAAAACTGAAATACCACACAGGAAGCAGAAGCTTGAGTTTACACGCATTGTATATTTTGGTCAAATGTTCGTATAGTTTGCTTTTTAATGTTAAAAATCTCTAGAAGCTCAAACCTCAAACACTAAGTTGACAGAGTAAGTATAATTATCATCACTATACTTAGTAATGTGCTAATTTATAGAATTTTAAAATTTAGACCTCCGCACGTCTAGTAAAGTACTTTACAGTAACATGACCTATGAACAAGAAAACATTAAGCCTACCATTTTGAGAATTACAGAGATAGATCAAAAGGTAATGGATACCAGTTCTCTTAAGCTCATTTTATTGCTAACTGACCAACTGTGATTTTGTGATCAAGAGATCCATTTCAAATGAAGTGGAAAAGCTGTCTGCCATTTTAGACAGTCACGTGAACAAGAAGGCCACGGTGGCCCTCGCTGTCACACACACCGAAACGGAGCCCCTGGACTCTGCGCAGCGTCAGGAGTGTCAAGAAGGGGCGCCGCAGCCGAGCACAAGGCTGACCGGGGAGCAGGCGCCTCCTGGGGGCTCCTTCCTGACCAAACAGTCCCACCTGGCCTCACCTCACCGCCGGGAAATGTCGGAGGAGGGAACCCGAGCCCTGGAGCAACAGGAGGCCTATTTCCCTCAGTGCCACGGTGGGGCCAGGACCCCACTCAGCCCACCCGCTGCCTGCTGCATTCAGACTGTCCTGTGATACGACGGTGCAGTGGCGCTGGGCGGCACTCGGGCTCCCGGCTGAGCCAGGCCCTGCGCCTGCAGCGCTCCCCAGGGAACGCAGCCGCCCAAAAGGGCTCACACACTCCTGCCTGACTGAGGCGTATGTGTAGATCTTAATCTGAGCAAAAGAAAAGTCATTTTAATGAGTTCTATCAAAAGTAATCAAAGCTTTTTCCTGTAAATTGTCATCTGTGGGAAATGGCACAGATACCGTTTTATCTGAATCTCCCCGCAAATTTTTCATTTTGGGACATCTTTAACCTCTTTTTTGGGGTGCGGAGCCCAATGTGGGGTCTAAACCCATGACCCCAAAATCAAGACCCGAGCTGAGACAAAGAGTCGGATGCCCACTGAGGAAGCCATCCAGGCGCCCCATCCACCTCTTCCTGACACACCGTGGATGGCAAGGGATGGCACCAAGATCCTCACTGGCTGCACTCTCCCAACGCTGGGCACGTGGAGGGGAACATTCAAGTCTCTTCTAGGAATCTGGACCTCTGTCCTGGGCTTGAGACCAGTGTATTCTGTTGCCTGCAGACGATCCTACCTCAGACTCATCACAGATCCCCTCTACATGAATATATACAAGGGAGGGTAACATTCCCCCTTCCTCGTCTTCCGGTGCCAGACAAAACAAAACAGAGAAATCTACTCTTTCTCAAGGAGGAGGAAACACTCCTTGGGACCACCTGTCACCTGAGCCAGAACTGCCGAAGGACTCCAGGTTCCTTTTCCCTTTCATTTCCCTTATCTCAATAATCAACTCTGGCCCACTCAACCTCCCCAATTCTCCGAACCCTCTTTCTATGCTCCATCAGGAAGAGGCATGGCCAACTGAATTTTACAGGGTTAAGGCTAGGTACGACTTGTACTGATTTTTTAATTTCCAAATTTACCAGTTCTATGATCTTGGACAAATGACACACTTGATCTTTCTGAGCCTGTCATAGTACCTCTAAAATGCCATCTACAGGGAAGGTCACTGTCGGTATCGGCACTCATGCATAAAAGCAGGTTACTGAATTATGTTACTGGAGCAGAATATCACTGTCTCAACAGTCGGGAGAAGGTTTTATAGAAAAGATGAGCCCTGAGCTAAAATGGAACGGACCCGGGCGGGCAGCATGTTGCGCACCACTAGGGGAAGGCGGGTCGTCAGCAAACCTCCTGAGCTTGGAAGGTACCGATGGCACGTAAGTGGAACAAAGGTGGGTACACACCTAAATCCACCGAGAGTCCACCTGAACCGCATCAACTACACACACAGACACAAAGAACGTACAGCCTTCAGCCCTAAGAAACAAAAAATCTGGTAAGGTATGAAAGTAGTTTAAATTGGCATATGCAAATTCTACATCACATTATTAAGTTGTTGAATGGGTGTGGGAAGATTAGAGATTGGAAATGAAATAGGAGAAATAAACGGAGCATCGAGGTTCCAGATCAAGTGAAGCAAAAAATGCCAGAGCCACAAGGAGAGTCAGAAGCTGCACACGAGGCAGCGGGATGCCCGGGAGTGTGCCAGGACCTGGGGCCCCCCGGAGGGCTCCGAGAACACACCCTTGCTCCGTGCCACACTTAGGGAGACAGGGGCACAGTAAGGACGGTCTTCAGGGAGACTCGCCTTTTCGCCTTCTGTTCAGAGTGATGTCAGCCCCAGCTCCTCAACATCCCCCACAATCAAATATTAATCATAGGCTCAGATTATCAGGGTGAATGGCAACAGGTAATTTAGCCTTCCCAACCATTCAGAGTTGTTTCAGTGTTTACGTGGGGGGACCACATGAACTACACTATGCGCCAGCTGGAGCCGAGAGAGGGGGTGTGTGTGTGTGTGTGTGTGTGTGTGTGTGTGTGTGTGTGTGTGTGTGTGTGTGTGTACTGACAGGTAAAACACACCATACAGCAACAGCATAAAGATATTTCTGCAGGAGTGAGGCCAAATATTTTGTGTCAATACGTGAAAGAGATAAATATTCCTATTAAAGGGCCAGCACTTCCTGTAGTTCATAAATAAGAGTACTAATTAAATGCAATTTGATACACCTTAAAATGAAATGTCTCTGGTAGTCTAAGAATAAAGGAATGGCAAAGGTGTATAAGACCCCAAATTAAGCATGTAGCGGTTGTGTCAAAATATTCATAAGAAAGCTATAACCAGGCTAAAAAAGACCAGATGAACAGGTGGAAGGCAGGGATGCCTGGGTGGCTCAGTAGGTTAAGCGCCTGCCTTCAGCTCAGGTCATGATCCCAGGGTCCTGGGATCGAGTCCTACATTGGGCTCCCTGCTCAGCGGGGAGCCTGCTGCTCCCTCTCCCACTGCCCCTCCCCCCTGCTTATGCTCGCTCTGTCAAATAATTTAAATAAAACCTTAAAAACAAAAGCGGGGGGGGGAAGCTACATCAACATAATACAAGCCATACCATGAGAAGCCCACAGTGAGCACCATACCAGATGGTGAAAGACTGAAACCTTTTTTTTGGTCAGGATGCCCACTTTGACTATGTCTATTCAGCTTAGAACATAGTACTGGAAGTTCTAGCTACAGCAATTATGAAAGAAAAAGAAATAAAAGCCACGTTATTGGGAAGGAATAAGTAAAATTACTTGTTTGCAGATATGATCTTGTATGTAAAAAACACTGAAGATTCCACAAGAAGATTGACCTAACAAATGAATTCAGCAAAGCAGCAGGCCACACAGTCAACATACAAATATCAGCTGCATTTCAGGGGCGCCTAGGTGGGGTAGTTAAGCATCAGTTAAGTGTCCAACTCTTGGTTTCAGCTCAGGTCATGATCTCAGGACAGTGTTAAATGACGCTGGCTTTTTAGAGCTAGTGGCGGCAGTAAAGGACACTAGGACTATTGGCAGAGTTTGCAGCCCCGCCGCGATGGCGCTTAGGCGCCAGCAGTTGTACCCTCTAATGCTTTGTGTCATCAGCTCAAATGTCAACACAATGAGAAAGGAAATAATGGCTCAGTACCCTTATGAAAACAGTTTTGACCTCACCAACCCCCTCAAAGGGCTTCCAAGCATCTCGAAGGCCCACAGAACAGAGCTCTCAGGGGCATCCCATAGTGCTCCAGAGCTACATGGATAACACATTCCTGAGCTGGAGTCCCAGGCAGGCCTTCAGGGGCAAAGCAATGCATCTACCACACCTGGCCCTGAGCCTGACCATTCTGGGGCTTCATCACCGAGAGCCCCAGGCCTACTCATCAGAGAGTCCTGCCCTTTCAGGGCAAAATTCAATCCTCTGTTCAGCAGGGACTGTGACTCCCTCACAGCTGGACATTCCAACTGATGTTCTGTCTAGAGGGTGCTGCAGGAACAGTGCAGAGCAGGGGCCTGTCTGAGGGGGTATGCCCACCTGAATCCGATCTGACACTGGGCAGACAGGCCCCACCGAGCACCTCAGCCCCAGCATCAGAGAGGAGGTGGGGGGAATTCTGAGGCACCACAGTGCCTGCCCACTGACCGGACCCCACATCCCACTCCTCCCACACACTTACTTCTGAGCCTAAAGGAAGGGAGGCCTGAGAGCCAGGCTAGCCTCACAAAATCCAGTAAAGCATAGAGCCTCGCCTCAACCATGCTCTGTTGTCAACATGGGAGAATCTCTTGGGACCCTGCACAGAGCACCAGGCAGTAGGGACACTCTACCAACTCTAGGGCATCACTGTTGGCCTAGGAGAAGCTGGCCCACAAATACATGTCCAGAGGAGGAGAAATAAATGATGGGTGCCATGTGGGACGTGTCTAAGAGCAAGAGGCCCCTGGGGATCCACCTGTGTCAGGGGAAAGGGGGAGTGCCATATGGGGGCTGGAGCCCAGGTTTGGGAGCTTCAGGAGGTAGGGAAGGGAGGTGGCCAAAACAAGGTCACAGATGCTCACATGGACGCTCATTCCTAGGCCCTGAGATGAAAAGCAGCTTTACACACCTTCTCTCAATATCAGCCTCCATGCTAACCCACATGGATTAACACCCGCATTTGAAAAGACCATTAAACCGAAACTTTCAGATTCCTAAGTGGACCTAGAGAAGTGTGGCTACCTCAAGATTAACAATTTTTTAATTAGCAAAACAATCTGCTTCAGTATTATCTGTGTAATTAATGAGGTAATAAAGTCTAGAAAATGCAGCAACAGTTTAATCAAAAGGAGTTATGAAAGACATTGGTAAGAAACATAGTTCTGTTATAAAATCTCCTATTTTTTTAATATCCTATGTTTAAAATTCCATGAAAACTCAAACAACTGTCTGGGACACTAAATACTATTGACCCTTTCCTTGAACATGGATTTGAATTGCGCAGGTCCACTTACACATAATTTTTCTCTATAAATACAATATAGTACTGTAAATGTATTTTCTCTTCTTTATGATCTTTTTCCTTATGATTTTCTTAATCTTATAATTTTTTTCCTCTACATTACCTTACTGTAAGAATGCAGCATATAATACATATAACACACAAAATATGTGTTAATCAACTGCTATGTTGGGAGTGCCTGGGTGGCTCAGTCAGTTAAGTATCTGCCTTTGGCTCAGGTCATGATCCCAGTGTCCTGGGATCGAGTCCCATATTGGGCTCCTTGTTCAGCAGGGAGCCTGCTTCTCCTTCTGCCTCTGCCCCTCTCCCTGCTTGTGTGCTCTCTCTCTGACAAATAAATAAATAAAATCTTTTTAAAAAAATCGACTGCAATGTTATTGGTCAGGCTTCCAGCCACCAGTGAGCTATTAGGAGTTAAGTTTTGGGGGAGTCAAAAGTTATACAGAGATTTTCAACTGCTAGGGAGGTCAGTCAGCGCCCCTAACTCCCATGCTGTTCAGAGTTAATTGTATTATGGATGATTATTACCTGTGTCATACTACAGATAACTATAAACTGCACTCTCTATGAAGTATGGCACCTTTGGACTGTTTCTTAATCACTTAAGGATAATTATGAAGAGCTCAGAACTCTCTGGAAAAACCCAACTCAGTAAAAATCACACAGCAACATGCTCACTGACCCTCTTCTCTCTGCAATGCTGTAAATTTTCAAGGTTGGCTTAGGTACGTTATATTAGGAGCACTTGGCCTCAAAGGATGAACTTAGTGTGCTACATAAATTATTAATCCCATCAAAGTACTTCAGAATGAAATAATAATGCCTTATCCACCCAGAGAGTTTTACTATTAAATGTGCCTGCATGTCAATCATCTCATTTCACTTCCACAGTGGCCCCAAGAAAAATAAATATAGGCCAGGTCCTCACATCCCCCTTCTTTCAAAGCAAAAACAGACTCAGAGCAAGAGGAGGGCCCCAGGGTGCCAGCTACCACATGGCAAAGAGCGGTGCCCTTGTGAGTCTTCCACATCATTGCAACTTGGATTCAAAATCATTCCTTCATCAATTTTATTTACCTTATTTATATACCACCTTATTCCCCCCAAAATTGAAATGTCCTATTTTTCCATCTTGTAAGAAATCAGAAAAGTCTTGATTTTCCAACGTGAATACAGTTAAACATGGGAAAGATGGACCACCACACTATGCCCTTGTGAGGATGTCGGCCTAGAAAGCTGCCAAAAGTGTACAGCTTTATTTCCAAGCGGTCAAGAAACAGAGAAATAGAAAAGGGGTCAAATAATTCCCAAACTAAGAGTTTAGATCAGAAATCTTCCTCTTTTAAATTCTCTATCATTAAATACATATTTCAACAGAAATGAATTAAGACCAAAATGGGTTCTCTTAAGAGGGGTGATACCATAATAAAAACCATTGTCAGGCAGATGGTAACAAAGAAGCCCTGTTTCATGGATTGCAGAGCATTTCCTATGATCACCTGAAAGCAGATCACAGCTCAGGGAGAAGAAAAAAGAGGGTGCCAGCAGTTGGAGTGACTGTTACCCACTTTACGGGTAACATAATGTCATAATGTCACATTGGAGAAAGAGATGACCATAGGCAAAAACTGGCCAACTTGAGAGAGACAGGAAAGCATCTAGAGACAGTCCAAAAACATGGGGTCACTTAGTGGGAAAAGCCACCCTTTCTGCACCCCAAGTGTAAGATAAAACGTGGAAAATGTCCTGAAAATCAAAGGCCCACAAAGACTCCTCAATTAAAAGAGGACTCAGCTGTATACACAGATCAGATTACAGGGCTTCTTTCCCACCCATAGCCATGCCTTCAAGACAACCCTAAGTAGAAAGAGACACAGGTACAAGAAAACAAACATATGAAATAGGCTGGAGGATCAAGACTTGAACAGAACTCTGGATCTAGTTATTAACACATGGAACTCTCAGAAGCACAGAAGAGAATTTGGGGGGAATTGTACTGCCAAAGAAAATTGAGCCTAAAATAAAGTCAATGACTGTCAAACCTCAGGTCTCCAAACTTCCACAAGCAGAAAGCAAGCTATGATTACTGTGCAGCCCCCAACCCCCAAGTTAGACATTCTCCCCAAGGCCCCAGCAGATGTGTCCATGGAGGACAAATACAAGGACACAACAGCCAGAAGTTCTTCCTGCCACACTCCCAGAGCAGAAGTGAGTGAATCTGACACAGAACATAGTGGGACCAAGATGGATCATGACAAGACCTTGCCATCATCACATTAGAACACAGACGAAGCATGAACGTTGTCCAAGCCGAAAAACACCAGGCATGGCCCTCTCTTGGCTAGTGTGAGTGACAGCTGCTTTCTTACCAATCACAATTATCCGCATTCTAGCCCAACCTCCCTAGATAAGAGTCATTGAGATACTCATAAAATGCTCCCACTTACTGACCTTTCTTGGCCCTTCCCTCAAATCACTCAACCAAAACCCAAAGTCCGTAACAGGTTCTTTCTAGCACTGTCTGACCTCAAAGCCCCATGGTTCCCCGTGGTGTGTGGTCCCAACCTGCCCCATCATAGGCTCAAGGTGAGTTCCTGGTGGCCTTTGATTACCAGTCACTGACAAGCACTTTCTTTCTTTCTTTTCTTTCTTTCTTCTTTTCTTTCTTTTCTTTCTTTCTTTCTTTCTTTCTTTCTTTCTTTCTTTCTTTCTTTCTCTCTCTCTCTCTCTCTCTCTCTCTCTCCTCTCTTTCTTTCTTTCTTTCTTTCCTTTCTTCCTTTCTTCCTTTCTTTCTTTTTAAGATTTTATTTATTTGAGATAGCGAGAGAGAGAGAGAGAGAGAGAGAGAGAGAGCACAAGCTGCAGGGAGGAGCAGAGGGAGAGGGAGAAGCAGACTCCCGCTGAGCAGGGAGCCCGACGCAGGGCTCACTCCTAGGACCCTGAGATCACAACCTGAGCCAAAAGCAGATGCTTAACTGACTAAAGCCACCCAGGTGTCCCATGACAGACACTTTCATAATACTTGCTCACGGGGTGTCACTCTTGCTCTGGACTAAGGACTAATTTATCTTCTATTCCCTCCCTGTCAAAATGGAAGGTTGTTTTAATTGCACTTGTTCCAGCTCAGCTCCACTACTGTACAGGGTTAGCAGCAGGTAATATGTGTGTTAGTTCAGTCACCAAACCTCATGAGTCACATCTGGACTTGACTGTCTCCCTGGGAGAGTGTATAATGGTTACAAAAGTAGGATGTGCATGGGTGTTTTCGTGGCCAAGGAGAAGACTGAGACAAAAATGACTGTCCACCAAACAGCTGCCAGCCATTGACTACACTTGGCCAATTTCACACTTGCATTTAGGTGGGGCCATGTGACCAGATCTCACCAGTGGAATATACACAGTTATGATACATATCATGTCCAGGCTAACATGGGTAAGAACTGTGTGTCTCCTCCACGCTGTACTCCCCATCTGCCAGCTGGACAAAGGAAGTTCAGGCCCTAGAGGATGCTACCAACCTAGCGGATGGCAGAACCAGAACTATATGGAGCCAGAGCCAAATCATCATGCAGAGGAAAGCTGATCACTGATGAGGAACATCCACAATGGGCTGCTACTTTAAAGAGAAATAAATTTTCTGTGCAAAGTCCCAACATTTGGGAGATGCTGAAATTACCCTTAATAATCCAGAAATTGGGGGCTAGAGGCACAGAGTAAAAGCATGAATTGGACTCTCAGAAACCAGCCCTCAACTTGTGTTAGAACCACAAAGATCTAAACCCTAATGGTAAGATGTCCTGAAAAGCAAACCAGCCCTCCCAAGAACCACAGACTGATCTAAGGTTGGCCTTAGAATTAAGATGGCTCCTTTAAGACTGAAGAACCCTAGAGGTAACAAGTTAAAAGCTCCCCAAAAATGATACAATCATCCTAGGTCTCAAATTATCCCTCAAAATAACTCTGCAAATACAATGTCTAGCACACGCAAAGAAGTAAGACACCACAAGTAAGAAATAAAAGAAGTCACAGAAAAAATAAAAAAAGAAAAAACAGATCCACAAAGACATGAGAAGTTAGAATTACCTAATATAGACTATTAAAAAAACTACACCTGCAATAACACAAAAACAAACAACCCCTTTAAAAAATGGGCAAAAGACGTTAATAGATGTTTCTCTCAAGAAAATATATCAATGGACAATAAGTACATACAGAGATGCTCAACATTACTAATCATAAAGGAAATGCTAATCCAAACGATAATGAATATCACTTCATACCCATTAGGATGGCTGGTATCAAAGAAACAGAAATTAGCAAGTGCTGACGAGGGTGTAGAGAAAGTTGGTTCCCTTGTGCACTGTCGATGGGTAAGTAAAATGGTGCCACTACCGTAGACAACACCACGGTGGTTCCTCAAAAAATTAAACATAGGATTACCATATCATCCAGCAATTCTGCTTCTGGTTATAACTCAAAAGATTTAAAAACAGGGTCTCAAAGAGATATTTGTACACCCATATTTATAACAGCATTATTTCAAAATGGCTAAAGCATGGAAGCAACCCAAGTGTCCACTGACAGATGAATGAATAAGAAAATTGTGGTATACACATAAATGGAATATTATTCAGAATTAAAAAGGGAAGAAATTCTAACACATGTTATGACATGTATGAACCTTGATGACATTATACTAAATGAAATAAGCCAGTCACAAAAAGACAAATATTATATGATTTCACTTATATGAAGTACTCAGTCAAAATCATAGGGACAGAAAGTAGAGTGGTGGGTGCCAAGGGGGAGGAGAGAATGGGGAGTTAGTCTTTAATAGGAATAGAATTTGAGTTTTACAAGAAGAAAAGAGATAGATGGTGGTGATGGATGAACATTATGAATATATGTAATACCATTGCCACTAAACTGTACATTCAAAAATGGTTAAGATGTTAAATTTTGTTATGCATATTTTACTACAATTAAAAAATTGGAAAAAACAACAAATAAGCAAAAAAAATGACACTTACTATGGCCAAAAACATAAATGAGAGCTAAGAAGCTATAAAAAGTAACACAGTTTTAAATTTGTTAAGGAAAATCTAGAACTAAAAAGTAAAAGAATCCCGAATGGGTTTTTTAGCAGAGTAGGTGCTACTGAAGGGAGAACTGATGAACTGGAAACTAGGTCAGAAGAAAATACTCAAACTAAAGCATGGAGAGATCAAAATCTGGGAAACACAAAAGAGAGGGCATGAGAATACATCATGAAAAATCTAATAAACATTTCATTAGAGTCCTAGCAGGAAAGAATAGAGAAGATGAGCGGAAATAATTATCTGAAGAGAATGACAGTGAATTTTCTAGACTTATGAAAGACCTCATACCACAGATACAAGAAGCCAACATACCATAGGCAGGAATATATGGAACTCAGTGAAACTACAGAAACCTAAGGTCTGTAAGAAAATCCTAAAGAAGCAATAGGAAATGCACAAATTACCTCCAGAGGCACAGCAGTTATAATGACTACTGACATCTGAACAGAAAAAACAAAAGCTAGACACTCCAACAGGCTGAAAGAAAATAACGCCAACAGGAAATTCAATATACAGGAATTAGTCTTTCAAGAATAAAGGTGAGAGGGTGATGTCAGTGACAACAGCAAAGTAAGGACCTCCAAAAATCCCCTCTTCCATAAAAGCAATGAAAAAAAAAATAGCAAAAATTGTCAGATTCAACTTTGTCAGAAATCTGGGAATTTAACCAAAGGCTTACAGCAATCTGGGGAGCATTTGTTAAAGGAAAACGGTTGAATCTCCATAGGAACAGCACATTTATAGTGTTTTAACTTTCCCTATTCTCATTTTCCCCCAATGCCACCTCAGTTCTATAGTTGTCTTAAAACCCAACAGCTTGCAATGATAGTGAAAACCAGCAGTCTGGCAGTCACAGAAAGGGCCGGAACAGGACTAGAACTCTTTCAAAAGCCTTATTCCTGGAGAACTGTCATTACTTGACATGGCTATTAAGTTCCACTTGCAAGGACGTCTTTATTTGACCTGAATCAGAGTAAGACCAGTGTGAAAAGCATTTTCCTCAGAGGTGTATGTTAAAACAATTAGAATCAATTGTTTCATTTTATAACTACCTGAGACAGTGGACAACAGGTGCGGCAAATAATACATAAACCCAGAGCATAATAGAAAAAGGTGGAAAATGAGATGTCTATAGGGAATTTGAAGAACTCCAACATATTCCTGGAAATCTAGAAGGTCACATGTATACGTAGAGCTGTGCACATACTCAAGGTTATATGAATGCCCACGAAAGACCTGAGACAACTATAAGCACACACACTGGGCTGACTTTGAGGCTCTGTACAAGTGGGAAGTAAAAGACTCAGGCAGAGCTGTAAAGTGCCTGATTAAATGTTGAAGCATACCCCAATATACACACAGAGCTCCTTGGGAAAGTCCAGGAGACTTACTGATTCCTGGCATTTAAGGAAATCTCTGTCCAATCCTTAGCTGATCACAAATGAGTGGAAATACATGTCACAGAATACAGACTTTGCAGAGTTAGTTCAGGAAAGTCACTAAACAAAACAACAAAAACTACTACAACAAGCAGAGGCACCAAAAATCCCAGGGGAGAAAGGAGAATCAAATTTTCAGAGTTGCCACATGTATTATTTAAAATGTTTAGTTTTTGACAAGTCATTATGAGACACACAAGACAGAGAGAGATAGACAGAGACAGAGAGACAGAGAAAGAGACAGGCAATATGGCCCATAAACAGGGAAAAAGCAATCAATAGAAACTGCCCCTAAGGAAGCACTGACATTGGACTTACAAGAGAAAGACTATATATAACCTATTTTAAATATGTTCAAAGAATTAAAGGAAACCACATCTAAAAGATTAAGTATGACAATGATGTCTCATCAAGTAGAGACTACTAATAAAGAGACAGGATATAAAAAGGAGCTAAATAAAAATTCCAAACTAAAAAGTATAGTAACTGAAATGACAAATTCACTGGAAATATTAAACAGCATATTTGAGCAGTCAAGAACAAACTGGAGAACTTGAAGATAGGTCAACTGAAATTTTCCAGTCTAAGGAACAGAAAGTAAAAAGTAAGAAGAAAAATGAACAGAGCAGGTATTGAGCCCAATATCTCTCCCCTATAATACAGCCCATTGTATAAAGTGAATAAAGTCTTCCTTACAAAAAGGAGAAAAGAACAGAGCCTCAGAGACCTGTGGGACACCATCAAGCATACTAAATTTGTATAACAAAAGTTTCAGAAGGAGAAAAAAGAAAGGGGTATAAATTTCAGAAGGAGAAAAGAGAGAGAAGGAGATATATTTGAAGAGATAACAGCTAAAAAAAACTTCCCAGATTTTGGGGGGAAAAAAAATTACACATCCAAGAAACTCAATGAACTCTAAGAATAAACTCCAAGATGACCATACCTAGACACATCATAATCAAGCTATTCAAACACAGAGACAAAGAGAGAATCTTGACAGCAGCAAGAAAAGCAGCTCATCATTTGAAAGAAATCCTCAATAAAAGTAATAGCTGATTTCTCATCAGAAACTGTGGTAACTAGAAGGTTGTGGGATGACATATTCAAAATTATAAAAGACAAAGACTGTCAAACAAGAATTCTACATCCAGCAAAATTACCCTTCAAGAGCAAAGGAGAAATTAAGACATCTTCAGACAACAAAAACTGACAGAATAAGCTTCTAGAAAATCTGCCCTACAGGAAATACTAAATGGACTCCAGGCTAACATGACAGGATCCTAGACAGTACCTCAAATCCAGGTGAAGAAATAAAGAACACCAGTAAAGGTAAATACAGAAGTAAGTAGAAAAGACAGCATAAATATAATATTTGTAAGTTTTCTCCTATCTTAAACAAAAGAAAACTACACAGGGCAATAATTATAAATCTGTGTTGATGTGCACAGAATGTATAAAGATATACTTTGTATGACAACACAAATATAGCACAAAGTGGGGGAGGAATGGAGATATACAGAAGCAAAGTTTTGATGTACCACTGATATTAAATCAGTATGAATCCAAACTAAACTGTTACAAGTTGCTAATACTAAGAAGCCCCATGTAACCCCAAAGAAAATAACTAACAAAAAATAGCAAAATAAATAACAAATTAAAATTGCACACTAAAAAAATATCTATTTAATACAAAAAGTAGTAATGAAGGACAGAAAACAAAGAGACATGACATATAGAAAAAAATAGCAAAATGGCAGGAATAAATCCTATCAGAATTGCATTAAATGTAAATGGATTAAACATTCCAACTTAAAGGCAGAAATTGTATTGATGGGTTTTTTTAAGTTTTTATTTGAATTCCAGTTAGTCAACATATAGTATAATATTAGTTTCAGGTGTACAATGTAGTGATTCAACACTTCCTTACAATACCCGGAATTCATCACAAGTACCCTCCTTAATCCCCATCACCTATTTCTCCCATACCCCCACCCCTCTCCCCTCCGGTCACCATCAGTTTATTCTCTATAGTTAAGAGTCCATTTCTTGGTTTGCTCATTTGTTTTGTTTATTAAATTCCACATATGAGTGAAATCATAGAGTATTTGTCTTTCCTGACTGAGTTATTTCATTAGCATAATACTCTCTAGCTCCATCCATATTGTTGCAAATGCCAGATGTCATTCTTTTTTTTTTAATTTCTTTTTTTTTAGATTTTATTTATTTATTTGACAGAGAGAGAGCACAAGCAGGGGGAGTGGCAGAGGGAGAAGCAGGCTCCCCACTGAGCAGGGAGCCCAATGTGGGGCTCTATCCCAGGACCCTGAGACCATGACCTGAGCCAAAGGCAGAAGCTTAAACGACTGAGCCACCCAGGTGCCCCAATGTCATTCTTTTTTATGGCTGAGTAATATTCCATTGTATATATATATATATATCACATCTTCTTTATCTATTCATCAGTCAATGGTCACTTGAGATGTTTCCCATACTTTGGCTATTATGCTGCTTAAAACAAAAACAAAAACATGATCCAGTTATACATAGGCAGTATACAAGAGACACTCTTAAATTCAAAGACACAAACAAGTTAAAAGTGAAAGGATGAAAACATGTATACCATCTAAACAATAACCAAAAGAGAGATGGGGTGACTATACTAACATCAGACAAAATGGTCTTTAAGACAAAAATTGTGACTAGAGACAAAGGACATTTTATAATGACAAAAGGGTTGATTTATCAAGAAGTATAACAATTATATATATATATATGTATCTAAAAACTGAGCCCCAGAATGTATGCAACAAAAAATTAATAGAAACTGAAGGAGAATTATACAATTCACAATAATGGTTGGAGATTTCAATATCCCATGTTCAATACAGGATGGAACAACAAGACAGAAGATTAGCAAGGAAAGAGAAGATTTTAACAGCACTATAAAACAATTAGATCTAACAGATAGCTATAAGGCACTCCATTAAAAAACCAGAAGATACATTATTTTAAACTACACATGGAACATTATTTAGGACAGATCAGATGTTTAATCACATCAAAATTTAAAAGAATTGAAATCTATATAAGTATGTTGTCTGACAGCAAGGAAAAGAAATTAGAAGCCAATAGTAGAAACTTAAGAAATTCACGAATTTGTGGAAATTAAAGAACATACTTCTAAATAAGCAAGGAATCAAAGAAGAAATCACAAGGGAAATGGGAAATACATTGAGTTGACTGAAAATTAAAACACAACATATTCAAAACTTATGAGAGGCAGTAAAAGCAATGATTAGGAGTGTATAGCCATGAACACCTATGTTAAAAAGGAAGAACTATCTCAAATCAATAACTTAACCTTCCACCTTAAGGAATTAGAGCAAACTAAACCCAAAGCAAACAGAAGAAAGGAAAAAACAAAGATTAGAACAAAAAGAAATGAAATAGAAAATACAAAGCAATGGAGAAAAAATAATGAAACTAAAAGATGATTCTTCAAAAAGATCAATGAAACTGACAAATCTTTATCTGAATTAAGGAAAAGAAAGAGAAGACTTAAATTAGCAAAAATCAGAAATGAAACTACCAACCTTACAGAAATAAAAATGGATTACAGAGAAATATTATGAATAATTATTTGCTATCAAATTAGATAACCCAGGTAAAGTGGACAAATTCCTGAAAAGACACAAACTATCAAAACTGATTCAACAAGAAACAGAAAATCTGAATAGACCTAAACAAGTAAAGACGTTGAGTTAGTAATTGGAAACTTCCCATAAAGAAAAGTGCAGGACCAGATGGTTCCAATAGTGAATTCTACCAAACATTTAAGAAGAATTAACACCAATCCCTGAAACCATGAATAAAACCATGTGATAATTGACTTTCTCTGCTTATTTCACTTGGCATAATCTCCTCCAGTTCCATCCATGTGGATGTACAAGTTGGGTATTCATCCTTTCTGATGGCTGAGTAATATTCCATTGTATATATGGACCACATCTTCCTTATCCATTCATCTGTTGAAGGGCATCTCGGCTCTTTCCACAGTTTGGCTATTGTGGACGTTGCTGCTATGAACACTGGGGTGCAGGTGTCCCTTCTTTTCACTACCTCTGTATCTTTGGGGTAAATACCCAGTAATACAATTGCTGGGTCATAGGGTAGCTCTATTTTTAACTTTTTGAGGAACCTCCATACTGTTTTCCAAAGTGGCTGTACAAACTTGCATTCCCACCAACAGTGTAAGAGGGTTCCCCTTTCTCCACAACCTCTCCAACATTTGTTGTTTCCTGCCTTGTTAATTTTTGCCATTTTAACTGGTATAAGGTTCTATCTCAATGTGGTTTTGATTTGAATTTCCCTGACAGCTAATGATGTTGAACATTTTTTCATGTGTCTGTTAGCCATTCGTATGTCTTCTTTGGAGAAGTGTCTGTTCTTCTGTGGGTTCTATACAAATTTTAGGATTGTTTGTTCTAGCTCTGTAAAAATGCTATTGGTATTTTTATAGGGACTGCATTAAATGTGTAAACTGCTTTGGATAAAGAAGACATACAGACGGCCAACAGACACATCAAAAAATGATCAACATCACTCATCATAAGGGAAATGCAAATCAAAACTACAATGAGATATCACCTCACACCTGTCAGAATGCATAAAATCAACAACACAAGAAACAGGTGTTGGCAAGATGTGGCGAAAGGGGAACCCTGTTACACTGTTGATGAGAATGAAAATGTGCAGCCACTGTGGAAAACACAGTATGATGGAAGTTCCTCAAAAAGTTAAAAATAGAACTACCTTATGATCCAGCAATAGCACTACTAGGTATTTACCCAAAGAATAAAAAAAAATACTAATTCAAAGGGGTAGATGCACACCAATGTTTACAGCAGCGTTATCTACAATAGACAAATTATGGAAACTGCTCACGTGGCCACTGACTGATGATGCATCAAGAAGATGTGATATATATACAATGGAATATTACTCAGCCATAAAAAAGAATGAAATCTTGCCATTTGCAATGACACAGATGGAGCTAAAGAGTATAATACGAAGCAAAATAAGTCAGAGAAAAACAAATACCATATGACTTCACTCATGTGGAATTTAAGAAACAAAACAAGCAAAGGGACAAAAAAAGAGAGAGAGAGGCAAACCAAGAAACAGACTCTTAACTATAGAGAACAAACTGATAGTGACCAGAGGGGAGGTGGGTGGGTGATGGAGATTAGGAGTGCACTTGTGGTGGTGACTACCAGGTGAGGTATGGAAGTATTGAATTGCCACACAGTACACCTGAAACTGATATTATACTGTATGTAAGGTAACCAGAATTTAAATAAAAACCTCTTTAAAAATTTTAAATGTAAAAATCCTCAACAAAATACTATCAAACTGAATCCAGCAATATATAAAAAGGATTATCTACCATGACCAACTGGAATTTATCCAGGAAATGCAAGGTTGGTTCAACATACAAATATCAATTGGTATAATGCACAAAATTAAGAAAATGAAGGACAAAAAAAGTATGATCATCTTAGATGCAGAAAAAGCATCTGACAACAATACCACTCTTTTATGACAAAAACACTTAACAGAATAAAAATAGAAGGAAACCTCCCAAACTAACAAGGGACATCTCAAAAGCCCACAGCTGACAACATACTGAATGGTGAAATACTGAAAGCTCTCCCCCTAAGATCAGGAACAAGATTAAGATGTTCACCCTCCCCAGGACAATGCAACACTGTACTATAACCAAGGCAATTATAAAAGAAACAGAAATAAAAGGCATCCAGATTAGAAAGGAAGAAGTAAAATTATCTATACATGCATATTATATAATCTCATATATAGAAACTCCTCAGGAATCCACTAAAAAACTATTATAGCTAATAAATTCCATACTTATGGACTGGAAGACTTATATTGTTAAGATGGCAATACTCTCAAATTTTTCTACACATTCAATGCAATCCCTATAAAAATTCTAGCTGCCTTTCATGCAGAAATTGACAAGCTAATCCTAAAAATCATATGGATATGCAAGGAACCAGGAATAGCTAAAACAACAGAAGAACAAAGTTGGAGGACTCACACTTCCCAATTTCAAAACTTACAATTCAACGATAAGACAAACAATCCAATAAAAAAATGGTCAAAAGATTTGAACAGACATTTCTCCAAAGAAGACATGCAAACAGCCAGTAAGCACACAAAAAGGTTACCAACAGCATCCGTGATTAAGGAAATGCTAATCAATACCACAATGAGATACCACTTCACGCCCACTAGGATGGCTATAATCAAAAAACTGGAAAATGACAAGTGTTAGTGAAGGTGTGAAGAAATTGGGACCCTCATACATTGCTGGTGAGAATATAAAAAGGTGCAACATCTTTGGAAAACAGCTTGGCAATTACTCAAAAAGTTAAACATACAATTACTATATGACCCAGCAATTCCACTCCTAAGTATATACACAAAGGAACTGAAAATATGTATGTATACAAAAACGTACACGTGACTTTTCATAGCACATTATTCCTAACAGCCAAAAAAGTAGAAACAACCCAAATGTCTACCTGTACGGTACTGATGAATGGAGAACTAAAATGGGATATATCCATACAATGTGATACCATTCAGCCATAAAAATGAAGTACTGATACACAAAAGAACATGGATGAACCTTGAAAATAGTATACTAAGTAAAAGAAACCAGACATGAAAGGCCACATATTTATGATTCCATTTATATGACATGTTCCTAATAGGCAAATCCTTAGAGACAGAAAGTAGATTAATGGTTGCCAGGGACTGGGACAGGGAAGAATGGGGAGTTACTGTTAATAGGTATGAGGTTTCTTTTTAAGGTGATGAAAATGTTCTGGAATTATGTAGCACTAGTGGTTGCACAACCTTGTAAATATACCAAAATCCAATGAATCAGAAACTTTATATTTTTTTAAGATTTTATTTATTTATTTGACAGAGAGAGAGAGGGAGAGCACACAAGCAGGAGGAGCAGCAGAGGGAGAGGGAGAAGCAGGCTCCCCGCAGAGCAGGGGGAGCCAGATGTGGGACTTGATCCCAGGAACCCGGGATCATGACCCAAGCTGAAGGCAGTTGTTTAACCAACTGAGCCACCCAGGCACCCGAATCAGAAACTTTAAAAGGGTGAATTTTATAGCGTGCAAATTATATCCCCCCCCACAAAAAAATAAATTAAAAAAATTTTTTAAATAAAAGTGAAATCAAAATAGTTTTAGAAAGAAAAAAACAGGGAGCGTATCTACTACCAGCTGACCTGCAATAAAGAAATTTCTAAAGAAGGCTCACTCTTCAGGCAGAAGGGAAGCAACCCCAGAATGAAGGTCAGAAATGTCAGAGAACAATGAAAAGCAAAAAATGGACAAAGTTGTGAATAAATGTAAATGAACACTGATGGTACATTAAATAACAACACTGTTAATATTAGTATTTCATAGAGTTTAAAAAGAGCTTACAGAATTAAGACACACGATAATAAGCACATATAAATCTGGAGAGGGTGAATGGAGTTCAAGTGCTCTATGACACTATAATCTCTGCATGGTCCAGAAGGCAGGTATAACTGCATTATCTGGATAAGTTAATAACACATTATTTAATTTACATAGTAACCACGAAAAGAAAGAAAAATAAAATATAACCTCCAAAAAAGTGAAGAGAGTATAAGTTGAATGATTTTTAAAAATCATAATACTGTTTTAAAATAAGATAGAAAAATAAACACAGAACATGTGGGACAAGAGAAATAAATAATAAGAGTATAGACTTAAATAGATTACTAATTATATTCAACATAAATGAGTTGAATGTTCTAGTTAAAAGACAAAAATTATCAGACTGGATGAAAAACAATCTAACTGTTTGATTATTTTGCAAGATACATACTTAAAGCTTAAGAAAACAGTTTTGAAAGTAAAATGATAAAAAAACAAAGATATTATGCAAATATGAGCCTAAAGCAATCTGTTATGGTCATTTTCGTATTGGCATATGATACCATAGGCAAAGATTCATTACTAGAGATAAAGAAAACCACTGTTAATAATTAAAGTCTCAGTTCTTCAGGAAGACCTAACAATTTTATATTTGCATGCCCCTAATAGCAGGGACTCAAAGTATATAGATAAAAATTGACAGAACTTCAAAGAGAAATAAGACAAATCCATAATCATAATGAAACTGGGTAATTATCTTAGTAATGGATATAACCACCAGACAAAAAAAATACTAAGAAAACAGAAGATGTGAATAGTATGTTATAAGTTAGCTGAATGGAATGTATAGAACATTGAACCTAATTCTTTTCAAGCACACAGGAATGTGTGAGAAAACTTATAGTCCATATTCTGGGCCATGAGGCACATCAGCAAATTTCAAAGAATTAAAATCATAAAGAGCAAGATTTGGGGGCAATGAAATTGTGCTGGAAAAGAATAAGAAAATATGCGTATGTTTGGAAAATTTTAAATATTCTTCTAAACGACCTATAAATTTAAAAAATCATACTGGAAATTAGAAAATATAACTGCCTTCGTCTCCTTGGGCTGCTGTACCAAAACACCATAGACTGAGGGGCTTAAACAATGGACATTTATTTCTCACAGTTCTGGGGGCTGGGAAGTCTGAGATCAGACAGAATGCCAGCATGGGAGAGCTCTGGTCAGGGGCCTCTTCCTGGCTTGTGGATAGTTGTCTTCCTGCTGTACCCTCACATGGCAAGAAAGAGAAAACGAGCAAGTTCTCTGGTCTCTTCTAATAAAGTACTAATCCCATCACACTCATGACCTCAACTAAACTTAATTATCTCCCAAAAGCTCCATCTCCAATACCATCATATTGGAGGCCAGGGCTCAACATATGTATTTGAGAGGGGCACAATTTGGTGTATAGTATATACTAAACAATAAGGAAAATACCTCAAATCAAATTCCGTATGATACAACTGAATCATTATTTTATAAGGAAATGTATCACCTTAAATACACATATTAGTAGGGGGGAAAAGCTGCAAATTAATAAACCAAGTAGTCATCTCAAATTGGAGAGAAAACAGCTACGGAAAAGGAAAATTACGGGCCAATTTCACTCGGAGACACGAATGCATGAATCTCAGGCAAAACATTAGTCACTGAAATTTAATCAATATATTCTAAGAATAAGCTAATATGAACACGTTATGTTTATACAGTGGTCATCTGTGAGTGACAGAATGAAATACTTTTATTTTGCTTTTGATACTAATCTTTATTTTGCAAATTTTCTAAATAAATACTCATTTATGAATCAGGAAAAATATTTTCAATATTTTTAAATTAATAATTTTCTGCTGATCTCTCATACTTATGAAGCCAACTAGTTCATAAATGGCAAGAAGAAAAGAGCAAGAGGTAGCTCAGAAAAGCCCTTTAATTTGAGTAATCACAAGGCTACAAGACCTAATGTGTCTCAGTGTCTCTATTTGGTTGAGAACAAAGAAAGGATGGATAGGAGTAGAAATGGATGTACAAAGGTAGGGATGTGATAAGAGCAATTCGTAGGCTTTTTGCCCAGGCACTAAGGGAGCGATCTCATACACAAATGTGTCTATAAACAGAATCCATACTGCACTTTAATGAATAATTTAAAAGCACTTTGCAAATAGGGTTAAGAAAACAGGAACCTAAAATGCTCAAAAATCAATAGTTCTGTCCTATCCCAACCTGGTGAGTTACACAAACAGATGTTTGAGCTTTATATCATGTTTTAGAAACATTGGAAGCTGGGGGGCACCTGGGTGGCTCAGTCAGTTAAGTGTCCGACTCTTGGTTTTGGCTCAGGTCGTGATCTCAGGGTTGTGAGACTGAGTCCTGCATTGGGCTCCGTGAGTCTGCTTGAGATTCTCTCCCTCTCCCCCTTCTCTCCGCCCCGCTTGCACTCTCTCTCTAAAATAGAGTAAATAAATAAAATCTTAAAAAAAAAAGAAACATTGGAAGCTGGATGGTTAAGTATCAAAAGGTTTAAAAACATCTACAAGCTCTGACCTAATAATTCTGCCTTTAGAAACTTCTCCTTCATAAATTATCAGTGATACAAACAATGATTTTGGTATAGGTTATTGATTATTGATCAAAGCATTATTTATGATGATAAATATTTTAAAGCAGCATAAATGTCCAACTATATTCAATCAATTGGGACATCCACTGGAATAGTATGCAGCCATTTAAAATCATGTTTTATAAGACTATGATATGACACAAGAAATTCTCACTATCTAGTACAAAGAAAGAAAGCTGTTCATAAAACACTATGGAATGAATCCCAACTTAGGATATTCATATCATACCACACATAAAGGTAGAAAGACACAATGGCTATGGTCGTGTAGTAAGATTATGAATGTTTGTTTTGTCCTTTATACTTCCTGCTTGCTTCAATTTTTCTACACAAAACATTTGTATCACTTTCAAAAATAGAAAAAAAGTTTCAAAAAATAATTTTTAAAAATTGCTTATCTCAACTAGATTCAAGTACCCTTCATCAATCCAAATCTACTTCTAGTAAGGGTAAAGGGGAGGTCAATAAAGAACTGATACATTAGTTTTCTACAGCTGTATAACAAACTGAGCAACTTAAAATTTACATTTATTACCTCGCAGTTTCTGTGAGTTAAGAGTCTGAGCAGGTTTACCCAGGTTCCCCGCCCAGGGTCTCACAAGGCTGCAATCATGGTGTTGACCAGGCTATGTCCTCATTAGAAGGCTCAAGTGGGGGGAAGAATTGCCTTCCAAGCTCACTTGGGTTATTGGTAGAGGTTGTTTCCTTTGCTGTAGGACTGAGCTCCCCTGCTTCTTACTGGCTATCCCTAAAGGCCACCCTCAACTTCTAGAGGCCACCTGAAGTTCTTGCCATGTGGGCTTCCCCAGCATAGCTGCCACCAAACAGAATCTCTAAATGAGTTTCTAGCAAAATGGAATTTTATATAATGTAAAATAATCAAGGAAGTGACATTCCATTACTTTTCCATATTCTATTGGTTAGAAGCAAGTCCTACTTCAATAGGAAAAGATTATACAAAGGCATGAATCATGGGGATCATGGTGAGGCCATCGTCATACAGTCATACAGTCTGTCCACTATATCTAGTCTCCCAGGGCAGAGCCCAGGCAAAGGAGGGAAACATGTGCTTGCATCTGAAGGCTCTTCTCATCAACTGACTACCCATAAACAAAACTGAACCCTGCTCTCTCTCCACAGCTGGAGCAGAATGGTACTGTAAGAAGTGAAGGGAGAGTTCATCATGAGTCAGAGTTAACACAGAGAATCTAAGCAGGGAGGTGGGAACTGTGCCAGCCCTGAAGGATAGTTAAGACTTAGATCCCTGGAAAGAATAAGAAAGGGAGGCTAGACTAAGGAGAGCTAGAGAGACAGAATTTCCAAGGCGGGCTTCTGGAGAGAGTAAGTAGCATGGTTTGTTCACAACAAATATAAACCAACATATTGGTAGTTTCACATTCTAGTCAGTCCCCTGATGACCAACATACCTGCAGACCTTGCACACTTGTAAAACTTCAAACAAGACCTAGAGAGGAACGCGGTTTGAGTTTTGGCTAACTGTGCAGTACTGACATCAATTAACCTCCAGAGTTTGGTAAATGTTACTAATATTTGTCCTGAGCTTCTGGGACATGGAAGACTCAACCTCCCTGCTCCATTTGAAACTAAGTATGGCCGAAAAGACTCCTCCTGGCCAACAAAATGTGAGAAGAACGGTACTGCAACCCTTCTAAAGCGGTAACTGCTGGTGTAAGACTCTCCATGTTCTAAAAGGATCCAGATCCAGAATATTTAAGAATCAATTTTGCCAAACTTCCAAGGAACAAAAATCCTTCCCTTTCAGAAACTATTACAGGGAAGATGAAGCATCACCATGATACCAAATCTGAATAAGGGCAACACAAGAAAAGATTAATATTGGTCAATACTTCTTACGAAAATATATGCCAAAACTGTAAATGAAATATTACTATATTGGATCCAATAATAATTTTTTAAAATAGTCTGTCATGACAAGGTAATGTTTATCCCAAGAAATCAATGATGGCTTAAAAGTAAAAGATTAAAATATTTCATCTCAGTCACAATTTATTTTTTTCTTTTTCTTTTATTTTATTTAAAGATTTTATTTATTTATTTGACAGAGACAGAGACAGAGAGAGAGAGAGAGAGCACCAGCAGGGGGAGCAGCAGGCAGAGGGAGAGGGAGAAGCAGGCTCCCCGCTGAGTAGGGAGCCCCATGCGGGGTGATCCCAGGACCCTGGGATCATGACCTAAGCCAAAGGCAGACGTTTAACTGACTGAGCCACCCAGACGCCCCATCAGTCACAATTTAAAAAAGAAAAAACATAAAATCATCTAAGTAGGTAAAGAAAATCATTTGTTAACATTCAAAATCTATTAATGGTGTTTTTAAAATCTTTTATCAAACTATTAGCAGAGGAGACCATCCTTAACCTAATAAAAGGAATCTACCAAAAAACAGGAGCAAACCTCATATTTAAGGCTCTAAAAGTATTGCCTTTAAAGTGTAAAACAGGGCGCCTGGGTGGCTCAGTTGGTTAAGCGACTGCCTTCGGCTCAGGTCATGATCCTGGAGTCCCAGGATCGAGTCCCACATCGGGCTCCCTGCTCAGCAGGGAGTCTGCTTCTCCCTCTGACCCTCTTCCCTCTCGTGCTCTCTATCTCTCATTCTCTCTCAAATAAATAAATAAAATCTTTAAAAAAAAAAATAAAAAAATAAAGTGTAAAACAGTATTAGCATAGCCCTATCATTCTACGCAACTTTGTCTAGTGTCCAAACAATGGAAATAAGACAAGAGATAAATAAAAGACTTAAAGGCTAGGAAGGAAGAAATGAAATTATCATTATTTACATGGAGAAATCAGAAACAGATCCACATGTTTGTAAAATTTTGTGTTTCAAAGGAAGCACTGCAGATCATTGGGGTAAGGATGCTATTCAATAAATAGTACTGATACAATTGGTTATGCATTTGGAAAAGTTCTAAAATTATATCTCTACCTCACACCTCACACAAAAATAAGTTCCAAGTAGAATATAAAAAGCAAACATTCAATTTTTTATAAAGATGAGAATACCCTATGACCTTGGGGTAGCAAAGAATTTCTTAAATAAGACTCAATAACCACAAACCATAAGGAAAAGATTAATAAATCTGACTACATTAAAATTAAACATCTGTTCATCAAAACAGCATTTTTAAAAGGATAAAAAAATAAGCATAAATAGAATCCAGAATATATAAAGGACTTCTAAAAAGCAGTAAAAAGGACAACCCAGGTAACAAATGGACAAACAATACACAAATACAATTTATAGAAGAGGAAGCCTAAGTGGCCCCTAAATGGATAAAAAATCCTCACACTTACTAGTAATCAAGAAAATGTAAATTAAACAGTGAGATATTTCACACAAGTTGACTAACAACAATTAAAACATCTGAAGATGCAAGGGATTAGAGAGGCTGTGAAGAAATAAACCTTTGGAAAATACTCTGACGACAGGCCTGAGACTGGAATTGGCCCACCCTATGACCCCTACAATCCCACTTGTACATGTAGACCTGAGTGCCCAGCACAGAGAAAAGGTGGGTCAGCAGGAAGCGGCAGTAAGCAAGGGTAGAGATTAGACAGACTGCTAGGAGAAAGACTTCAGATGGGAGTTAGGCCAGGAAAGAGTATTAAATGCCAGTCTGCCCAGGAGATGAAAGTAAGCATCAGAACCAAGCTCACCTGGGGCAACTTCTTCCCAACAGCAGCTACATCATTTTGTGTTCTACTGCCTATATCTGATCATGTAATTTCCTCTTTAAACTCCGCCAGCTAAAACTTTCTAGAACAGTTCCAACTTGTGTCAGGTTCCTATGGCTGCTCTAACAAACGTCCACAAACTTAGTGGCTTAACATAACAGGAATTAATTATCTTTCAGTTCTGGAGGTCAGAAGTCAGACACAAGGTCTTACTGGGCTAGAATCAAGGTGTAGGCAGGGCCGTGTTCCCTTCAAGAGGCTCTGGGTGAGTATCCATTTTCCCACGTTTTCCTGCTTCTACAGCTTGCCCACATTCCTTGTCTTGTAACCCCTTCCATCTTCTAAGCCAGCAATGACGGGTCCTCTTCCTCATTTCACATCACTCTGACACTAGCTCTTCTGCCTCCCTCTTCCATATTTAAGGACCCTCTGATTAGTTTGGGCCCACCCAGGGAAATCCCGAATAATCATCTCCTTGTTTTAAAATCAGCTGAGTAGCAACTTTCATTCCATCTATTACCTTAAATTCTCCTTGCCATGTAACATAACATATCCATAGGTTCTGGTGATTAGAATGTGGAGAGCTTTGGGAGACCATTATTCTGCCTGCCACACCACCTCCAGTCAACTCTCCCCCACACCTCTGAGTTCCAACACTTTCACAATGCCATCCAACCTTCACCACCACACATTCTGTTCTCCAGTTACATCAACCTTCTGGTCTTTCTGTAATCAATTTTAGACCCATCCATGCCCAATTACAATTCGCCCTTCAGGTCTCAGCCCAAGGCCACCTCCCTTCTGAAGCCTTCCCTGATTCCCAGCCTAAATGAATTACCCCACTTCAACACACCAACCCAACTTTCTGTGTATCCAAATTGCAGCACTCCGTGTGGCCCCCTGTAACCATCAATTTACATGTCCTTTTGTCAGTCCAAAGTAGAGCCCTTCCATGATAAATACTACGTCTCCTTCCCCTGTGGGTTTTCAAATCACAGCACAGGGCCAGGCAAAGAGTGGGCACTCAGAGAGTATTTCTGAAGTTTAGAGGAGGCAGAAAGAAGCTGCCCTGGGTTTCCCTCAACAAAACAGGTTACTCTTTCACAGAGTAATGTGAGTTAAGTGCACAGCTGATGGGGCCAAAGAACTAGTTCAGATGCTCATAGCAAAAACACCTTAACAATTCACTGCATAGTTTGATGCACAATTTACAATCATGTGGAAGAATCTCTGTACCCATTATTTCTTATTGCTAAACTGTGGGGCAATTCTAAAGGAACTGACAAAAATTAACCTCAAGAGAATAAAGAATTTATCTAAAATGATTTACAAAGATTTCCTCAAAATTATAGAAAAGAGAGTAGATGTTGCTCCAACACAGCAGAAATGCCTGACAACTGACAACTGCCCAACAGCCCTACCACATACGCAGAGGGTTCCAGTCCCTTTCTGCGAAGGCTGAAAAGCACCACATGAGTGTGAGGGGTGCTACAACTGACCTTGTTTAGGGAAAAACAAATTGCCTCTATGTACAAATATATGTATACATTACAATAAAGAGCACATTTTTAAGAGGGTGGTTGTTTAAGGAAACAGGATCCCATTTAATTTCAGTGATTTGTTACTTGATGTCCATACTACAGCAAGAAAATTCCCACATGCTGAGACTAAGTGAAGGAAAGGAAATGTTGAGTCGACACAATTATCCACTTGAAAAAAAGAGACAACAACATGGCTTGCGTTTTTAAAAGAAATGCTTCCATTCAGACTCAATAGAACTTCCCTGCTCAACTGTTCAACTTTTCTTTAAATGTGTAAATTTTGAGAATGATTTTATTTTTTTAATTTGAATGCGATTAGTCAACACATAGTACATCATTAGTTTCAGATACAGTGTTCAACAATTCATCAGTTGCGTATAACACCTAGTGCTCATCACCTCACGTGAACATACTCCAAAAAACCCTCTCACACTGGAAAGGAAATTTAAGACAAAGAAACTGAAAAAGAGGACCTGTGTTCAGCACCATGGACAGCGGGCACACAACCTTGCGGCAGTCCCAGCTACCAGGGCTGAGAGCTCAGACATAGCCTGGCCGCCCCCAAATCTACAGTATTCATTGCAATGTTTAAGTTGGGACTGATTCGAATACATTAGAGGGTATTTTTCTTTGTTCTGGCCAACAAGGACCAGGCTTCACCAAAGGGATGTACAATTCCCATCTACCAAGATCTGCTTCAGTGATCTCTGTTACAGTAAAGCCCTGAGGTTTCTGTGAAAATAGGAATGACTTTGCCACTGACACATGGCAACCAGTCCAGGAGCTGGCTACACCTCCAGGAATGAAACTGTTCAAACTGAAACACAACATCCAGCCTTGAATGGCTACATTGTTTCAAGGACCTCACGACACAGCCTGCTCTCAGCCTCTCTGCAACAACAGGTAAAAAGATAACTTCCTTTTAAACATCTGGCCAAATGAACCCATGTGTTGAAATTTTCACCTAATTACCTTAAAAATATAATCACAAAGTTGTATATCTTCTCCAATGCTGAGTATTAATAAGGGTATCTGGAAAAGTGATATTCTGAGGTCCAGTATCACCACTAATCAGCACTACCTACAGCAACACCAGTCACAAAGCCCTGAATTCTACACCGGATGCCCAATCTTTCCAGTGAGAGGGACACAACTTTCCTCCTTTTACCATCAAAGCTTTTTCAAAACCTTAAAATATTGAGTATCAGCTAAGAATATAATGAAGTCATGTAAGTTCCAAAACACCGGCAATGAACTTGCACTGTACAGACAACAGCATCTACGTACGAGTGAAGAATAACAGTGCTCGCAACAGCAGTGCTCTGGAGCATCGGCGCGGCAGGGAGCGCACGCGCCTCTGAAGACCCCGGGACCGCGGGGGGATCTCCGAGTCTGAAAACGCCAGCCGCAACTTCTCCAGCTGCTGGGATGGGAGGCTGGGCGAGGTCTTCCCCCTTCCCGTCCGCCGCCCCTCCGGGGGGCCGCTGGGCTGCGCACAGTCTCTCCGCCCCGCAGCGGTGTCTCTGAGACGCCTGAAGACGAGGCGCCGTCCTGCGCACGGCGGGGCCGGGCATCGGTTCCCGTCGGGGGGACGCACACCTGCGGCCAACATCTAAGCCAAGGCCAAAGCGCGGACCAGGGGCCCCACTCCCCGCGGACGCAGCCGAGGTCCGGCGGGAGCGGCGAGGGCCCGCGCCACGGGAACGGCCGGCACTGCAGGGTGCGTGTGTCGCCGTCCAGGGTCCAGCCGCGCCGCCCGACGGCCCCTCCCGGAGCTCCGCACGCCGCCAACCCCGCCCGCGACCGGCCGCGCTGAGCTCACGGCGGAGCCGCGGAGGCTCCGAAGCCCGCGCTGCGCTCCAGAAAGGCAGGAGGAGGACGCGCAAACCCCGGCCGCCCCACAGCGCACTTTCGGCCCACTTTCCAATTCGGGAGGAGCCGGCACTACGCTCCCGACCCCGCAGCAGCAGCAGCGACACGCAGACCCCGCCGCGTGCCCCCGCCGCCCCCGCGGCCGCGCACCGCCGCCCGCGCGCGGGGAGCCCCGGGAGGTCCCGCCGCCCGCGCCCCTCGCCGCCGCGCCCAGCCTGACGGCCACCCCGCACCGCCGCGGGAGACGCTGCCCGGAGTCCGGGCCAGGGGTCAGCCGCCCAGCACCAGCGCCCGGACCCCGCGGCCAGCAGCGCCGTCCCTGCCCCTGACTTCGGGAGCCGCGGGGCGGCCCGCGGGCGGAGCGCGGCCGAGGCCGTGGGCGCCCCCGGGGCGGCGGGGCGCACGCGCGGACCCCCGGCCCCAGCCCCGCGCGCCCGCCCCGCGGCCGCCCACCAACTTGGTGGGGCCCCGGCGGGGCCCTCGGGCCCTCCCGCCCGGCCGGCGCCAGACGTGCGCCGCGCAGCCCCCGGAGCCCCGCGGGCAAAGTTGGCGGGGCTCCCCCGGCCCCCGGCCGGCCCCTCGCTCAGGCCCCGGGCTGCGACCCCAGTCCCTGCGCGCGACCCCGGCTCGACCCCTGGACCCGGGCCAGGACCCCCGCCCCCGGCCCCGCCCGCGACCACTCACCTGTCCGCGGAGGAGGGCGTGCCCGCCGGCTGGCCCGGGCCGGAGCCCGGGGTGGGGCCGGGATGGGGGGGGAGCGGGTGACGACGGGGCGATCGAGGCGGCGACAGAGCCTGAGGCGACCGAGTCTGAGGCGACTGAGGCGGCGGGAGCTGCTCCTCGCGCTCCAGCCGAGGCGCTGCGCGCGGCGCGGGCCCACCCCCTCCGAGCTGCTGACCAATCCCCCGCCGCCCGCCGCCGCTGGCCCCGCCCCCCGCCCAAGGACTGGGCCTCGCGAAAGCGGGCGCGGCGGGCCAATCGAAAGGAGGAACGGCGACGGATGAGGCCAATCGGAACCCGGGAAGCTCTACGGAAAGAAACCAATGAGCGTCGCGGGGGGTGGGAGGGAGGTGGTGAAGCAGGACCAATGGTGATGGGGGCGTGACGGAAATTAGGGCGGGGTCTTGGGCTTCCGAGTCACTGGTCGCAGGCGGGGCCGCGAGCCTGTCACTGGGCAGGGGCGGTGCCAGACTTGAGGCAGCACCCAGGGTGGGGCGGGGCCATAAGTGAAAGGGGCGGGGTCTCGGGCGAAAGGGTCCCTGGCTGGGGCGGGGGCAGGGGCGGGAACCACAAGTGGGCGGGTCCAAGAACTGGGGCGAGGCCACAAATGGGGCAGGGTAAGAGGCGGGCTAGTAGTCGGGGGCGTGGCCTGGGGGGGGCTCCGTCGTAGGTGGAGGCGAAGCAGGGCCACAGTGGGGCGGGGAGGGGACGGGGGAGCGAGGAGCGGGTCACTGACTGGGGGCGTGGCCTGGGGCGGTTCCTGCGAGTGGCGGAGGCAAGCCCTGGGAAGGGGAGGAGATATGGCGGGGGAAGGGCAGGTCCCTGGAGCGTCGGGGGCGAGGCCTGGGCTGGGACAGTGAAGACGGAGGCGGGGCCAAAGGTGGGGGTGGGAAGGGCGGGTCCCTGGAGGGAAAGGGGTGGGGCGTTGGCCGGGCGCTTCCCAGGGCTAGGCGAGGATGGGGAGGGCGGGGAGGGGAGAGGGAAGGTAAGGGGCGGTAACTTGCCGTGGGCGTGGCCTGTGGCGGGGACGGGTCACTGACCGGGGAGTGGCCTGGTTGCTCTCGGCCGTGGGACCGGCCCAGTGGACCTGGACCTGGGCCCTCCGCGGCCGGCGCCCTCCCCCTCCTCTCTCCGCAGGTCTCGGAGGCGCTGGGCAGGGGTCCTGTAGCAGTCTACATAGCGGGCAGTCTTCCGGCCTGCGGGGCCTGGTCCTGAGACCCCGCCCCTCTCGGGCCGCCGGCCTTGCCCAAGTCGCCCCGCCCCGGGCGAGGCTGCCCAGCACCTGTCCCCGCCCCTCAGCAGGTGCCCGGCCTTCCTGCCGGCCTTGGAATCCATGTGCCAGTCTGCGGGTCCCGACGCCCCGGACGCGGCTGCGCTTCTGCCTCGACGTTCGCAGGTGCGTGGCTCAACACACCTGCCCGTAGGTGACCCAGGAAGGTGACCAAGACCGTCTGAAGAGCTACTAGGCTCTCCTCAGGGGACACAATGCCTCTCCTGTTTTTACTTTATTATCCTTTCTTGCCTACCTCCTGGCCTTCGTTCTGCTTTATTTGTATTACGGTCACTTCCGTGCAGCTGAACCCTTGTGTCTCATCTGTGCATTTGGGGCCTGTTTTTAGCAAAGATTATTTCTTCCAGTGCAGCATCGCACAGCACGAGCCAGGTCACAGGCACCGCGGCGACCTCCGACTGCGCAGGAGTGACCCGCGGGGCAGCCAGGCCTACAGGGGTCCCGGACTCCCTACCCCGCACCCCTCGGGGAGCCACGGGAAGGAACTCGCCCTCGCTCGGCCTCCTTAGGCCTCCTTGGGCCTCCTTAGCACCCGGAGGGGTCAGCTGGCTGCCAGGGCAGGGACTGGAGGATGGGCCTGGGGATGCAGCTGTGACGCTGGGCGCCCGTATTGGTACCGTTTGCCCCTAGCCTGGGGCAGGAGGCATTTCCCAGGCTTCTCCTTTGTGAACCCTACTCCTTCGTGGGCCACTGGAAGCCCACCCAGTGAAAGATCACCATCATGACCACTTCTTTTTGTAGGATCCTCGCCCCGGTACACAAAGGCCCCTTTGGGCATTCAGAGACGGGCGAGGCTGGGCGACACTCAGACACGAGGCAGCAGTCCATACAAGCATGGGGGGGTCGGGAAGAGCTGTGTCTCATTTGTCTTCACATGTCACTTGTGTATTCAAAGACAGCCTTTTAAAAAGAAAGGGCCCCAGACTTCAGGGTGAGAGGGTGTAGGTGGGACCCACCCAGAAGGGCGGGAGCTCTGGGGAGGCAAGAACACAAACAGCATCTGGGTCACGAGTCCTTCCAAAGAAAGGGGTCACAGAGGCAAGGGCCACCGCAGCAGTGTGGACAGCAGCTGTCACTTGGAGCAGAGGGACATGCTCAACCGTGTGCTCTGGGAGGACCGCTCTGGGGGTAGGAAGTCGGAGGAGGCAGAAGCCCTGACTGGATCTCACAGTCAGCGTGAGGGAGCACGGTGCTGGGAAGTGAGCAAGAAGGAACAGTGGCAGAGCATCCCGCAGGACGGGGACCCGGAGACCGGGGTTGCAAGGATTTATCACGTCCGGACTACACGGCTGTGGCTATCTCCCTCACCTTGACCCTGTGGGCAGAGAGGATGGAAGGACCCTGGGGTCTCCGCTACCAAGGCCAGAGTGGGGGGGTGGGTGTACAGGCAGAGCAGCTTCAGTCCACCCCCGAGATTGCAGGCTGCCAGCCTCGCACTTCCCCATCCTCTCCAGGGGCCCTCGTCCCCTCAGATGCCTTCATTGCCTCCTGAAAGACACAGTTAGTCATTAGGGAATTAATGATAGTGTTTTTGGGACAGCATGTTGGACCCTAACAACTTTCAATTATTTCCAGTTCCTGCCAGCCCTGGGAGGAAAAAAGCAGCTCATCTCGTGCCTCCGCCCTTGACACACAAGACAATCCACGTCTGCTGGTGTATTATCATATGTTAGCAGATCTCTGAGAGCCAAACTGCAGACCACAGCGGCTGGGCCGGGCCCTGGAGCAGGCCTGGGCTCCTCCCCCTAAGCAGGACCAGCCTGCCTCGAATTCCCCACACACTGTGCTCCCTGCACTTCCCCTTCATTAGCACCGTGTGTGCGCTGTTCACCACCCTCTCAGTTGCTGTCACTGCGGTCCTTCCCGTGAGGAGTGCACCCAGGGGCCCGCATTTATAAATAACTCCATGGTGTCTTGTTGGGGGATACAGAGAGAGAAGAGGCTTGTAATTATCATCTGCTTGGAATGACGTCAGACCAAGCCCTAGGAAGCCTCAGAGTGCCCGGCCTTCCTGATCGTCACTCACACCCCACCACCAAAGAGTCGAGGGTGGCCTCATTATCTCCGGCCAGAGCATGGCAGGTGGGGGCAAGGAGCCTTCCCGGCTCCATATCAGGTGGCTAACAGGGTCAGGAAAAGAGTTGCACAGAAAGCAGTCCCAGTGGCCAACTGTGTCTGAGTCTTCCGGAGGAGCGCAGGCTCCAAGGCGTGACCGCACGTGGCACCCAGCACCCGTGGCTACAGAGGTCCCCTCACCTGCTACGGAGAGAGGTCTGGTGTGGCATGCGGGTGTCTGCAGGCCTGTGGGAAGACTTTGCCTCCAGTCTGGGCCTGCTTTCTGCAGGGAAAGCTCGCATTGTCATCTCAGCCACCCCTTGCGCTCAGCCTAAAACACAAGGACACTACCTGGGGACAAGTCGGCAGCCTAGGGAACCAGCGTTGCTGCTAAAACCGCCTTCACAAAATGCTGAGGCAGGACCAGACCGCCGGGGGCTGGTCCGCACAGCTGCCTCTGTCTTGTCATAAAGCACGGCCTTGGGGGCGGCAGGGCTGGGTCAGCTGAGCTCAAAGGAGATTCTATGATGGCCAGAGTGGTGGAGTGAAAATCGGAAAGTGAGTAAACCAGTCCCCGCACCAGCTGCCCTGGTCAGGGAAATATACTCAATGCTGCAGATGTAGGTTCCTCCCTTGTGATGTGGGAATCGAAAGCTGTGCACCTGACCTTTCTTGCCTGGTTGCTATTTTATTAGGCGAGGCAATCAAGGCGGCTCCTCTCGTAACCCCCTGGCTGAAGGAGCAGCTCCTAACCCGTCACGAGCCACGTCCCTGGCCCGTGACTGGGACGGGGGTGGGAGGAGGTGAGGCTGCACCTGCACAGAGGCAAAGCACTAGCCAGCTGGGCTTCTGAGGTGCCCCTGCCTGGCTGGAAATGTGCTCCAGAAGGAGAGGTGAGCATGCATGGAGCCTCCAAGACAGATGTGCGGGAAGAGGAGAGAGAGAGAAGCATGCCCATTAACAGCGCTGCCGCCCACCAGGACTCACAGATGCTTTCTCCTGTGGAGCTGGCAAACTGACCCACACTCTACAGCTGCCCTGCGTCCTGAGCCTGTCCTGGAACCGCATGCTGCCCCGCTCTGCATTCCCGTTTAGCCGGGCACACCCCCGACAACAGCCAGCAGACTGCTCTGTGGGTATGAGGGGCTGGGGGACAGCAAAAGCTGTCCTTATGGTGGACACGGAAAGTTACCCCCATGCTGGGAAGTTGGGCTCAAACCACGCATGGCAGCCGTGGCTCTGACCCCAAAGGATAAACATGCTGGGGGTGAGCAGAAGTCCTGCTGTCACCTGCCGGGACACTGGCTTCCCTGGTGGGGCTCCCTGCTTTTAGTCTGTTACAGGCATGGTTGTACTCCAGGGTCTGCTTGTGGATGGGGGCCTGGGTTTCGTCCAGAGTGTTGTTATCATTCCCAGGGAACTGGAATCACTGACCTATGTCCTCTCGGCCCTTCACATGAAAAAGCAAGTGAGTCACAGCTGCCCTTGACTGCATCTCCCAGTTCAGACAGCAGGCTCTGGAGCCGATGCGCCACTGCCAACAGGGAGAGAGAGCGGAGCCCGAGCCAGAGAGGGGGACGGAGCCCGAGACAGAGGGGGGGATGGGGCCCGAGATGGAGAGGGTGACAGAGCCCAAGCTGGAGAGGGGGACAGAGCTCGAGACAGGGAGGGGGACGGAGGCAGAGCCAGAGAGGGGGACGGAGCCTGAGACAGAGGGGGGTGATGGGGCCCGAGACAGAGGGGGGGACGGGGCCCAAGACAGAGAGGGGGGAAAGAAACAGAAAAGGAGGAACAGAGAAAGGGAATGAGACTGAGAGGGAGAGACAAAGAGGGGGAGAGAAACAGAGAGACAGGCTGCTCCTTGTGTGGGCTCCTGGCCGGATCTCTGGGACCACCCCCGCACACACTGCCAGCAGAGCATGGCACACATAAACCTTTATACGTGCAAGGTCTCTAGTGTTTGCTGTAAGGCAGAGAGGTGTGGCTTCTTCCTTCTCTCTCACAGGAGTGCGAGCCCTTCTACCTCAGGAAGACTCCTCCCAGTGAAAGTGGCAACAGAAATCCCACCTCTTCCCATGGCGCCTCCACGGAGGCTCTAGAGTGAGAACTGCTGTCTGTGTTTCAGTGACTCCCCACCTCCCCACCCTGCACACCTGTTTGGCCAGCAGGAAGAGGCTGGGAGGGCAAAGCAGAGCTTCTAAATCCCTGACCTGAGGGAGGATCCGCCAGGCTACGCGGCTGGATGCAGGGGTGCTTATGGATGCCTGGCTTTGCCAAGTGGATCGAATGCTCCTCAGTGGACTCCTGCAGTGGCTGTGTTTCAATTAGGGTCATGGGCAAGTTTTCTGTTGACATAAATAACCTCAAATTAACATCAGTGGAGATGGATTTAAACACACAGAATATTCGTGCAATAGCAAGAGTGTGAGGGGGCAGGCATGGCTTAGCTCTTCCCACGGGAGGGTCCTATCTCCTTAGAACCCCAATTTTCTTAGGGTTTCATCCATGGCATCCTTCAGCAACTGCACAGCCTTTCAGCTTTATTGGTTTAGTCCCTTGCTGGCAAAGACCTCTGATGAGAACTTTAAGGTGGAATTCAAGAATGTAAGTGTTGAGAAGCCATTAAAATGTAAATTATGGGGCTCTGAGGGCTGTCTGTAGCCCTCTCCCAATTGCCCCCTTCACCACTGCCTCTGTCGGGTCCTTCACACATGCTATCCCAGGCCAGTGGGGAGCTGAGGAGCTTGCAGACCCATGAACAAAGGCAAGGCAACAAAGCAAATCATCGAAAGCTCTCGGGTGCACTGCACCTGCCAGCCCCCCACCAAGATGGGGAGCCAGGGGTCTAACACTAGGCAGTGTGAGCAAAATCAGAGCAGTAGCACCTAGTAGGTGTGTTGCAGACGCAGCTTCCTTCCCCCCAACCAACCCAACATCCAGACCAGCCTGAGGTCAGTCCCTCTGCGCCGTGCTTGGTGACCCACTCATAGACAGATGGTCCAAATCACAAAACCGCAGTGGAGAAGAAGCACGTCCCCACAGCCGCCTGCCCTGGGCTGCTGGACAGGCTGACTCTCACAGCAGTCAAACCTCCCAAAATGCAAATTAAAGGTGCTTGGTTGCACTAAGAATACGACAAACTCAGGAGCTAGGCAAATTGCCACCGTGTCTAATGCTAGTGGGCCCACGGCTCCATGCTGCGAGTTTCCACAGAGGGGCACGGAGGTGGCAGTCTGGATGAAGCTGGGGAAGTTTGAAGTGTGTTTGCAGAGCACTTTATATACGGTAGCACACGGCTGAACAGGGCTGTGGGCCTGATGGCAGCTGAGACGCCAGGCTGAGAGAATGCACCGCTCCCCCCACGAACCAACCACACAGGCACACACACGTTCTGAAGACAGTGGCCAAAACTAAAACCTGCTGCCTGTCCCTGCCAACCCCTGTCCATGTGGGGAAAGGATCAGGGTGGGCAGAAGTCCTAGAAGGCTCTGCCTTATCAGGACGACACTGTTCGGGAGAAGAGGTCCCCCACCTCTCTCCCCTCCACCCAATGGAGGAGACGCTCTAAGACACTCACTCACCGGGGCCAGGTGGACAAGAGGGACACTGACACTTCAGAAACCACCAGTGCCCACCAGTGTCCACCAGTGTCCCCCCTGCGTGGGACAGGGTAAGAGACCGCAGGAGAGTGGGGTACTCATCCCCGCCACGTGACACGGACCAGGGCTGGCTCCTCAGCTCCAGACCCCTGAAGGCAGGAGGCGAGCGGCAGCATGCTGACCAGCGGGACCACACTTCCAGGGTGCAGCACGCCTGGAGGAAAGGACGCCCCTCCGGTTCACTGGGCACCCTCCTGGCTGCCTGGGAAAGAGCGTGGATGGAAGGCTGGCAGGAGAAGAGCGGTGGGGCAGACCAGTGACCTCAAACCCCTTCCACCTCCGAAGAAAAGTTATTCGTCCTTACAGAAGTTGATAGATCCTTCAGCATGGGCTTCCCTGCCTTGTCTCCCAGCACCCCAGTGCTTAGGGAGTTCCCAATCTATTGACGTACTGTCCGCGGAAGATAAAGATGGCTGCAAATTCTTTGAAAATGTGACATCCATGCTCCTTCTCCTTGAAACTAGGTGGGTTCTTTGACCAACAGAATAGAACAGAGGGGATGCTGTGCTAGTTTCTGGGGCTAGGCCTCAAGTGGCTTCCAGTTTTTCTCTCTTGGAATACTTGCTCTCGGGAAGCCAGCCAACATGTAGGAAGTCCCACCATCCCGGACGGCCGTGTTGTGAGGAACCGCAAGCTAGCCCCATGTCGGGGCCGAACACAGAGAAAGAGGCATCTGCAGCCCCAGTTCTCACAGCCTTCCGGCCCAGGGAAGAGGGCTCAGATGGTGCCAGCCTTAGCCACCGTATGACTGCAACCACATGAAGGCCACGCGGGGCCTGCCACCCCCCAAAGGGTGAAAAAAAATTATAAATCATGGTTTGAAGCAGCTACGTTTTTAAGCAGTGTATTGTGCTCTATGAGACCATCAAACAGGATTCCACACAACATTGTTTTCTACCAAGAGACCTATTTCAAAGTAAAGAAGGTATGAACGTCGGCACATGATCCTGGCTTCACAGCTGTTACCCTCACCCCATCACCCAGAAGCAGCGACCTAGTAAGGAGGGTGGGAAGGCGTGTTAATGGCTGAGCTAAGGTGCCCACGCTGGGCCAGAATCCCGCAGGATTCAGTCACTGTCCCCCAGGACGCACGGTTTGTGCTGAAGCGATGGTCCGTGAGTGGCCCTGGGTCCCCAGCACCTTGAATACAAGCTCCAGGAGCCGCAGAACAGAGCATGCTCACCCTGTCGCCGCTGTTCCCGTGAGCCCCAGCACGATCGGTGCTTCCTCTCACTGCACATACCGGCTCTGCGGGCTGGGGTATCCCGGTCCCTGCTTGGGGGGACGTTTCTGCCTACGTCTCCACCACACTGGAAGCCACGGTTACATTCGGCTACGTCAGGCTTCCCATGCCTGCGGTCGAGCACTCGGGGAGCCGACTTACTGTACTGCTAGGTAGTCAACCCCAACTCCATGAAGGGCGAGGCATGCTCATACTCACTAGGGACGGGACAGAAATGTCTGGAACTGGAGGTTCACTGGGACACTTCCACGTCCATGCCAAGTGGTAAACTCTAAGTGGACAATGGCAGCACCCATGGCCCATCAGAGGCAAGGCAACCGCGGGACAAACACATCAGACCAGCCAAGCTTCGAGCTGGGAGAGACCAGCCCGAAAGGGGGATGGAGGAAGGAGTATGATTTCAGCCGTGGGGCCGGTAGCAGGGACCACTGCTTGGCTGGACAACCTGTGTTCTAACCTTTTAGTAGACGGCAGCTAGATAACATCATGAAGGATCATGCTGCACTGCCCTCTCAGGAAGTAAGTCAGGGCATCTGTCCCTGGGCCAAACGTGCATGGCATGCCCTGGGATGGACTCACTTGTGGATCTCGTCAGGTCGCCCGGCGGGAGCAGCTCTGCCAATGCTGGCCGATCCTACAGCCACCACGGGCCCTATGAGTCCACCAGGGTGGCTGTTTCCAGGGCTGTGTGCCATGCGTAAATACCCAGAGAGCCTTTCCTCGAGGTCACGGTGGAGACCTCTTGCCTGCTTCCCCAGGGCTGTCTCATTGCCTCTGAGGGATGAGATGCATCAGCTACATCATCACCCTTGCACACGCACCCCGCAAGTATGAAAGATGAAGCACCTGTGGGCGAAAGGACCTGGCAGATCAGTCCCGTCGTCGTCCTTTCCCCGCCAGACGGGACTGGGTTCCGGGAGCTGCACGTCGTCTCCCTGAAGACAGAGAATTGGCCAGTGACGCAGTGACCTCCTTGATATCTGTTGTCCGGCCTTCCCGCCCGTGTACCCTCTTCTCTGAGATTGTAATCCCCAGGAAAAATGTCAGCACAGAAGCCTTTGCCTCAGGCTCTACTTTCTAGGGCAACTGCGCTAAGAATAGACAACAATAATCATACAATTTTAACTATGCAGACTTGTTCAGAAAAAGGCCGGACAACTTTATAGTGTCCAAAATAAATGAGAAGTCAAAGCCAGAGTAGTCACGGCAGCTGATGCTGGGTCAGCCCTCAGGGAGCGAGGGACAGAAGACAGACGTGGTGACAGGTTCATGCGTAATCAGAGAAGAGACGGAGCCATGGGCCTGCATTCGCCAGGGCAATGACCTCCCATTTCAGGGGGGAGCCCGAAGGGCCACCTCATCCATGAACCAGAACTAGAGAAGTTTTACCCGCTGCTCCCAGAAATGAGCAAGGAAGTTTTCCACCTTCCTGGAGATCAAAATGAAAAGGCTCACGGAAGAAATAGAAACTCTGGGCATACGACATGTGACCGTGTGGAGTGTAAACGTCTACTCGTTCTTGGTGCGTGGGTCTCAGGCTAAGAAATTATAATAAAAGTTGTGTCATGGGATTGGAATCCTTGGTGCCTAGGAAGGAAAAAAATGTACGCATTCCTTTAAGGACATTTCTCCAAACTAGAAGATGAGCTTACAGTGAGAGTCGTTCAAGTAAGAAACAACAGGACTTGTGTCCCCAAGAACTAGAGGTCAGTGATAATAAGATCAAAGGCAACACAAATAAAGAACAAACAAAAATTTTAAAGAAGTCATTTGGAAACATGAGAAGTGAAAAATATCACAGAAATTAGAAACTCGAGGGGAGGGCTAGGAACAGATGAGAGAGTGGAAGCAAATCGGTGAGCTAGAACACAGAGACGGGAGTGTTACCCAGAAAACAGCACAGAAAGGTCAGAGATTGTTTAAATCACGGGCCATCAAAAGACAGGAAAAATAGAAAGAGATGATCCGATGTAGGCGCCGAGGGGAGAATAAGAGGCAATGCTCAGAGACAATGATGAACTTTCCAGGACTTTCCAGAACATGAGTTTGCGCGGGCCGCCGGAACAAAGCGCCAGGGGCTGTGGGGCTCAATCAGCAGGGCTGGCTCCTCCCGAGGCCTCTCTCCTGGGCGTGTGGACACTGTCTCTCCCTGTGCCCTCACGTGTGTGTGTGTCCTCTCTCCTCCTTTCAGAGGACACCCGTCCTACTGGGTCAGGCCACGCCATGGCCTCGTTTTACCTTAATCACCTCTGTATTAAAGACGCTGTCTCCCCATTACTGCCACCTCCCGAGGTGCTGGGGGTCAGAGCTTCAGCATCAGGATTTGGGGACATGATCCAGCCCATGACAGAAACAACCGAAGATGAAAAGCATGGAAGCTGCAAACGGAGGCTCGAGCAAAACCGAAACACAGGATCCTCACACAGAAGAGGGGCCTCGAAGGAGACGGGAGAGAGGACGTGCCCGTGTCCGGGGCAGCACCAGAGACCACCGACGCCCGTGAGCAGAGGACGTCGCCGTCACTGTCCAGGAGGAGACCCGCTGCTGAGTGAGAACCGATGCCCACGGAGCTATCCTCCGTGGGGAGCCCGAGTGTCCCTAGACCCACAGACGGGGGGCGTCCCCGACCCCTCTGGACGCTGCAGGCCCGGGGGAGGGAAGAGGACCAAAGAGACTGAGATGCAGGAGGCAGCTGTGAGCTGAGTCGAAACCACGGGGTGTAAAACAGCAGTATAGTGGCTCGCTGGGGACAGCGAAGGGCAGGTGGGAAAAAGAGAAGGGGCTCAGGCCTCCATGTGAGGTGTGGGCACCGGGGGAAGCCCCCAAAATGATCGCTGGGGTGTGGGAGAAACTCTGGACTTCTCTCCACAGATACCTGGAGACCCAACACCAAGAGGGCAGGTGACTGGCCTTGGGGTGGCACTAGGCCACTGACACACCCAGGGCTGGAGACACGCAGGATTTCTGTGCTGCAGGGGGTGGGAAGCAGGGCCCTCGCCCTGGGCCATGGCACATCGTGGGCTGTTCCTGCCGCTCCCAGGCAAGGACCCCAGAGAGCTGCACCCTGCAGGCTCGGCCCAGAGAGGAGCCTCTTTCATTTTGCATAAAAAAGCCCCGCTCCCTGTGTCTCTCTGGGCACAGCGGGATTTGTGGTGGCAGGCCCATGGCAGCCTCGAGCCTCCCAACGCCCTTTCTGTCCCATCCCCAGCACTGTCCCACCCTGGGGTGGATGACCCGGACCTCCCAGCCAAGCCCCGTTCACCACATTTTGAAAAAGAGCCACCCCTTTGCCTGCCGTAAGCCTGGAACACACGCTGGTGACTGGGTCTGCCCTGGGGAGGCCCACCAGGCCTTGGTGGCTCTCCTAGGAAGGCTGGCAGGAAATCCCAGGGCCTAGAGACCCGGGGTGTGGTCTACAAGGGCAGCGTGTGGGATCTGGGTGGAAACAACGCTTTGGCCATGAGGCTTCTTGTTCTACAGGGAGAGGCAGAGTGGGGCTCAAGAGCTTGGAGGGGATCCCTTCAATCTGGGACAGCTGGAGTTCAGGCTACCTGTGCCCCACAGTGTGGTTACAGATGATTGTTCATTTTAACAAATCAACCCTCACAAAGTGGATATGTGCTTTAAAAGTTGTGCACCCGAGTGCACCTGAGTGCACACATGCATCATGAAGCCACACACAGCACAAAGGCACATGTGCCCACGTGTCTACATATTTCATGTGCACCTGCACACACATGAACGCACACACCTGCATAGATGCACACACACATGCACAGAGACACACATGCATGCACACACATGCACACACACACCTATACACACACCTGCACAGGTGAATGCATACACTCGTGCACACACACCTATATGCACACACATGCACAGAGACACACACGCATGCACACAACTACACGCACACACACACACATACCGGCAAGGCACATACATACACGCACATGCGCACACACGCACACACACGTGCACAGATGCATGCACACACACGTGTGGGAACACACATGCACGCCCACACATGCACACACATGCATACACACTTATACGCACACACAGGCATGCACACAACTACACACACCACAGATGCACACACATGCACACTCAGGCACACACCCGCACGCACACATGCACATACCTGCACACATGCACACACACGTAGGCACACACACATGCACGCCCACACACAACCCCACAACCAGAAGGTAGCATCAGTAACAGGAGCCCAAGGGGCCACAGGAAGATGTTGCTGCTGAGCCTGGCCTGCTCCGACAAGCTGCTCACAGGCTGCGGCAGAAGAGCAAGTAGGCTAATGATCACACCATTCTACTCAGGCCTGGAGGTGGAGGGCTAGCCTGTATTTTTAGTAAGAAGCAAAAGAACTTATGTAACCTGTTCTTTCCAGGTGGAAGTGATGTTTTTAGTAATCGGTGAGAAAACACCTGTCCTTTAAAAAAAGCCTGTGATGTGCTCTGAAAACTCATACTTGATTTAATGTCCTGTGACTTTGTTGCCAAAGCCTGTTCAATTTGTCACCTAGAGCAGTTCTCATATCTGCTCGTTTCCAAAATGTAGAAACCATTTTTTCCTAATCTGTCAAAAAAAAGGTCTTCCCGGTAAAAAGTCCCAGTGAGTTTTGAACCCGTTCGTTAAAGATCCACAAATGCAACTCTTTTGAGCTGGTTTGCAGGACCACTGCCGGTTCCCAGGAGGACGGAGTCTCAGCACCGGCTTGTGTGCAGCTAGGGGTGGACTCGAACAAGGTCATGACTGGGGAGCACAGCAGAGGGTGCCCTCCTCGCGTGGAAGTTACATATTCTTCTGGGGTGGTCTCTTCTGCTGTGGCAGCCACATCGTGGGTGAGCCACGTCGCGGATGGAGCCTTGGGTCGCCGGGCTCCAGTGTGCCAGACCGAGGGGCTGGAAGCGACCGAGCGGATTCATTCCCACCGGCCTCCCTAAAGACTGTTAAAATGATTAATCCTAAATTATTTGTAATGCTACATTGAGGGCAAAATATTTTTTAAGAATAAATGAACATTTTGAAATGTTTATTTCATTTTATCTCATTTTTCATTTTCACATATATTTTGTAGTGTATTTAATATTTAATATTTTAGTGCAGTGAATCATGTATTTTTAATTAAATAGATTACATATATTTGGGGGAATTTGCTCAGATGCTTTTTACTGATGTGTGGGTGATCAAAAATGTTTAATAGATCACTCATCAAATTAAATTTTTTTTTAATTTTAAAGGATTAAAAGCATACATAAAATACTGAGAGGAAAATTGGAAACAGCAGAGAACCAAGTGTGATTGGCCAAGAGTTTCACAGCTGTGTCCGTTGGTTCTCTTGCTGAAGCTCGGGAAGTGGACCCCTGCCTGCAGAGCGGAGGGAGACGGAGGGACATGGCCCCTCTCTCGGGGGCCAGTGGGGCGCGTCACTGGGCGCCATCATTAGTGCCCGGCACACGTGGTAAAGGCTGCTGTCTTGTGGAGGCTGAGCCGTGGGAACGTGCCAGTGTTCAACGGCGTCCGACCTAGAAACCCGCACTCACCACTGCCTGATTGTGGACAGGAGCGGGCATGGTAGTAACGTGGCCCATGGTGTTCTCCCCAAACCCCCACAGTGCCTCCTGCCTGTGTGTTCTTCCAGAACCTGCTGCTTGCCCACAAGGAGGGAGACCTGTGTCCACTCCGCTTGGACCAGAGCCTTAAGAGAGGTCGTGCAAGTGTGAGTGCACCCAGCAAACAGCCCACAGCACCCCTGCAGCAGGCACAGAGGGGAGTGTGTCAGAATCCCACGTGTGGGTGATGCAGGGCCACCCACGATGGGCTCACAGTCCCCAGAAGTGCAGAGGGCGTATCAGGGGGTCAAGTCTGAAATTGGGGACGGTCTCCAGAACAGCCTGGGGCTCCATCCCCGGTCCTGCCGCCGAGGACCTCTCCTCATAGCTTCGTCCACCTTGCCCAGGGCACGGCCACAGCGTGGTCGCTGGCTCTCTGCTGCATTTGACTTGGAACCCGAGGAACAGCAATCCAGGCCTCACACCACCCACCGTGGCTGCGCCTCTGCGCCCCTGGGAGGCAAAATCCTAATCAGCCCAGAGCACGGACGGGTCCTCATAAGCCCTGGGATTAGCAGCTCTGTGATGTTCTGTGACACGCTCCCAGGACGGGGGGCTGCCCCCCTCCCCAGCCCCGTTGTCCTGCCAGATTGTGCTACTCATGATGACAAACGACATTTACTTTGGGACAAAACTCAGCATTAAAATGTTCAAGGAGAAAAAAAAAATCTCCTGATGGTTTTGACAGGGATGAAGTGACTGATCCTTTCCGGGAGTTTAAATGTCCATGTGGGGAGGGCTTTGGATTAAAACTCTCGGTCCTGGAAACATAACGCATTGTGCTTCCTGCTGCCTGTCACTTGAAACGAAAGTATTTGGCTTAAGCTTATTTTTCCTCTTTAAGCTGCCCAGCACAGACTTTGCCCCGAGAGTGGTTTTACAAAGCAAAGATATTTATTTCCCGAGTTGTGGAAAAGCTGTCCCCCTCCAAGTGACCTGCTTCTGGAGAAGTTAAGTAACAAAGCTCACGTGCGAGGCCCACCGGATGGTTCCTGCCTCCAGGCATGACTGCAGGATTTGCGCCCGTGCGAGGGTCAGTCTGTGTGTGTCAGTCCCGAGGGCAGGACCGGGGGTCAGGAAGCACCCCCTACCCCTCGCCCCGTCCCTGTCCAGGGCAGGCGTCAGCAGCAGTGGGGGCGCTAGAGACCCACAGGCCACCTCCGGCTGTGCCACATTGGGCCTGGGCTGGCAGGGAGCCCCAGTCTCCCTCTCTCCCCGGGGAAGGGGATGTCCATGCCCAGACCTGCCACGGGGCCAGCGTGGGAACCCATGGTGTCCGTCACAGGTTATGTGGGAGAGCGTGTGAAGCAGGGCACCCCCAGAAGCAAGCCGGTCAGCCAGGCTGGTGGAGGGGTAGGTGGCCTGCCTGCGTGTGAGTGCGTCTCCAGGGCCATGAGCGTGTGACCACCCTCGGCCATCCCAAAGGTGCCCAGAAGGTCCTTGGGAAATGCCCGTGGACAGAGGCAAATAACGATGCAGGGGGTGGGGAGGGAGAGAGGCCAGGAGGGGCTGCTCCCTCTTCCAACCCAGCTTAGAAACTCTCCCACCAGGCCTGCCAGAGACACTGCATCCTGGGGAGGGCCCATCTGGGTCACAGCCTGTGGGGGTGGGGGTCCTCTCCACTGTCCTTGCCGCCATCTGCAGATTTCTCATCTCCTTGCAGAGTGGAAACGGGGGTGCTCCACCCATCCCCAGCTGTGTGCCCAGCATCCGGAACATGCTGGAACATGTGCCCGGAACATGCCAGAACACCCAGCCGAGAGTCCTGCTCGGTTTCTGTTGACTCAGTGAGTTAGGAGGCTGTTCTGAGGAGGCTGGCACAGGGTCACCAGCCCATCCAGGGCTCGGTGTCCTCGTCTATGAAAAAGGCAATGAAAGAGGTGATATTTAGGGACCCCCCTGGGGCCCACATTCTGAGTCTAATGTTTAAAAGGAATGAGATGAAAGTAAAGGGAGAAGCTGATCAGGGTTAAAGACGTTTCCATGGAAATGAAACACCCTGGCTGGAGTCAGGCCCCTCGGCAGCCCTGAAGTTGCAAGGAAGTTTCCAGAATTACGGCATCTGCCTGCCCATTGAGGGAGAAGCTTACTGTGCCTCCGTCGCTCCACTCAGAGCTGCCTGCTGTACACTGAACATTGGCCACCAAAGCCAGGCATGCCCTAATCCCTGGAACCATCAGTGAGACCTCGTGTTTGGAGAAAGGGCTTTGTGGTTGGGATTAAGTTAAAGATTCTGAGAGACCATCCTGGATTATCAGGATGGGCCGTAAGTGCAGTCCCGCGTGTCTTGGTCCGAGAGAGGCCAGGGGAGAGGTGACACAGGTGCAGGGTAGGGCCGCGTGACCACAGGGGTGGAGACCAGAGTGACTGGCCCAGGCTGCAGAGGCGGGCAGCGCCAAGGCTGGGAGGGCCTCCAGGCGCTCGCCTTCCTGCCACCATCCTGACTTTGGCTCCGTGAATGGACTCCTGGCCTCCAGATGTGAGGGAGAGAGACGAACATCTGTGGGACGTTGTTACGGTGGCCCCAGGGGGCTGGCGGCCGGGCACGGGAGCTGGGCTGCAGCTTGCCAGGCAGGAAGGTGTGTGGTGGGCTCCGTGGCTCACCCGGCGGCAAGCATGCGAGACCTCAGCCCCGTCCAGCTCCCTGGAGAGGACGTAGGAGGGGCCGTGTGGATGCAGACTCACCTGCCCTGTGAGGATCACCCCGAAATCCTGAGACGCTCTGTTCCTTTTACGTCCCTGGTTCTGCTTCACAAAGGCAAAATGACCCCCGGCTGTTCACACCAGTCCCTGCTGACTCCCCGCATGACGACGACGGGCTCTGTGTCCCACTGTCCTCAGCACCGAAGGAGCGTGGATCCGCACACAGATCCGCAGGAAGCGTATACGGGCGCGAAGCTCTCAGGTTTGAGCTGGGACTTGTTCTGAGCAGCCCTTCCCGAGGCCTCCTTGCACCCTGGAGCCCTTGCCAGGCCTTTGGGAGGAGAAGCTGCATCCCCAGCCCGGCCTGCTGGAAGGTCCTTCTGCACCACCGCCTCCCTCCCAAGCCACACGTCTGCCAGGACACTCACGCGGAAACACCAGCCCTCACACAAACGTGCGAGGGCCCCTGGGGAGCCCAGCCTGGGGTCAGGCCCCACTGGGAGACAGGAAGTCAGTAGGCGTCCGGAAGGAGGTGACCTGCCTGGGACCACACAGCCCAGACAACAAAGCAGGGACTCTGGGTCCGCTCACCTCTGCACGAAGCATTCTGCAATTCACAGAACTTTAATGTCCAGAAATTGAAGCTCGTTCCAAGTGCCAAAACTTTAATAATGTTTTAATGGACTGTTTGATTCAAAATGTTCATTTAAGTATGATTTAAGCTTCTTATTTTTCTGAAATGTGTTTTAGGATGTTCTGCATCCTCAAGTACAATTTGACACGCAAACAAAGCTGCACCACAGGGGTCCCGGGAGGGGTGGGAGGTCCGCACTCGGCTCTCTGGCAGGAAAAGCCACAAGCTGGCACATCTCAGCAGAGAAGCACCTCCTTTCCCCTCTGGCAGCCTGGGGTGGGGGGGGCAGGTGGGCACAGTTACCGTCCTGCAGGGGCAGCGGGGGGCCAAGGTGGGGAGAAGGCAGCCCTGCCCGCCAGGGAGGGTTTGTCCGGCCTCTCTGGGCAGGACCAGGCACAGCGATGGGGGCCCCGGGGCACAGGGTCACTGGCTGGGGTGCAGGCTCTGTGGGTGGATCTCTGACCAGTTGCAGGAAATGCTATGTGCCTTGTGGTATGTTCTCCCATTCACACTTCCCGCAACTTTAGGATACGCATGTGGTTCCTCACTTGGGGACGTTCTCGGGAGCAATGTCATGGAAGGAGAGGCCCGTTACGTTCTAGGACGCTTGATCGCCTTGACAAATTCTCGGAGAGTGTGCATCACTGGGGGCTTACGATGGTGTTGCCCTTGTCTGTGCGTTTTTACTTTTTAACTTTTACTGCAGTGTCACATGCCTGCAGAAAAGTGCACAATGCACCAACGCACCGCTCCGGGTCTCGTTCCCACGTGCCGTGGAGCCCCCACGCCATGCGAGGAACAGTGTGGTCAACATCCAGAAGCCGTCCTCCCGTCGCCTGCCAGCCCCGAGCCCCGGGACGCCCCTGCCCTGCACATGGCAGCTCATCACCCACGTGCGCGGACGTCCCAACGGCTCGTTGTATGCTCACACCGGGGACGGTCCTGGGCACCGCACGAAGCTGCCGCTGTGACTCTGTTACCATTTACTGTTCCAGCCTGTGCAATCCAGACCTCTACGATCCACTTTACTCTCCGTGGACAGTCGGGTTGTTCCCTGCTTTTGGATATTTCAAGATTTTATTTATTTATTTATTTGAGAGAGAGAATGAGAGACAGAGAGCATGAGAGGGAAGAGGGTCAGAGGGAGAAGCAGACTCCCCGCTGAGCAGGGAGCCTGATGTGGGACTCGATCCCGGGACTCCGGGATCATGACCGGAGCCGAAGGCAGTTGCTTAACCAACTGAGCCACCCAGGCACCCTTGGATATTTCAAATAAAGCTGCTGTGAATGTGCTTGCACATGGCCCTCTCCGTGGGCACAGGCTGAGGGACGGCCAGGTCACGGGGCTGGCGGACATGTTCACCGTTAGCCGGAAGGTTTCCCACCATTCTAACGGCGGACTGTCTACCCCTTGCCGGGGGTGTGGGAGGTGTGTGGGGGGGTGTTGCAGAACTCCCTCCACGCTGTAACTTCTCTTTCTTAATGATGTCTTCTAAATAATGAGAGGCCTTGGGCGCCTGGGTGGCTCAGTCGTTAAGCGTCTGCCTTCGGCTCAGGTCATGATCCCAGGGTCCTGGGATCGAGCCCCACATCCGGCTCCTTGCTCGGCGGGAAGCCTGCTTCTCCCTCTCCCACTCCCCCTGCTTGTGCACATGCTCTCGCTGTGTCTCTCTCTGTCAAATAAATAAATAAAATCTTTAAAAAAAAATAGATAACGAAAGGCCTTAATTCTAAGACAATCCACCGTGTCAGTCTTTGCCCGTAGGTTAGCGGTTGTGCATCCTAAGACTGTACATACATCCTAATGTCATACTATCTTGAGATCCTAAATATCGTTTCCTGTATTACCTGGTAGAAAACTTTTTTGGTCTCTCATTTTTGGCTCCACGGTCTCCCTGGAACTGGTTTCTGTGGATGCTGTGAAATAAGGGTTTTATCAGTCAGCTGTTGCTGGATAACAAGCCCCCCAAATCTAGGAGTTTAAAACACCAGCTGTGCATCTGGCTCATGAGTGTGGGCTTGGCCCGGCTGCTCTGGGCTGTTGTGGCTTTTCGATCTCTGTACCAGCAGCAGGTCACTTGCTTGGGTGACCTGCGAGGCCTCCCTTGTGTTCTGGGGCGGGCAGGCTGACCAGCAGGGGACACAGGTCCCTGGGCCGTATGCCTCTCATCATCCAAGGGCCGCATGGGGCCATGATGGGGTTCTCAAGGAGAGCAACGTGGCAAGCCCAGGATGCAAATGCTTTTGGGTCTGCACATATGTCCTGTCAGCTACAGTCCTATTGGCCAAAGTAAATCTCGAGCCAAGGCCAGGGCCTGAAAGGGACACCCAAGAAACACAGTGACAGGGCACAGAGATGGGGAGGGGGACTCTGTGGCCACATTTCCAATCCAACACAGTCCATCTGCTGGCCCCACATTGTCCTTGTTCCCCCACATGTAAAACACACTCGACCTCCCCAGGACCCAGGTCTCATTTGACTGTAGCCTCAGGTCCACGTCCTGGATCCTCTCCATGCAAAGAGCCAAGGAGCAGAGAGACAGCATCTGCTCCCAAACCCACACCCATGGCTCCCTGTGCTTTAGAGGGTCCGATTTCTGTGGGACCTTCAGATGCCCCGAGTCCTTTCACCTGGCTGAAGGTCTGCATGGCATCGCCTTCAGTCTTTCAAAGGGGTCGTACCCCTCGGTTTGACTAAAGTTCATTAGCTGCATTTTCCAACTTCGAGCCATCCCAGGCGACAGTTCTGCCCGTTGTTTGGCACGCACATAATATAGGCTGTCCGCACTCAGCGTCCGTGATAAATGCCTCCTCGTTTTCCCAGCCTCTGCCAGCCAAAGGACTGGGGTCTTTGTGACAGCAGCATCCCCACGTCTAGGAGGCAATTCCTGTATTGGTCAGGCTTGCAGGACCACACACCACCTCAGAAGGTGGAAGCTGAAGTCACCAAGCGCTCTCTGAGCTCCCGCCCCGGGGGCTGTGCCCCCCACCCCGTCTGCTCCTGCACCTGCTGTTGTGCGTTTAATGCTGATACGTTCTCAGCCCCGCACAAAGTTACGAGTGTTGCTTCATGCCATCGATAGTTCTCCAGCGTCGCCCACAGGTCTCTCCTCATTGTCATCACCCTTCGCGGACGGCGCAGTGCCCGTCCGTCTTCGATGGCGGCCCTTCCGTGTGAGTGACGCCAAGCTGCCCAACAGGAACTCTGTCGGCTGTTTATTTGTGGGGCTGTGGAAACGTCTTCTTTTACTTTCCTTTTTTTCTCTTTGTCCTTGCTGTTCACATCTTCGTTTTTATTTTCTTAGGTGACATTTTCTTTTAATATTCCTGCTTGGTGTTTTGGTGCTTGTTCAGTATCTTTCACCTGGCTGAAGGTCTGCATGGCACCGCCTTCAATCTCTATTGAAATCATCAGCCATTATGTCTTTAAACACTTCTTTGGCTCTTTCCCCCTTTCCTCCTCCCTGTCTCTGGGGTGTGCAGGACCCCTCCCGTTGTGTCACTGGTGCCTTGTCCCCCTTCTTCTGTAGTTGCCAGCGTCTGTCTGTCCATGCTTCCCTCTGCTATCCTCCAAGCAGTCGTCCACTACAGGAATTAAATCTAGGAAGAGCTATACCATACGACCCACAAGGCCGCCGACCAGACCCCAGGTGAGATGCGTGCATTGCCCCACACCGAAGGAGAGGACCCAGCCGGGGTGCCCATCGCCCTCTGCTCACCTCAGTGGGTGTGAGGACTTCATGGGATGGGGTCCCCCGACACACTGAGCCGCCAGTCTGCATAGTGAGTGTTAGCAAAGCTCAGTTTCTTTCTCATGGTTGAAGAGCAAATACAGGGAAAAAAAACTCCGTTATTTTCACGCACCGCAGCTTCCTAACCAGCATGCTCACATCGTCGAGAAGGGGTCTTCCCCCCTTCCCCCCACGTCCAGTGGAAGACGGTCTCAGCCTGATCCCAAGAGGCGCCCAGAGGAACAAAGCGCCTTCACTCTGCAGCTCTGACAATAGCTCTGGGGAGCGTGAGCAGAGCCATGACTCCACTCCGTGGAAACCACACTGTGCACCCAAACCCCAGGCTTTCATGCTGTTTTGAAGACGTCTGGCCTACATCTTATTTTTGCCCTAGGATGTTTTCAGAGACAGCCTCTGTCAGACTGAATTTGAGTCACTTCTGGGCTTATTTAAAATTTGATGTTCTTGGTACAATGTTCTCAGCTAATCGCTGTCTGTTCTGGGAAGAGCTGAAGCATCTCCCTCATCTGAGTCAGCTTTGGACTTGCCCCCAGCCGCCTGGAGGAGCGGCCTGTGGCCACCTCACCTTCGCACACAGGCACCATCTCTAGGCTGCTCCTGACACAAACACCTCTGGGGCATGGCCTCTCCCTCACGCACGGTCATTCCAGCTTCAGGCTGCTCTCAGCTCCCGGTCTTCTCCTCCCCGGGGTCCAATCAAGAGCCTGCACACCCTCCGTCCCCAACACAGTCACAACCTCAAGCCACTGCAGAGGGAAGAGGCAGCAAGGCCAGGGGACAGACAGGGTTGGGGAAAAGCAGGGCGACGGCCCCCAGGGGCTAAGAAAGAGAGCAGATTACACGGAAGGAGAAAGAAGGAAGGAGGTGACAGAGCAGAAATCATGTGAGAACAGACGTGTAACAAAGAAAACATCAACAAGCTGACACTTGGTTCTGGTAAGTGATCAATAAAATTGATACTATCACAAATCAATGACTGCTCTCAGGAGCGGAAGCATGGGCCCCTGCAGACCCCACACGTTAGACCTAACCGTTAGCAAAGTCAGGCCGCGCAAAATGGACGAGGTCCTTGAAAAACAGGACCTCCCAAAATTGACACAAGCAGATATAAAACTCTGAAATGTCCTATGTCTTACAGAAATTGAGCCTGTAATCAGACACCTTCCCAAAGAAAAGTGCAGGCCCTGAGGGGTCCCCGGTGAGCTTTCCTTTAAGGAAAAATGAATATACTCTTGCTCTTGCTTCTGAAAAACTAGGAGACACACCCAACTCACTTAGCGAAACCCATGGGCCCGTGCTCCCCGTGAACATCACACAAAACCTTAAACACAGTTCTAGCAAGTTGAATTCAGTGACTGAGAGGAGCTATGCCAGGAATGCTTATTGTTTGAACACTCAAAATCAATCAACGTGGTGCCTGGGTGGCTCAGTCATTGAGCGTCTGCCTTCGGCTCAGGTCGTGGTCCCAGGGTCCTGGGATCGAGCCCCACATCGGGCTCCCTGCTCAGCGGGAAGCCTGCTTCTCTCTCTCTCCCACTCCCCCTGCTTGTGTTCCTGCTCTCGCTCTCGCTCTCTGTGTCAAATAAATAAATAAAATCTTAAAAAAAAAAGTCAATCAACTGATTGACAGAACAGAGGAGAAAAACCGTAGGATCAACCCAATAGGTGCAGAAAAAAAAAATGATAAAGTCGAGCCTGTTTGTGATTTTTTTAAAGAACTACTTGCAAACTGGAAGTGGAAGGTCCCAATCTGATAAAGCCGTTTGCAGAAACCTTGCAGGTGAGGTCATGCCTGATGGAGGACCATTAAGCATCACACGGGCACTGGAATGGGGAGACAGAAACACTTTCAGTCCGTGGCGCTGTGGCACCCAGTGTCTGTGTGGACATAAGGAACTGTGGTCTTTGTGTTACGGCACACACAGACCGACTTAAAGTGGGTCACAGACCGAGATGGGGGGAGGGACACACATGCAATTGAGATTCTGGAGGAAGTCACAGAAGGATGTCTTCTGACCTTGGCTTTGGTGAGGACTTCTTGGGCAGAATGATAAAGTACAAACTGTAAAATAAAAATATCGATAACTTAGACTTCATTGAAATTGAATACTTCTGCTCATCAAAAGACACCATTCAGAAAATGAAAAAGCAAACTGAAGTCCAGTGAAAATATCTGTGATCCGTGGGACAAGGGACTTCTCCCCAGAACACATAGAGAACAAGAAGCAATAAAAAGGACAAACACCCCAGCCAAGACTTGGCAAAGATGTGAGCTGACGCTGCACAGAAGAGGGCGTCTGCGTGGCCAGTAAGCACGTGAAACTGCACACAGCATTGTTGCTGGGTAGAGATGAGATGCCGCCGCACAACCCCCAGGATGTCTGTGATGAAAAGCACAACAGCACCAGGTGTCGGCAAGGGTGCAGGGCCGCAGGGACGCTCATCCACGGCCCGTGGGAGTGTCAGCAGCACAACCACTCTGGAAAGCCTTCTGATGGTTTCTAGTAAGGCTGAGCACGCGTCCACCCCAGGGCCCAGCGACTCTCCTTCCGAGCGTGTGCCCAGAAGGGACGGGTGCCTCTGTCCACAAAAGACCGGGACAGGGATGGGCACAGCAACCTCGTTCATGACACCCCTGACCTGGAAACAGTCAGCACGTGGAGGATGGACACACCTCGCGGCCCCCGTGGGGGGGGAGCAGCCCGCCGTGGAGATTAGCAGGACCGTGCTGTGCGTTACCCCACGCATGGTTCTCAGAGATCATGTTGATGGAGAAATCAGAGCAATGGGGCAACGGTAGGACTCCGTTCAGCTGGAAGTTCTGGAAAGGCCAAGCGAACGTGCGGCGCTCGCAACCAGACAGACTACGCATGCAGGGTGGAGGCGGGGCTGCCGCCTGGGAGGAGGCAGGGAAGGGCCCCCGAGTCCTGCCCCGGGGGTGGTCACATGAGCGTGTACAGGCATAAAACTGATTCTGCTAAGATTTGTGCATCTTACTCTGTGTAAATTAATTTTAAAAAATTAATCAAAAAACCAAACAAACCAAGAACCTTTCAAAATACAACCTGACATTGGTCGTGAATCCGTGGGGCGTGAGAGACGTGGCAGGGTCAAGGCTTCGGCAGCAGCGGCCGGTGAGTGACAGTCCCAGGGACGCCTGCAGGCCGCTGTGGGACGCCCGCCACCCCAGCCCTGGGAACGACACCCGAGTCCCAAGTCGAGCTAGCCGAAGACGGTCACTTTCTTCTAAGCGCATTTTATAGAGGATCTTTACATCAACGTGTTTGCTGTCTGTCCCCCTTTGGCTCGACCAAGGCATTGTTGTCATATAATACACCGCATGTCTTCCAGGACACGGCTTGTTGAGTTCTGACACACATGTGAAAATATGTCCACAGCCCAGACAATGAACCATGCCGCCACCCGCAGAGCCCCGGCCGCTGGTGTGAGTGTTTCGAGCGTTGTCCGTGTCACGGGGACACATCCTGCTCTCCCCTAACTAACGATCTCATTCCCAGCCTCTGCTGGGTGGGCTGCTTTTGGGGAAGCGTGACTGGAGAAATTTGCTCGGGGCGGAGCGGAGCCTTGCGGGCGGGCGGTCTGACGCACTGTTCTGAGCATCTCAGAGCTGCAGCTAGAGTCCTGGGGCTGCCTGCAGCCAGGGGCAAAAGGAGGACGCAGGGAAACCATCTAGGACTGTTTGAAAGGTCAATTGCTGATTCAATTTCTTTAAAAGATACAGGCCTACTCAGATTATCTGTTTAAGTATACTTAAAAGTGGACATGGCTTTCCTTTTCCACAGAAAACATATAGCAGAGAACACTTTTCCCAGAGTATTTCTATAAGAATGTGCTTAAGAACTCCAAGTACAAAAAGATCAAATACTGTAAATATAACAAACCAGAGTTAAGTCACATAAGGAAGTAGCCATCAATGCCATTCAAAGAACAGATCACTACGAAATACTAGAAATTAAGGAGATGAACGTATTCTTGACAAGAAAACAAATTTCAAACTAAAGTCAATGAGCATATACATGCATTTTTTTTTACATCCCAGATTTTACCTATCAGTCATTTGCATCAGAATAACCAGCCACAGAGCAAAGCACTACAGTTGAAAGAACACTGGGTTTGACATCAGAATGGTCTGGGTTCAAATATGAACTCTACCAAAACTGCAGTGGCTCAGGGCAAATCACATGGCCTGAGCTTCAGGTCCCTCACCTGTAACATGGAGATAAGCCAACCTACCTTGAATGGCAGTTATGCAAATGAGCAAGTTACTGACACTCACGAGGTAGTCAAAAAAAAAGCAGTATCATCATCATCTACACGTAAAAATGTCCTTCCAAAGATCACCAATGATGATCTATCTTGTTTAAAAAGTTAAATTTGCATTTGTCTTTGAAATAAACCCACTGACAATTATTTTTAAAATATTCTGAGTTGGAGTGTCACAGAAGTGTAAAAGATATGATTAGTATGCCTTCTTCAACATTTTTTACTATTTTTAGGTGACAATGACATAACAAAATCAGCCATTTTAAAGTGAATACAGCACTGAGTCCATTCACGATGTTGTGCAACCCACTCTATCAAGCTCAAAAACATTTTCCTCACCACAGAGGACGTGTCATGACCACTAAGCAGCTGCCCCCCGCCCGCCGCTGCCGCCACTTCCCAGGGCCGTGGCGACCACAACCTGCTTTCTAGCTCCATTCATCTACCTGTTCTGATACTTCGTGTAAATGACATAGAGTCCGTGACCCTTTGTGTCTGATTTCTCTCACAGAGTGTAATGTTTCCAAGGGGCATCCGGGTTTATCAGTATTCATTAATTTTTATGGTTGGATAATATTCCAATGTGAAAAAACACCATAATTTGTCCATTCACCCACCGGTGGACATGTGGGCAATTATAAATAGTGCTGCATGAACATGGGTGGATGCCTATCTGCCTGAGTCCCTGTTTTCGATTCTAAAGGCATCTGGAAATGTCTCAATCCGCCTTCATTTGTGAATGAGAGGTTTACGGACATCCAATGCTTGGTGGATCATTTTTTTCTTTTCCCATCTTAATAATGTCACCCCACGTCCTTCTGACCTCCAGCGTTTCTGACTCAAGAGCCCTTCCTTGTGTGTTTCTCTCTTGCTGCTTTCAGAATATCCTCTTGGTCCTCGGGTTTCAACAGTTTGATTGTCATGTGTCTCAGTGCGGATTTCCTTGCATTTATCTTTCTAGGGATTCACTGATTTTCCCGAGTATGGAGAGTCATGTCTTTCATCAAATTTGGGACGTTAATGGCTACTACTCCCTACAACATTCTCTCCACCCTTTCTCCCTTCCAAGATGCCCAGTGTGTGCACATGTAGTACGCTTGGCACCACCCACAAGTCCCTTAGGACCTGCTTATTTTCCTTCACTCTTCCTTCTGCTTCTGAGAATGGGTGATTCCACTTGAAATTATCTAGTTATTGAAATTACCTAGGTTCAAGGTCACTGATGCCTTCTTCTGCCAGCTCAACTCTGCTACTGAAACTCTCCAGTGAGTTTTTCCTTTAATTTATTGTACTTTTCAGCACCAGAATTTTTGCTTTTTGCTTCTTTTATAATTTATATACCTTTATTGGTATTCTGTATGTTAATACATCATTTTTCGGGGTGCCTGGGTGGCTCAGTCGTTAAGTGTGTCTGCCTTCGTTTCAGGTCATGATCCCAGGGGTCCTGGGATCGAACCCCACACCTTGGGCTCCCTGCTCAGCGGGAAGCCTGCTGCTCCCTCTCCCTTTGACCCTCCCTCTGCTTATGTTCCTTCTCTCGCTGTGTCTCTCTCTGTCAAAGAAAGAAATATAATCTTAAAAAAACAAAACAAAACAAAAAAACCCATCATTTTTCCTAATCCTGTCAGTGTTTTTCAGTTGTTTCCTTTAGCTCCTTGGACAGACTTAAGGCAGCTGATCTAGACTTTGTCTCCTAAGTCCAGAATCTGGGCTTCTGCAGGGACGGTTTCTGTTCATTTCCTCTGTGACTAGGCCACATGGTTTCTCTGCATGTTCTGTAATTTTTTTGTGGAAACCTGTACACTTTGACTATTATAATCTGGTAAATCAGGAAATCAGGCACTTCCCCCTCTTCTGGGTTTGTTTTGTTGTTCGGTATATGCTTCAGCCATGCACGTAGAGTGACTTTTGTAGACTCATTTTGTAAAGTGTGTATTCTTTGTCATGTATGGAGAGAAGTCTTTCAGCCAGTGTTTTGGAAAGGATTTCCTTGCATGGGGAGGGGGCGAGACTAAGAAAGGGAAGCATGGTGGGAGGGAAGAAGGAAAGCGTTGCGAGGGGGGAGGAACGAAGCAAGGGAGGGAGAAAGGGAGACCAACCTCTCCCGATCGTCGCAGACTGCCTCTGTGCTGGGGACTCCAACACAGAGCCAGGCTGCCTAGAACTCAGCCTGAGCTTTCCCCTCTGCTTGCACTGAGCCTAGAGACCGGCCAGAGGCAAAACGCTTTCTCGGGGTCTTTTCTGAGTGTGATCTAGGGCTGGCCTTGGATGTGACTTTCAAAACTCCCCAGGAAACACAGGCACTTTTACATGCCCCAATTTTCCAAAGAAGTCCCCTCTCCAGCTTCCTCGGCTTGGCACGTGACCCTCTATTCTGTGTGTCGACTGTCAATGCTGGCCCCAAGCTACTGCTGCCTCTCCTCAGCCTGACATGGGCTTGAGAAATGCCCACCGGCTTTTGGCTCCTCTGTCCTGAGTGACATCCATGTTAGATGAAAGAAAGACATCCTGAGTCCGTCCTTCATGTGTCCCTCACAGGTTGGACAGACAGACACAATTCTCTGCAAGTAAGTTCTGCTCTACTCCCTTCAGAGCAGGGTCCAGAGTCCCCAGTCAAGAATGTGGGCTGCATTCCTCATGGCAGGAGCTTGGCTTTTCCGTGCTTCTGTGGAAGAAAGGAAGGGCATGCAGGACTGCCTCCTCTGCCAGTTTCTCAGATGCCACCATACCATTTAGTTCTGAATGATACAATTAATACACAGAAACAAATCTCTACACAGTCCAAATACCACAGTTAAAAACAATTTAAAAAATAAGCCAGGATCTGTATTATATTCTAAAAAAGACATACCAAGGTTACACCGAATTTGCCTGGCCATTCTGGGGACTCTCTTTTCCAAAACGGAAGCATACCTCTTTTCTACAACACACCTAACCTCTATCATGCCACAGCTTTAAGCATCAAAGCTTCTTAATAGTTAATCATTCAACTTAACCTCAAAAGAATAGTCTTTTCAATAAATGGTACTGGGACAACTGGATACTCACATGCAAAGGAATGTGAACCCATATCACACACCATACACAAAATATGAAATGAAAGTGGATCACACATCTGAATGTCAGAGCTAAAACTATAAAATCCCTGGAAGAAAATACAGAAGTAAATCCTGGTGACCTCGGGTTGGTAAACTGTTTCTTAGCTCCAATGCCAAAGGCAAAAGCAACAGAAGAAAACACAGATGAGTTGGACATCATAACATGAAAACTCTGTGCGTCAGAGGATACCGAGAAGAAGAAAACACACGCCACAGAACGAGACAAAATATTTCCAAACCATATATTGACAAGGGACTTAAATCCAGATTGTATAAAGAATGCTTACAAGTCAATAATTAAAAAACAATTAATCCAGTTAAAACAGTAAGCCCGGGGACGGGTGAGCCTGGGGATGCGTATTAACGAGGGCACGTTCTGCATGGAGCACTGGGTGTTGTACGCAAACAGTGAATCATGGAACCTACATCAAAAACCAATGATGTAATGGATGGTGACTAACATAACACAGCAAAATAAAATTAAAAAAAAAAAAAGGTGGTATCTTAAAAGAGGTACACACAATGAGAAAAAAAAAAAAACAGTAAGCAAAACATCTGAATAAACACCTCTCCAAAGACATACAATCACCTGATAAGCAGATGGAAAGATGCTCAATAGCACTAGTCGTCGGGGAAAGACAAATCAAGCCACAGTGAGATACCACTTCACACCCGACAGGACGGCCACAATAAAGAAGACAGACAGTAACAGTGCCCGTGAGGATGTGGAGAAACTGGAACCTTCACACACTGCCGGTGAGAATGCAAAATGGGGCAGCCAATTAGGAAAACAGCTTGGCAGTTTATCAAAAACATAGTTACCATATAATCCAGCAATTTCACTTCTAGGTATATTTACAAAAGAAATAAAACAATGTTCACACAAAAACACTCACATACGGACATTCGCAGCAGCACTATTTACAACAGCCTAGAGTGGAAACAAACCAAACGTCCGTCTACAGATGAATCGGTGAACACAACGCGGAATACCCCAGAGTGGAATATTATTTGGCAACAAACAGAAATAAAGCCTGACAGGTGCCACAACACCGACGAACCTTGAACACAGAATGCCAAGTGAAAGAAGCCTGTGACAAAAGCCCACATACTGCACGATTCCACTTCTGTGACCTGTCCTAAGAGGCAAATCCACGGAGACAGAGAGCAGACTGGGGGCTGCCTGGGCCTGGAAGAGGGTCCGAAGGGGCAAGAATGGGATGATGGCTAATATATTCAGTTTCTTTCTAGGATGTTAAAAATTTTCCAAAATTAGGGGTGCCTGGGTGGCTCAGTTGGTTGGGCGGCTGCCTTCAGCTCAGGTCATGATCCTGGGGTCCTGGGATCAAGCCCCACGTCCAGCTCCCTGCTCAGCAGACAGCCTGCTTCTCCCTCTCCCTCTGCCTGCCACTCTGCCTACTTGTGCTCTCTGTCGAATAAATAAAATCTTTAAAAAAAAAAAAAAAAGGTTCCAAAATTAGATGGTGTTAATAGTTTCATAACTCTGTGAACATACCAAAAACCATTGAACTGTATAATTTAAATGGATAAACTTTATGTTATATGAAATATATCCCAATAAGCTACAGAAATATTTTTTGGAGAATTATTTCAAATAAATAAATCCAGTGTACAAATGTCCACATGTAAACAGAAGATACAAACTCCATTTTAAACCTCATTTTATAAACAGGCTTCCAAGTTCTTATGCATACTTGTCTAGCTCTTCAGTGCCCTCCTTCACTGTCCCTCGCTGAGGTAATGACTGTCACGGTGTCACTTTCCGACAGGCATAATGCCTGCCTATAATGGCTTCTCCCACACTCCTCTACACATCGCTTCTTCTCCACTGGGACTGAGAGACCAAATAAACAAGCTCCTTAAAAACATAAAATTAGGGAAGGGTTAAAGCCCTGAATGAAGTGAAGGAGAAATGGGCATAAAGCAGTTATCATTTTGGATCATGACATTTATGGTAAGGGCTCCAAGTCCCTTCACTTAAGGCCATGGTACCAGATGTCTGTCCGACCCTTACGACTGCGTTTAAATAGAACACAAACAGAGATTTTAGGTAAGGTGATATTCACAGAAAATGTGCATACACCAGTTGGGTTTCACATGTGTTCTCTTGAAATTGTAGTCATGAGATTACTAAAAAAATTAATTAGATACCATATGTAATCGAAAAATACTATTTTCTAACAGAATTAAGACACGTTTTCTTTCACTTATGTTAACTCTAAAATGATGATTACAGTTAGCAAATGATAAGCTAGATCAAAAGGGTCTTGCTAACCTCTTACTGTAAGCTTGCTGTATAGCTGTGAATTCACTTCCTTGTCTCGCTGAAAACGCCGGAATTCATCAATTGCTTCCCTCATGGTAGTAACAGCCAAAACAAATCCCTATAAAACAAAATAAAATATGGTATTTGAGAAAACTAGCTTTAACAAAAAAGTTAAGGGAATATTCTTTTACCAAGCAGTTTTACTTCCCCCCCATTTATGTTACTTCTAAAACATAAACGAAAACAAAGAAAAAAGACAAAAAAGTAATAATGAAACACTACAAGAGGAATATAATACATACTAAAAGATTTACAATTCTCCCTATTCCCAAATAATTTTTTTAAATTCATATCATAACATGTACAAGCTAAACATCAGAAAATACTTAGTAACCCAAAGAAAAAAGAAATCAACAATCTGAAAAAACAAAAAAACAAAAAAAACCCCAGGAATTCTATTTAGAACGCTCGTGCCTTTAAATATCAAATTACCAAAGGCTGACATAAAATCTTATGCTTTCTGCGCTTGAATTCTGTTGGTGGAAGAAAGCAGGAAGGAACGCGGCGCAATCCCAACACGACAGCCTCCTCCTGTGCAGGCTTGTCCGCTTTGTAAGCAAAACCTCAACAGGTCAACTTGAGGCTACAGAAATAAACTCTGATGTGCTTGTGATCTCTTGTGAAATCTGTTATGCCCCCGACATGTGGCTGACAACTCAGAGGCTACACTTGTGTTTTCCGAGTGTGAACACTCTTCAAGTCTACCTCTCTACGACCACAGACTCTTCAGAAGGCTGCATGTTACACGGACGCGCATTCCCCAGGCTACTCTGTGAATGACCCAACGCTGGACAACTGCCCTCAAAGGACAACAGTCTGTCACTCCAGGGCTGTGTCTGTGTCACCAACAGGCCACATGAGGTGAGCCCTTGTGTTTACTCAAAGTTGATCCTCCCTGCTACGCTCAGAGTTGTACCATCACCGCCATCTGACTGTACACTATTCTCATCACCCCAAAGAGAGAGCAATCCCACACTGGACAGTGGTCACCCTCATCTCCTCCAGCCCCCAACCCCTGGCAACCACGAGTCCAACTTTCTGTCTCTATGAATTCGCCTCTTCTGGGTGATGTGGCCCGTTTAGCATTTTGATGAACAGCCAAGCTTCCTCCCAAAGTGGTTATAACCCTTAACGGGAGCTTATTGGCCATTCGTATCTTCTTGGGATAAATGTGTGTTCAGATCCTACAGCCACTTGTTAACGGTGTCATTTGTCTTTTCACTGTGAAGCTCTAAGAGCTCTTTGTATTATTCTGGAAACAAATACCTCGTTAGACATGGGATTAGCATATGTGAGAGTACAAATATTTTCCCCCACTCTAGGTTATCATTTTATTTTCCTGATGGTATCCTCTGATGTCCAGAAGTTTTTAATTTGGATAAATACAATTTAAGTTTTTTTTAGTCACTTGGGCTTTTACCATCCAAGATCACAAAAATTGGCCTCTATGTTTTCCGCCAGGAGTCTTACAGTTTTAGCTCTTCCGCTGAGGTCTATGATCCATTACGAGGGGTTTTCTGGGTATGACCTGAGGGAGGGGCCCAACTTCCTTCTTTCGCATCCAGCTGTCCAGGTGCCCCAGCACCATTCGTGGAGTGCACTGAACAATCCACCGGACGGTGTGAGCATCCTTGCCGAAAACCAATCTGTCATGAATGTAAAGGTTTATTCCTGGACTCTACGTTGTATTCGTTGGTCTATTCATTTCTCCTTCTGCCAGTCCCACACCTTCTTGATTACTGTGGCTTTGAAACGAGCTCTGAAATGGGGAAGCAGGAGTCCTCCAATGCTGATCTTCTTTTCTGGGTTGCACTGGCTACTCTGGGTCTCCTGCATTTCCATATGAATTTTAGAGTCAGCTCGTGAGTTTCTGCCAAAAAGCCAAATGGGATTTTTGACAGATTGTGCTGAATCTGCAGATCAATTTGGAGAGTGCTGCCACTGTAACAATACTGTCTTTCAATTCCTGAACATGGGATGACTTTTATTTATTTAGATCTTTGATTTTTTTTTAAAAAAATGTTTTATTAGTTTCCAGCAGGCAACCCTGTATTTTAGCTAAATCTATTCCTATTTTTTTCTTTCTGATGCCACAACAACGGAACTGTTATTGTAATTTCATTTTCAGATGATCACTGCTGGTATACAGAAATACAAGTGGTTTTGTGTATCTATGTTGTACCCGACAACCTTCCTACCTCATTTCTTAGTTCTAACATTTCTCTGTGTGTGGACACCTCAGACTTCCCAGTGTACAAGATCACGCCACTGTGAAAAGAGCCCAGGCCTCCTTCTTCCCTTTCTATCTAGATGTGTTTTAGTACAGGTAAAGACAGAGAAAAAACTATGAAAATCCAAAGCAGGAGACACCAAAATATTCTCTTAACAAACTTAGTGTTATCAAAAGCCTTAAAATTTGCACACACTTTAACCAAACAGTTTCACTTCTGGAAATTTATCCTAAAAAACAAAACAAAACAAAAAAACAAGGATCCCAGCAGCATCCAATATAAAAAACTGGAAATAACCTGAATGTCTATAAGTAGGAAATTCATGGTACACGCATATGTTGAAATACTGTATTTCCTGAATTCAAAGATGCGGTTAGTCTCAGGTGCGAAGACAATACCACTTTAAAAACAAAAACTCTAAGTCTCAACTGAGTTTTAGTAACATGAAACATAACGCATCCACCGAAGCAGGAAATACAGTTCTATGCAGCTGTTCTCATGCAGGAGAATATTTACTGTTGCAGACCATGTTCCCAGAGTATACGTAATTTCTTACAATTCTACTTGGGACCCCCTTGCCTTGAGAGAGAGAGGGGACAATGGCTGTCAAGCCTATGTTCCTCAGAGACTGAAGACAGTATTGTCAGAGGAGTGGCTCTGAATCAGGCAAACGTGGCACCATCACCGGGAAGGTTTTCTGCACTATAGATCTGCTCGAGCCCTCTGCCTGGGACGTGTACTTTCACCTCCCCTCTCCAAAGAACAGGCCCACACATACATATGTCACCTAGACTCTCCAGGTCAGTCTGACTTCCACCCTGGACACCTATGGCTTAAAGACAGCAAAAGTTACTTCTCCATTCATCAAGTAATTATAAACCACAAAACATAATAGTTCCTAGTGCTTCCAAGAACTCAGGAAGTGAAAATAAGCTCTCATTTCTAAAGCAGTAATATTAGAGAAGATCACCAAATAGGGGCAGGTCCCAACTTCTGAAACTGGAGGGAAGCACTCTTCAAGGAGACAGAGCCCTGGGCACAGGCAAAGACTGCTAGGACCTGCAAGCCACTCTGGGCCACACCTCAAATCTAGGGTTTACCTGAACACAGGACAGATGTGCAGGACCAGCAACAACCAAGAGGTGTCACGCCCATACTACCATGGCAGTCGCCGGCATATCTACCCTGAGAAAAGCCCCAAGAGCCAGCCTTGCAACATAAAGCAGGTGACGAGAAAGGCACAGCCGATGCCATGCCACCATTTCCTTCTTAACAACTGGAGTCTACCACACATGGGCCTCCACCTTTAGGGTTTAGATCTACTGGGTCGTAACTGGATTAGAACAGACCGGTGGCCTATGGAAGATGTGGACAAGTGGCCCCACAGGAGTACCTGGACCTTCCCGTGACCTCAGCACCAAGCAGGTCAAAGATGGAAGCTACAGTAATGCCACCTAGAAGAGCCAAAAGCAAACCCAAGAGGGTGACGGTATTCCACAGCAAAACCACAGTATTTGTGGCATCAGTCTGTCAGTCACAATGCCTGACAGGAATGTGTCACACAGCCGGTTCATGGGCCGGGACTAAATCTTGTACCACAAAGTAGAATTCCTTCTTCCTACTTCTCCGGATGGCCCAGGGGCCATGTGGAGTAAGTGCCAAAACAAGAGGTATTTTTATAAAAAGAGAAAAAATTCTACTGATATATCATATATTAAATATTAAATTCTATAATTCTATAATTCTATTGATAGAATATCAGTTTAACCACACCAGAAACTTTTCTATGTATTTTAAATAAGCTACCTTTAAATGCCACAGAAACGCTTAGCTCTACTTAAGACAGGGAAACTCAGACACAAGCAGCACACGTACCTTTGCAAAGGTCACACTAAATGTGCAGCTTATGTTAAGCATGTTTGTCTCTGGACAGCAGGAGGTATAAGTCCAGGTATGATTTGGTTTCTCCTTTCCATACTCCATCCACACCTCCAACATGCAGAGACACTCAGAAGAAAGAGTGGACAGAAGGAAGGACCGAAAATCAGAGTCCTCGCAGACTGACTGATCACCTACGCAGTCTATCTGGCTTTCCATTAACAAAATACCACGAACACAGCTTATGTGGAAGATGCCGTGTTAACGATCCAGACCTCCTTTGTCTAAGAACCGCTTGCATGGCTAGATCTATTCTACCCGATTCACTCTGATAGAAGCATTACAATCCGTTTTGTTACTATGATTATACTAGCTCTACCTCAAAGAGCTGCTGTGGAAACTGAATGATGCAAAAGGTAATCTTCATTCTGACCCAAGAATGCAGTAAAATCACTTATTTTCAGTTTGCTCTCCTGTTCTATGGCAAATGTAACAGAAATTAGATCAGAGCTGAAGCTAGTAAATAACATTGCCCAGAGTGCTTGATATAGAAAGATTATTAAACCATCACTGTCTTCAGAAATACCCTTGAGGTGGAGAGCAGAACAAATGTGAAGTGCCCTGTTTAAAATTAGTGGACGTCAGACGTAAGATTTTATAACTGCCGGCTGTATGATGATTTTATGCTTCCCTGGCAGGCTTCTGGCAAGGAGGAATCTGGAAATGCTAACTAATTCCTTTCTCTGGGCAACCTTACAGGTACTTACAGAACCTGAGAAACCAGGCAGAGAAAAGACGTCAAACACTGAGTGTAAGGACCACATGCTAGTGCAGGCCCTCGACACAGGACAGGGCCAAACATAGTGGTCAAGAAAGAGCAAGGAATCGGGAGCTAGGAAGGAATCCCGCTGAAGCACACCTCCTTTATTTAAAAAAATATATATATAGGGCGCCTGGGTGGCTCAGTTGGTTAAGCGACTGCCTTCCGCTCAGGTCATGATTTGGGAGTCCCGGGATCAAGTCCCGCATCAGGCTCCCTGCTCAGCAGGGAGTCTGCTTCTCCCTCTGACCCTCCCTCCTCTCATGTGCTCTCTCTCTCTCTCTCATTCTCTCTCTCAAATAAATAAAATCTTTAAAAAAATTTAAAAAAAAATAAAAAATATATATATTATATGTGTGTGTGTGTGTATACATTTACACAGTTTAGATGTAGATTTAGTTTAAAGGTTCTTTAAGTTTGCCTAGATTAATAAAAAAGATCTTCTGTATATAATATCTGAATTTTCAGTTTAAAAAAATTTTTTTCTGAGGTGACTTTGGATCAACGAACCAATATACCTCAGCCTGCCTCTTGGATTCAAAGGTGAATCTAATGGACACATCACCCTTTTAAGAGTTTTGCTAAATCAGAGGTTAAGATGTATATAGCAGTGCAAGCATAGATACTAACAAATCTTCAGTATCGATTATCTGATGAAAGGCATCGATCGTGGCTGCTACCCAACCAAAGAACAACAGGACATGGTTTCGTAAAGCAGACCACTTCTGAGGTCTAATGGTGCGGTATGAGAGCAGGGACATGAGAACCTGGCCAGGCATGTCACCAGGCAACATTAAGCGTTACTCAAATGGGAAAAATGGGCTTTTCTCCTTTCTTTGGGGCCCCTGACACACAAGTGCAGCAGAGTAACAATGTCCCTTCCCTGAACACCGCAGCAGGGGCTGACCTAGGCACTTCTGTAAATGCAGTCGTTAATTCTCACACGCCAACAAGAGAAGGACTAAGTACTTCCAACGCCTCTAGCTGACAATCGAGTCAGAGGACGTAAACATCACACGGAAGCACAGGAAGGACAGGCACCGACGCTCACACGCACGCTCTCACTCCAGCTCTGGCCGACACAGTCAATTCTGTGCATGAATTCCTCATCAGGAATCCATCTAAAACTAACATTTTCTTTGGTTAAAAGCTACTTAAATCACAGTTAATAGGAAAGATGCAAAAGCAAAACAGAAATGAACACATTTTACTTTAGATTTTTAAGAAGATCTTAAATTCTGAGACTATCACTGCTCAAGTGAATCTTAACCCAAGATGGGAGTGAAACTGAAGAGGTTCAGGGCAACCTCGTGAAGCCGGGGGTAGACAAAGTGGCCAGAAATAAACACACTGAAATCGTAACTATAGTTGTGTTTTTAGGATGAGCCAGTATTTTCTCTATGCTCTAAAATTTCTGTCATGCTCTACTGCTTTTATTGGAAACTGGGAAAAGTAAGGAGCAGTCTGTCACTCAGACTTCCAGGATGCACACAGCCTAAGGGGTCTCCGGCTCACGTGCACAGGGAACAACATACAATCACAGTGACCATTATAGCAAAGTCTGTAACTGTGAAAAATGAGAAGAAACCTCAAAGTCTCTTTTTCTGGAAAGATGGACATGTTCATTCAATGGAGTACTTCAGAGAAGTGAAAAGTGAATGTGTCACCATGGATCCATTTTAGAAATCAACGTTAAGCCAAAAAAGCGTGATACAACAGGAAACGGACAGTAAGATAATCTTTATATAGATTTTTTAAAGCATGCAAACAATACTATTATTTTAGTGACACAAACATAAGTAGTGAAATTATTAGGAGATGTAACAACTGAATTTCAGACGCAGAACAGAAGTTGCCTTCGGGGGAAGAAAGGTGCGAGGAACAAAGCCAACAGGCATGGGGGAGCCGGGCTGGAGAGACAGACCTGGTATCACAGGGCACGTACAGGATGCCCCAAGGAGACCACCCCCCATGCCCGCCAGCAAAGGCTCCCAGTGGCCTCTGAGCCAAGACGCACAGGCAGCGCAAGGGCCCGACACCCCCGGCGAGGCTGCGAAGTCGGTCAGTGGCAGAGCTCTGGAAAACCCTGTAAGCGAAGTCCAATGGTACACAGCAGCAGTATCATGCTTCTGAAAACCTGATCGATTTATCTCTCAACCATCTCCACTCTGAAAACTAAATACTAAATATTAATAATTTAACTTAATTTCAAAAATCTTTTCTTTTACCAGAGGAGCCCAGTAGGTGTAGAGATAGCCTATTTTCAATGCTGGCACAAACTGTGAGCAGGATAGAGATTCAAGAAAAACTTGAATTGTTCATATAAAACCTAAAAAGGAAAAGAAAAAATTAACACAATCTCTCCAAGGACAACCTTTAAAAGTTCAACTAAATAATTAAATCAGCACAATAGCTAACTATATTTCCATCAAACAGTGACAATATGCCCTCAGTTACAGTAAATTAAGTAATTCTGACACTGGCTTTCCAATAACTAAATTACATCTATATTTATTTAAAATTATATTTAAAATAAACTGAAAAAACAATTAGAACTTCCAATTATGTTAAAAGCATCCTCTAAAAGTTTTTAGTTTCTTGTATACAATTTCCAGTTTTGCACACTCCTCTGTAAATCTCTGTATGTATATCAAAGCAAATGAGATAGCGAAATCTTCCCAATGTAAGTCAATAAATATATTATTTATATACACACAAATGTGTATCTTGATAACTCAGAAACTCTTACAATGGGAAAGTTCTATTAACCTTATATTTATGAAACGGTAAAAAATAAAATATAATACCCACGTTTCTGAACATGAACATCTGGGTAGCTTTAAAATAACTGAGCGAACAAGCAAAACATACACAATTTGACTTCACAAAGACTGTCTTAATCTCCTCTATTTACTTCTCTCGAAGTATAAGAAATCATGACATAAAAAAGTATGTGAATTGCACACCAATTCAGGAAGACAGCGACCTATATATTCTTTAAAATCTCTTGGCAGTTGATCTGCAATAATATTTTCAAATACAAAAGAAGTATCCTTCAACAAAATTTTAGGAATGCAAATCCTGCAACTTTGTTTTTGTTTTTTAATTCAAATAGAGTTATTTTTAAGGAAGAAAACCCAAGAGCCAGTATATTAAAAGACTTCTATTTACAAATTCTCAAATTATTAAATTTAAATTGAAAATCAAAATGGAACAAATTTCATGTTTATAGATGAGAATAATTCAAACGGCACACTATCATTGCAATTAAACTTACAACCTTGCAACTTCCAGATCAAAATCTCTTTGGATGCCATTTTATATGCAACTTGGAGGGTATGGAAATTTTAACAAGAGCAGAGCAATGGGTTAAGTACTTATTGTTGACTTAAAGAGTCTGGAACCACAGTTTTTATATAATGACGTTTTCTACGTTACCATACAGCTGTTTGTGCAACTCAAAAATCAGCTACAATGATAACACGTTTATATTCATAATCATATTCAATTGCTGTCTAAAGATGTTTTGAGTCATTTCATAAATTAACCTCAGCAGGAGAGAAAGCTCTTTCTCCTCAGTGATTTCTTTAAAATCTCAGGTAGCATAAATTATATCTATTAGCAATTCAAAAATTGCCATTTGTGCTAAAAATGGCATAGAATTCCTACTGTGCAATTACCAAATGTTTCTAAAATACTACGTTTTAGATGAAAAGCCTAATTTAAGAGACAATCTAAGAACGAGAATTCACACGGTAACAGTGGTGCAGCCACACCAACAGGTGCTCTCAGGACACAGCCCATCCTGGTGGGCTGCAGGGATTTGCTCTGGTCACAGTGAGGCTGCACTGTGGGCTTTAAGCCACTGTAATCAATACTCTGTTGTCTACCGAATGAACTTTGTGACCTTTAGGAAAATGTACAATGCTTCGCCAATCTGCGAGTATTTAAAATTTAAAGAAAACAGTAACTTCATTCAAGAAAGATGAGAATATTTATCTGCCTGAAAGACAGCTTACATTTTATTGTCCTGACAAAAGAGCTGTCTTTTAATGACGGAGACAGTAGTTTTGTGTGTTTTACTAAAGAGTTAATTAGATATGAAGCACTCACCAACTATTACATGGATGGGGGAGGGTGCTGAGGGGCAATCAATGCCCAGTATAAAATCAGCATGATTATTTAAATTAAAACATGAAAAATAAAACAGCCCTTATTTCACTTTACCAAGACATTTTCTTGTAAAGAGCATAAGAGCAAATAACTAGAATGTGTCAGAAACTTTGATATAGAAATATAACCAGTACCAGCTTCCTTTTGCCTTTAGAAAGACGAATAAATTGGTCTATAAAAATAGGAAATGTACAAAAACCAAAAATTAGTCAATCACCCTAAATACATACTCAGTTTTGTAACTTAAGCCAAAAATACCACTAGCAACAAAAAAAGTAATGAAATATTTAAACTTCATTATTTACACCTAGCATAATACCTAATTAAAGATAACTAATGATATAACAACATAACATGGCTTGAAATTTATAATGTGAAGTAGAAACTATTATCTATCAATGCTTATAGATATTTTGTTACTGAGTCACGTTTGTATAAAAAATTATTTTACTTTCATCATGAAGTTCCTTGGCAGGCTTTAAACTTAACATTCCACTTCACCCGCAAACAAAACTTATGACTTATTTTCTGTTAATTTAATTTAGGCTTGATTATTTCTACAATAATATAAATATGTTTATCTAGGACTGAAGTCAAACTATAAATTTTCTCACATTGAACTTCATGATGTACCCATTAAAAGTGCGCATGAATTATTTAACAACTACTTGAAGCATGAATGGTTCAAAAGCAAAAGGTCACTGATTTGGACAGGACACAATTAACGGGAAAAAAAATTCAAAAATAAAAAAAAAAAACAGTGAAAACAAAAGGAGCCAGCAATCTCTGATATGAAACCCATTCTTAAGAATGTAATAGTCTTACCCCAGGTATAAAGGTAAATACATTGTATTTTTGATTTTTTATAGAATTTCTGGGATGCTTTTCTTCACACTTTTCAGGATATCCAAGCCACACCGTGCGAGCTTTCAGTTCTCTCTTTCTTTGACAAATATTTATCAGCCAATCACAGCAAGTGCATGAAACAAAAGACACTCGTTATATATGCTTTTTAAAAAATGTTTAAATTAATGCTACATATTTAGAGCCAATACTGATTGTTTCTGTATTTACCAGACACCGAAAGCATATCTAATGTTAATCTGTAAAGGTTATCTTCAAATAGGTTATACTGAAATAACTTTGACATAAAACACTGAAAGAGACTTGTATGAGTGCATAATGACTTCTAGAACCTCAAATGATCTTCCCTGTTTAGACCCTCTCACTGACAAAACCATTAAGTTTCTGAAGCAATCAATGCTCTTCTATGAGGAGAAAAGGAGAGCCGTGTCGTTTGCAATTCTCAATACACCGCTCAGTGATCCGATGACAAAGGTCCTCGGACATCTACTCTCTCAGGTAATCACTCTTTTCCTCTCTTAAAGAGGACTATTTTAGTAGCATTCATATAAAATGAAGACTTACGGCTCCATTCAATATTGGGAAAGAACACTGATGTTTAAGGGGATAGGGCTAAAGCTATCTTCCAGTCCGTCCATGTGCCATAGTGTCAGGACTCCAGCAGCACAAACACTTCCACTTCCTGGACATCCAAACCATTATGTTTGGATAGAGAGAATAAACTTTTCCCAAAATACTTAAGAAAATGGTGAAAAGGTATCAAAATCGCCTAAACTAAGCATAAAATAATAATCGTGAATTTAAACTTCAGCATTAACAGTTTGGCTTTGCTCAAATCTCCAAACTGCAGAAGGAGACCTAGAATGGCTTATGAAGGCAGGTTGTTGAACTGTATCTTCTAGGTGTAGTCTGGGCTACACCAGCAAGCCAGCAGCAAAAGGCAGAAGCTCTGAACTTCACTCTGTGAGAGACTCAGCTGAAAAATTAACATGAAATTTTGTGTGACAATGTCAGTCTCAGGAGGTGTGATTATAAAATGAAGTTGGCATATCAGGACTTCCATCTTGAAATCACTGCATGTCTTCCACGGCAGGTGGGGAGGGCGCACTAGCCCTTTACTCCAATCACACTGACACAATCTTCAGAAGTCGCCTTACTTTGGATAGCACCCACGGTGGCATCCTATAAACTGAAATCGGTGTATCTCTACTGAATCTCTGCCTATTTCGTAGCTGTGCACAGAAAATCTTCAGTCCGGAAGGACAGGAGTCTGCCCTCCAGGTGTGGGCATCCACCTCTCGCCCGCCTGCAGGACGGGGAGCACTGCTACCTTGAGGAGCTCCCTTGGGATGGCAACCCTGAGTGCCAGGGGCACAGCCAAGCAGGTCGGTTCTAAACCACCCCCTAGGACCCATCCCACTTCAACTTTTAAGAACAGATAGCATCCTCCACACATAAAGGATACTTTTAAATCCCAGCAGTTACAAACCAGGATATTGTTAAAGCGAATAAGATTGCCACAGTACGTATTCCCGCCTTTACTGCCTTTTGTTGGCGGCGGGGGGGGGGGGGGTTAAGTAGATTTCAGTAAAATATCAGGGATATGTGATCTTGCTCATGCTTGAATGAAACAAAAACCTAAGTAAGGCTTCAAATTCAATATAATCTGCTTCAAATCACTCTTTCTCACCTCCTGTTGCTTCTACCACGCGGCCTGCACCAAGGTCAGGCTTCTCACGAGGCTTCTTCCCTCCAGCACGACTCCCCTGGCCACCGGCAGACCTCGCGGCCCCACACGCACCCCTCCCCGCAGCACCAGCCCGCACAGCCCAGCGCTCCAGGGGCGCCTTCCCCAGTCCTTCCCGGCGGCAGCTCTGAATCGCCAACCTCTTACTAGTTGCACACAACACGTTCTCCTGAGGCGCGAACACCTCCGGTCCCGCTGCACCAGACAGACGCGCCGTGCGAGCTCGGAGGGGCTCTGCCCTCCTCGGGATGTAATCAGTCCGACACCTGCGGCGGCACCACAGCGACGGGAGACTCACACATTTTACACAGGCGGGAACGGGAGGCCGGAAAGGTACATGATTTCTCTGAGACGAGACAACCAGGCGGGGGCAGAGCGGAGAGCAGAGCCCGACTGTGCGCAGCCCGTCAGCGCAGTGCTCACGCCGCCCCACGGCAGGCCGGGCCCGTCAGAACGCGGCAAACGCCCGGAACAGACGCCACAGGAGCGCCCAGCAGCTCGAGGGGCTGCGTGCGCGTGCGCGAGAGCGCGGGTGACGGGACAGAGCGCGCTGGGGGGCGGGGCGCACCGCGGGGGGCGGCCGGCACCGCGCAGCCGCCCTGAGTCACACTCGGAGGGCTCCAACGCTCCTTCTGGCACAACAAGGGTCCGTGCCTGCGCTGCCCAGCGAAGCGTCCACCGGCCGCACGTGACTATTTTCATACGAATTCACATGAAGTGCAATAAAAAGCCCAGTTCCTCGGTCACATTAGCCACATTTCAAGGGCTCGAGAGCCGTCCTGGCCACTGGCTCCCACAGTGGACACCACAGACCTAGACCATTCCCACGTCACGGGAGTGTCAGGGGCAGGGCTGCCCGTGGGAAGCACAGCGCAGCAGGTCCAGCAGATGAGACACAAGCCTGCAGCACTGCGATGACGGCGAAAATCGTCCAGCGAGGTATTCAAATACGAATTCTTGTTCTGAAACACCTAACTGCCTAATATGACAGTTTAACGTACACAAGTCAGACAAATCTAAGATGAAATAGAAGACAGGCAAAATTAAGTGTGTGAAAAATAAATACAAAATTTAGGAAACGTGGATTTTACCGAGTTTACGGCAAAAGGCTCTAGAAATGCAAAACCACTGTGTGTGTCACATGAACGCTGCAGACCACAGCCAGAAGAAAAACCTCAACACAACACACTGTGTGCTGTACCTGCAACCGAGGACCCACGAAGTTCCAAAGGCTTCCACGCTATAAACTCTAAATTAAATACCAGGGGCTAAAAACACATATAACTCAACAGTTTACTAATTTTTTTCTCTACAACCTGGTAGAGGGAAAAAAAAAACCCAAGATCCCCAGACTTCCGAGATGTAACTCAACTATTTGTAACACTTTGCTACTAAGAACTATCAAGAAACAAAAGTGTTATTACTAATTATTTGCTTATGCAAGCACAGAAGCAAGTTGTCGTTAGCCATAATCAAATCACACGCTATTTCACAAAATTAAATGAATACAACGCTTGAGGTTTTACAAGCCTGGAGCACCACCAGAATTGCCACTGGATGATGCAGACAGAAAACAGGACCAGAAAGGAAGACAGGTGACTTGAATGCAAAGAGTAAAGGGCATAAACACCAAACATTTAAAACAAAACGAAACAAAATCTGTAACCCAAAAAGTAAATGTAAGCCTTACTAAGTTGTAGAGCTAAGCAGGAAAATAAAATTATGGACAATTTTTTAGTAAAATATACTGGTAAATACTGATACGGAAAGGGAGAACCTCAGAGACGGTGGGAGAAAATAACCAGGAGCCGCAGCTGATAATACTTCCATGCAGACGGAGCATTTTCTAAATGTGTGATCACTCAGGGGACACTCCCCATTTATATATAAGTCACCTGCCATCATCAAGGCAAAGTGACACTAAATCCAATATTGCACAAAGTGTACTCTTCCTTACAACATTGTAGGAGTAGCAGCTTTTCACAAAGGCCTCTATAATCAAAGTAATACTCTCATATTAAATAAAGTACCTTTAATATACCAAGATCCTGTCTCCTAAAGCTTTAACTAGCCATAGTTATATAACTCCCAAACTTTAGAGAGCCTTCTTCCCAACACAACCAAATTTAGACACTTATGCTATCCAACAGGTACCCATGGTTACCAAGAGCGGCACAGCCTACTATCTTCTTCAAAGATTAGCATCTCCCCATGCTTCTGCACTGCACATGTGCTGCAGGTTCCCTGAAAGTGTAGAGACCCACTAAGAACAGGAACAGTTCCGGTATCTGACATCCCGCCCCCGCCCCCGACCCACCTATCCACCCCACTGTTCCTATGAAAATGCACTCAGTGGCTCCACTTTCCTAAGGGACAGAGTGACTTTTGGTAAGAAGTGAAATCTAAGTCTCCTGAGAGACACCACCACCAGCCCCAGAGAACTAGCGTATCGACGTGCATCACAGGAACTCACAGGAAGGACAGTCCAAGTTTTAGAGGGCAGATTACAGTAAAATTTCAATGTGTCAGAGCTGCAATTTTTACCAAATAATAAAAATGAGAAAGCAGTTTTTAAGCCATGAAGAAATTAAAGCCCACTCAGTTGCTAAAACTCGGAAGAATAATTTTAAAATAAGCCTCACTAGTCGGAGTCTACAAACAGAAATACACTGAAATACTTACAACTCATTATTGTTATTTGCTACCTACCTTTATTGCAATATTCACCAACATTTCCTCCTGCAATTAAACTAAGTAATTTTATGTATCTCCTACTCATTGATCCAACACCTAATAATGTTAATAAACATTGTATTTTATAATGCCTAACATTTAGGGGGAAAAAAGTAACAAATACTCAAAAATAAAAATCTGTAAGAAATTAAGAAAATAAAGCTAATCTAAGTTGTTAGATGTACAATTTTGTTGTGTAAGGTGCAGTTTTTATTTATTTTTAAAGATTTTATTTATTTATTTGAGAGAGAAAGAATGAGAGAGAGCATGAGGGGGGGAGGGTCAGAGGGAGAAGCAGACTCCCCGCCGAGCAGGGAGCCCGATGCAGGACTCGATCCCAGGACCCTGGGAGCATGACCTGAGCCGAAGGCAGACGCTTAACCGACTGAGCCACCCAGGCACCCAAGGTGCAGTTTTTAATTTAAACAGTAATTTCTCAGTATGGCAGATAGCACTGAACAAGAAGCGCGCCGACAATATCCCGGATCACTGCTTATTCCGTACAGCAAAAAAGACACACGTCAGTGCCATACAGACTGATTAGAACCCACCAACACGGTTCAGTTAGTTTTATCTACACGATCACCACTTACAGAGATAAAGAGTTTATATACACATCTATTATGTGTTATTGTTTTAATGTCCCCCAAACATGGGTGTTTTGCTAACATCTACATCTGGAATATTAACATTTTCCTTTAAAAAAAAGTAATATATTACAAATAAAATCCAAAATTTGTCTATGTTCCATTTGGTAAAAACAAAGTGCTATAAAAGACCAAACATAATTAATTCCACAATGGGGGCATCTGGCTGGCTCAGTCAGAAAAGCGTGTGATTCTTGATCTCGGGATCGTGAGTTCAAGATCCATGTTGAGTGTAGGGATTACTTAAATCAATAAAACCTTCAAAAAATAAATTCAACAATGTTTTCAACACTATGAAAAGACTCCTAACATTAAAAGTCCGTAACTGTTGGCAACTCTTTGGGAGCACGGATTAAGTACCACTTCCATAGCACACAAGCCCCCTAATTTTAGAGTCCACACCATTAACATTAAACGGTCCGTGTCCTCAGAGTTTGTGCCTGTAAGTACCCACGCCCACCTCCTCTGTGTTTTCAGCCATCTCTGACGGCTCCTGTAGCATTCATTCAGTGATTCTCCATGCACACAGATACAGCTTCTCAGCCTCCTCGACTCCAGCGATCCTCATGCCGGGTTCCCCTTAGGATGGCGAGACCGGCCTTTATCCACTTACAGACACCAGTCAGGATTAGTCTTCTTGGGAGCACAACTCCTCACCCTAGCACTTTTCCCAGACCACAGAGCAAAGAGCAAGGGCTTTGGTTTGTCAAAGGAGACCTTGGTTCAGTTTCTGGCTTGGCCCCAGACCATCACAAGAGGGACTTTTCCAGTTCTTGGCTGTAGACAGTGCTGAGCATGGACGCCCAGCTCCCGAAGAAGGTGCGTACCACGGAGAAGAGCACCGGCAGGACGGCTCCCACTCATGCCTTCGCCCTGCGCGCGTGGAGGACACACAGCTGTGAGCTGCACACCACAGCCATGAAAAGATGACTTCTAATGGCGGCTCCACCCAGATTCCTCTGCTGCAAGCTCTTTCCTCGGTTCACAGCCCTGGGCACCCCCCACCCCCAGCTCCCACAGCCACACTTCCACTGCCAAGTCTGCGACAGGTCAGGCTCTCTCACGGACAGACAGTCCTAACATGACACTGGATTCCAAACAAATGCACGACTACTGACCTTCCGTCGTCGGTGACTGATCTCTCCACCAAAGCACGACCGATTCTCCCACGTTCTCAGTCCTCATCTGAATCCCCGTCGCCTCCCCACTCAAATGACCCCACGTTCCCAACTAAGGGTAAAAGTCATCCTCTCCACCACCACTTCACTCTTCCACTCCTACCCTTCCCCCTGCCTAAAAGGATGGACAGTAGTCTGCTTTCCCAAAACTGTCTTTCTCCCCCAAGGTGTCCCTTTCCTTTATTTTTCAAAGACCTACACCACATGTCCCTTGACGTTTTCAGAAACGTCATCCTTCTGTGTGGCTTCCCTTAATCCCAATGATGACAGGACACTGAAACCTCCATCTCCAGATCCTGCTTCTGAATCTGACAGGATTGTCTGTATGGACACTAACCCAATACAAGATAGATTTTAATTAAGAAAACTGTCAATAGTTTTAGATGAGCAATCTAGGAAAAAAAAACAAAAACAAAATCCATCGCTCACATCATACTTAATGGTGAAATACTGAAAGCTTTCTAGGACTATGAACAAGGAGCAAGAAGGTACACTCACCACTGCTATTCCATATAATAGTGTATGTTCCAGACAGACCCATAAGGCAAAAAAAGAAAAGAAAAGGCATACAGGCTATAAAACAAAGACATAAAACTGTTTGCAGATGACAGGATTGTCCAAGTAGAAAATTACACGGAATCTACACAAACACTCTTGGCACTAACAGTAAGTTTAGCAAGGCTATAGGATACAAGACAAACACAAAATCCAACTCTAGTTCTATACACCAGCAATGAACATGTGGAAACCAAAATTTAAAATACCAGTTACAAACATGAAGAAGGAAAAAGAAAAAAAAAAAAAAAGAAGAAGAAATACTTAGGAATAAATCGAACATGTATAAGACCTGTGTACTGAAAACTACAAAATGCTGATAAAAAGGTCAAAGTTCTCAATAAATGGAGAGAGGTAAACCGTGATCTAGACGATTCAACACAATAAAATGTCATTTCCCCCAAGTTAATATACAGGTAAAACATAATTCCTATCAAAATCCCTGAAAAGATTTTACAGACTGGGCTAGATTATTTTAAAATGTCTATGGAAAGGCCTAATAGCTAGATGGCTAAGAAAATCTTGAAAAAGAATAAAATACAAGGAATCAACCTACCCCATTTGAAGACTTAGATAAAGAGACAGTTCTCCAGACTGGGTAGCACTAGCAGGGCAGACGAAGGGACAATACAGGCAAGCCCCACTCGTGTGCAGCCAAATGACCAGAGACACAGGCATAAAAGCAGTTCAACAATGGTGCTGGAGCATTTGGATATACATAGGCAAAAAATAAATCTAAACCAAAACTTCCCACCTTGTACAAAAGTAACTCAAAAAGGATCTAAATAATGTTAAACTATAAAACTTACAGAAGAAAATCTTTGAGACACAGGGCTGGGTGAAAAGTTCTTAGACGTGACAATCAAAGTGCAGTGCTCAAAAGAAAAAAAACAAACAGTTGGACTTCATCAAAATGAAAGACTTTGGATCTGTGGAAAAACTCTTAGAGGATGAAAAGACAAGCTACAGAATGGAAGAAAATATTTGCAAACTACCCACCTAACAGAAGACTCACAAGTGAAATATATAAAGAACTCTTAAAACTTCACCAGAAAAAAAACCAAACCAAGAAGAAAATACAATGGACCTACAGACACATTTACTGAAGAGGACATGCCTATGGCAAATAAGACAGTGAACCTCACTAGGCCTTTAGAAAATGCAAACAACCTGAGGCCACAAAGAGCTGTCAGTACACACATATTCTAACAGCTAAAATAAAAAACAGCGACAACAAGGTTGACAAGGAGATACTGAATCTCTCCTTCACTGCTGGTGGGAATGTGAAATGGTACAACCACTCCGGGAAACAGTTCAGCACTTTCATAAAAAACTAAACATATGCTTATTATGCAACCCAGCAACCGCACTCCTGAGCATTTAGCCCAGAGAGAGGAAAACTTATGTCCATACAAAAAAAAAAAAAACCTGTACATGATGATTCATAGCAGCTTTATTTGGAACATCCAAAAACTTGAAACAATCTAAGTGTCCTATAGTAGGTGAATGCTTAAACAAACATTCATCCATCCCCTGGAATGCCAGTCAGCAGTTAAAAGGAAAAACTATCGATACAACTACGTGAGTGGTTATCAAGGGCCCTGTGTTGACTGGAGTAGGCCAATCTCCAAAAATCACAAGTTGAATGGTTTCACTTATTTGACATTCTCAAAATTAAAATTATAGAAATAGAGACGGATTAGTGGTTGCCAGAGGCTAGGGCCTGGGGTAGGAGAGAGAACATGACTATAGAAGGCAGCAGACAGGAGACACCTGCGGTAATGGGACAGTTCTGTATCTTTACTGCAGTGGTGGTTACACAGACCTGCACATGTAGTAAAACGTAGTGAACTATACACAGTTTACACCAGCATCAACTTTCTGGTTCGATGCAACCACTGGGGGGCGCCTGGGTGGCTCAGTCAGTTAAGCGGCTGCCTTTGGCTCAGGGTCCAGTGATCCAGTTGCACCTGGGGCTCCCTGCTCAGCAGGGAGCCTGCTTCTCCCTCTCCCTCGGCCCCTCCCCACCTCAGGCTCACTCTTTCGCTCTCAAACAAATGGATAAAATCTTTAAAAAAAAAAAAAAAGAAAGATGCAACCACTGGGGGAAACTGGGTGAAGGATAAGCAGGACCCCTCTATACTAAGTTTGCAATTTCCTGTAAAGCTGTAATTATTTCAAAAGAAAAGGTTTTGTTTTTTAAGATTTTATTTATTGAGAGAGGGGGGGAGTGAGAGAGCATGAGCAGGAGAGAGGGGCACGGGTAGAGGGAGAAGCAGGCTCCTGATGTGGGACTGGATCCCAGAACCCTGGGATCATGACATGAGCTGAAAGCAGATGCTTAACGAACTGAGCCACCCAGGCGCCGCCAGAAAAGTTTTTTTTTTTAAATAAAACAAAGTAAAAGGATGAAAATCATATACCATGCAAATACTAATCAAAGAAAGCTGGGAGAGAGAGAGAGCAAAAGAGAGAGACAAACCAAGAAACAAGTCTTAATAACAGAGGACAGACTGTCGCTCACCAGAGGGAGGTGGGTGGGGGAGGGACACAGGTGAAGGGGATGAAGGAGGGCACTTGTGTTAAGCACAGGGTGACGTATGGAAACCTGAAGCTGATATAACGCCGCATGTCAACTAACTGGAATTAAAATAAAGAAATAAAAATAAAGAAAGCTGGTATCATTTCATTGAAGATAGACATTATGAGCCCACATAGAAGAAATATTATCAGATAAAGATCAATCCAACAGTGAGTTAGTAACCCTACACTCGCATCATCTAATAACATACTCTAAAATATATAAAGCAAAATGACATAATTTAAAGCAGTAGACACATCCTCAAAGATGTTGAGACTCACACAAGCTTCTCAGTAACTGATAAGTAAACTTCGAATATGAATACAGAAGATTCAAACAAGACTATTAACAAATTAATCAAATAAGTGGATAAAATCTTTTTAAAAAAAAAGCAACACAGAGCAACACAGTCAACAAAAAAGGACAAATTCTTTTCAAATACACACAGAAAATTGACTAACACTGCCCATATACGATGAATCATAAAGTAAGTCTCAACACATTACAGAGACTGAAAGAAAAAAATCCCAAGTATGTTCTCGGGCCACAGTGGAATTAAGATAAAGTCGATCACATGGCACCGGGGTGGCTCAGTCCATGAAGCGTCTGACTTCAACTCAGATCATGATCTCAGGACCCTGGGATCCAGCCCCAGTGTCTCCAGTCTCCCAGCTCAGCAGGGAGTCTGCTTCTCCCTCTCCATCTGCCCCTCTCCCACCGCTTATGCTCTCTCTCTCTTGCTCTCACTTTCTCTCCCTCAAATAAAAAATAAAATCTTTAAAAAAAAAAAGATAACAGTCAATTACAAAAAGATAATCAGGAAAATTCCTGACTGGAAATTAATCAGCATGGTTCTAAACTGAACATCAACTAAAGCAGAAATGGCAATGTAAATCAAAATATTTTGAACTAAATAGTAATAATAATACCATGTGTCAAAACTGAAATGCATCTATTTTTAAAAAAGAAAAAAGTACAATGCTGGTGACCTGAGAATCCATCTAACGAAGCCAGAAAAAGAAAGGCAAGTTAAACTCAGTATGAAAAAAATTAAGGGCAGACCAGACTTCAATGACACAGGAAGCAGACATCCTAAGAGGGACACAGTGTCACTCATACAGTGTCCCAGAGAATGTTTAACCTGAATCTAATGGCGAGGAGACCTCAGACAGACCAAAACCTGAAATGTTCTATAAAATACCTGTTGTGTAGTTCCCATAAACATCAATGGAATGCAAGACAAAGTTAGGGCAAGAGTGGCTCCAGATTCATGGAGATGGCTCATGGAGATGGCCACCTAAATGCCAGGCCAGCCTAGAGAGGAAGGGTGCTCTGTGGGCAGGAGACAGAGCTGTGTCAGAGCAAAATCTCCTGAACGTGGCAACTGCCTGGTGGCCATGTACGAAAATAGCCTCTTCCTAAGAAACATGCACGGAACACTAAGATCAAAGAGGAGTGAAGTAACAAGCAACCTCGTCTGAAATCACTCTGAAAATAACAGTGAGATATAAAGAGAATGGTCAATAAATGTGGCAAAAGATTAAACATTAGTGATCTTAGGCAAAGGGCATAAGAGGAATTCTTGCAACTTTTCTATAAGTTTGGATTTATTTCAAGATAAAAGTGAATTTATTTCAAGTCTGGATTTATTTCATGATAAAAGCTTAAAATTTCAAAAGCAAAGACAACACCAGAAGTTTGGCTCTTTGAAAAGAACTGATAACCTCCTATCAAGATTAACAGGGAAAAGGGAGAGATAAATTAACAATATCAGGAATAATAAAATGTGACATCCCTCCAGAACCTCATACATTTTCTATTACAGGAATTTATATATTTGAAAGTAGATAAACCCCTTGAAAAGCACAAAGCATCACAAGGGACACAAGAAAAAACAATTCTGCATAGCCCTGCAACTGTTAAAAGGAATTAAGTCTAGACAAGGTTAAGTACCCCCAAAGAATACTCCAGGAATATTGGCTATTTAACCTAGAAAATGTTTTGTGAAAAAACTGTCTCACTCATTAAAAATTAGTAACACAAGTCAGTGATTTCTAAAGCCTTGTTTAGCCATGAAATTGCTTCTTCATATGAACAGCTTACAATATACAGGAAAGATAAAGACAGACACTAATTGGAAGCTGAGAGGGGGTGATAAGCCTAAATCCTGCTCAGGCTCACTTCCCGATTCTGCGTGGTCGATCTCTTTGAGGGATTCCTCAGAGTCCCTGGGAGTCCACACACCACTGTTTGAATACCACTATGTGAGCCGACCCCAAAATCAAATTGGTTGTAAAAACATCTTTTTACAAACTTCTAAAGAGATAATGAGGATGATATATAAGGTATCTTTCTACAATGACTTGTATCTCTTTTATGGTCAAAGGGATCTAAGTTCATGATGGTTAAGAAAGGCACTGACCACAAACTTTAAAGAGCAGAAAGACTATCAAAGCAGTAATTTATTCGACATACCCCACTCAAGTTATGTTGGCATCAGTCAGCTGAAATCTTGCTCTACCCGTCCCTAGGGCTGGAGGACAGTCAATGGCCAAGTGTCCTAGACACAGAGTGTGGTTTCACAGACCAGCCTCTAAAGTCAAGGGTGAGCACAGCTGATGAAGTTTATCTCAACCACCAGTGAACTTGTTTAAATATGAGCAGGTCTTACCTTTGTTTCTTTCTGGTTAAATTTACTGAAGAATCTTCTTCCAAGTCAAAGCATTTGAGTCAAATAATACACAGAGTTCCAGTATTATTAAACTGCATTTTACAGGCCCATAATACACAGAGTTACAGTATTATTAAACTGCATTTTACAGGCCCCTACCTGCCTTTCTGGATGAGAGCAGGACCGAAGATGGAAGAGAGCACGGTTTACAAATGCTGACACAGTGACCAGAATTGACTCTACCATGCAATCAATACAAAACCACTAATCTTTCTCCACTTTCTAAACATTTAAACGTCGCATGAAAAAAGTGAACTTGAGGACGCCTGGGTGGTTCCGTCGATTAAGCGTCTGCCTTCAGCTCAAGGTCATGATCCCAGGGTCCTGGGATCGAGCCCCACATCAGGCTCCTTGCTCAGCGGGGAGTCTGCTTGTCCCTCTGCCGCTCCCCCTGCTTGTGCTCTCTGTTTCCCTCTGACCAATAAATAAATACAATCTTTAAAAAAAGAAAGTGACCTTGGCATTCTGTCCTTTTCTGATTAGCAATGTTTGGTTTTGACTAATGTTTAACACTTTCCGTTATGTCATTTCATTGAGAGTGTCTTCTTTATTTGATATAAAAATAAGTATGTTAGAAGCCGAGCTTCTAAATACCTTAACTGTATACCTGAGGGCATAGGAAATTAGGCAGCAAGAGATCACAAACCTGGTGCAGAGGAACTTCCATCCTCCACAGACAAACCACTCTAGTCCTCTTCTTCTCTGTCTGATCCTAGCTCGTGGTAACGTGTGGTAATCACTTTCATCATTCTCGAAGCCTTCTTCAGACATCATTAATGGCATTTCATCCAAATGGGCAGACTCATCTTCCAGCTGGTACCTGGTCAGAGGTAAGGAGAGAATGCTGAGGCAGGCCAAGCAGCCTTCTGTCACCAGTAAGGGTATTATTTAAGACAAGAGCTGGTCCCATTCTACTAACCACATTTTTCTTTTTTCTTCAAACTAAGCTGTCTACAGCAGAGGCAAACCATTATAAATAAGGGATGCTACTTTCCTTTACAAAAAATGTATTTAGCCAGGGTCAGAAGGAAAGGAACAGGCTGCCCAAGGAAGCGAACATGACCACGCTAGAAGGGGAGCCCTCCACAAAGCCACTGGTGTGAACAGTCAGCTCAACAGTACCACCCACTCATGGTGTTCAATTCAGGAATATAAAAACAATCACCCAAAATATTAGCAAAAAATGTATACTTCCAGGTCATATCTAAATACTCTGCTACAGATCGATTGGATGTAAAATGTGCCCAACTTTACATTCATCAAAGTCGTGGAAGTGACTTTTGAACTATGGAAGTATCTTCTTTTGAAAGGTGGGAACACGGTCCCTTGGTTTGTTGTCAGATTTGATATACGCAGCAAGGATGCTATGTCCCACTTACACTTACTCTCTGTCTCTGTTATTCCCTTTTCTGAATTTTCTATTCAAGGAAATAATTTCCTCCACAACCAGCATCCCTTTCAGAGTTCAATAATCCTCTTCTGATTCCAAAAACAGGCAGCCTACTGTATCAAGTTCCCATTTTATCTCTCCTCAATCACAGACATATGTACATTTTAAAACTAAAAGCTTACTTTGAGAACCAAAAATTCATCAGAAAGTAGATTGCAGAGCCCACGAATGCTATCTTATTTGATTTTACATCAAACCTGTGGTAGGTATTCACCTCAATTGTAAAAATCAGAGCACAGACCTGTGTGTCCCCGGGACATGATGGTAGTCACTGAAACTGAAATTTCCCATCGCACCCTCTGAAGTCCACAGACTTTATACAAGACAAATAAAACCAACCAAGCCCACAACTACAGCATAAATGAGTGCCAGACAATACTACAATCTACTTAAAGACAACAGCAAGCTGAAACAGGATAAAGTCAAAGGAAATCACAAAAAGCACACTCATCAAACTACTCGAAGCAAAGATGAAGGAAAAATTCTTGGAAGGAGCCAGAAGAAAACAACTCATTACATGGAGAAGCCCATCAATTCAAATGCCCATGGACTTCTCATGGAGAGAGATGAGGCCAGAGGACAGGAACTCCATGTCTAAGTGCTGAAAGGGAAAAAGGCTCAACCCAGAATTCTATATCCAGCAAAAAGATCCTCCAGGAATGAAGGCAGAACAAAAACATTCTCAGATGAAAGATAAAACTTGGAGGGTATGTTACCATCTGACCTCATACAAAAGAAAGCTAAAGAAAGTTTCAAGACGAAGAAAAATGATACCATCAAGAAACTTGGATTTTTGGAAATAAAGAACACAAAATTCTTTAAAACGTGTATGACTATTGAAAGCAAAAGCTGTCACATCATCTGGTGAAGTTTTCAGTGTAGAAAGATGTGAATTGATATGGCGGCTATCCTGTAAGAAGCAGGCAATTCCATAGCTTACATTAAGTGTAAAATATGAACAGTGAAAAGTTAGCTATGTATATTGCAATCCTTAGCGTGGAGCTTCTCAACAGCGGTACCATTAACATTTTGGGTCTCAGAATTCTGTTGACGGAGCTGTCCTGTGCATTGTGGAGCGTTCAACAGCAAACCAGGCCACTACACATTTGATGCCAGTAGCAGTATTCCCCCAGTCGTGACAATAAAAATGTGTCCAGATGTCACCAAATGTCACCTGGAGGACAAAAATCACTACCTACAAAAAAATAAAAATACTTGAAATATAATGGCATATAATGTTAAAAGATTAAAAGTAAAAAGATGGAAAAAGATATGATACAAACACTCGTTCAAAGGAAAAAAAGTAGCTACTATAAGACAAAGAAGACATCAAAAAAATAAAATGAAAGAACCGCCCAGGATAAAGAAGAACATTACATAATGATAAAAGATCAAATCACCCATAAGCTCTAACAATCATAAATGTGCATGCACCTACCACCAGTTTCAAAGTACACAAAGTATGAAATATGTAAGTAAAAGGAGAAAGAAACAAATCCATAATACTGCCGGAAGACTTCGTAACTCCTCTCTCAGTAATTAATGGAAGAAACAGTATCAGAAAGGACAGAAAGACATGGTCAGCACTGTCAGCCAACCTACCCTGGCACTCCACCCTGTCCGGCAGAATGTTCTCATCAAGTGCACCATGAACACTCATCCCCACGGACCACAACCTGGGCCATAACACAAACTAACAAATTCAAAAGAACTGAAATTAGACAAAGTATGTTCTCTTACCATAAAGGAATTTCTTTTTTTATAAAGATTTTATTTATTTATTTCACAGAGAGAGACACAGCGAGAGAGGGAACACAAGCAGGGGAAGTGGGAGAGGGAGGAGCAGACTCCCCGCTGAGCAGGGAGCCGGATGTGGGGCTCGATGCCAGGACCCTGAGATCATGACCTGAGCTGAAGGCAGATGCTTAACGACTGAGCCACCCAGGCGCCCCATAAAGGAATTTCTTTTAAAAATCAGTAACAGAAAGGGACGCCTGGATGGCTCAGGTGCTTAAGGGTCTGCCTCAGCTCAGGTCATGATCTTAGGGTCCTGGGATCGAGTCCTGCTTCTGGCTCCATGCTCAGTGGGGAGTCTGCTTCTCCCTCTTCCCTTCCCCCCACTCATGCTTGCACTCTCTCTCTCTCTGAAACAAATAAATAAATCTTAAAAAAAAAAATCAGGGGCACCTAGGTGACTCAGCCAGTTAAGCGTCTGCCTACAGCTCAGGTCGTGATCCCAGGGTCCTGGGATCAAGCTCTCTGCTCAGCGGGGAGTCTGCTTCTCCCTCTGCCACTCTCTCCCTGCTCATGCTCTCTTTCTCTCACTCTCTCTCAAATAAAATCTTTAAAAATAACTTTAGAAATAAATCAGTAACAGAAAGATATTTGGAAAATCCACTAATAACTGGCGGGGGGGGGGATTTGGGAACAAATTTGGGAAGCAGCATTTGGGAACAAAACTGTCACGATGCTGGAGAATCATCCAATTCTTCACAACTGCAAATGGAAACTTACGAACAGCAGAAATTCTACAGAGATCAGCACCTTAAGCTAGAACTCACACTCAGAACGAGTCACCACAGGACAACCTGATGTCTGCCTGCTGGTGTGATACAAGAAGCAGCAGATCCAGCATTCCTGCCAACACATGTACACATTTACCGTATTTACTCAATCCCAGAGCAGTGGTTCTCAAAGTGCAGTCCCCAGAAATTCTTGGAGCCACCCCCAGAAACAAGAAACTTCTGGAAGTAGCCTACAGTTGGTATCAAGAGCCCTCGCACTCTGCTGCTTGAGAAGCACTGCTCTGGGGCTAATTTTCACGTGACGGGGAGTGCACAAAATAAGAGCACTACACCCAACTCCAGGAGGTACTAATCCAGACACTACCAACCACCAGCCTGGACTCTTCAAAAATGCCACATGAGAAGAAAGAAAACCACCACAAAGATTTCTCCAAATTAAAAGAAATTAAAAAGATATAACCAAATGAGGGGCGCCTGGGTGGCTCAGTTGTTAAGCGTCTGCCTTGGGCTCAGGTCATGACCCCGGGATTCTGGGATCGGGGGACTCCCTGCTCTGTGGGAAGCCTGCTTCTCCCTCACCCACTCCCCCTGTTTGTGTTCCCTCTCTCACGGTGTCTCTCCCTATCAAATAAATAAAATCTTTAAAAAAAGAATGAAAATGGTGAGTGCTACTCCAGATGGTCAGGAATATCCAAGAACAGAATTATTTCCATTCTGCTCTAAGACGTTATTGAAATACATCTTCTACAGTACATAACAAGCTTTAAATGTATATGAAGTATACACACAGTGCAGAGTACATAAACGAGCTTTATATGTGCCAACTTAGCAGTCCCTCAGGGAATCTGTGGATGTGGGTGTTCACACACCTGCATGTGTGTGGGGGCGTGTGCATGTGCGGGTATATGCAGTGACGGTGCCAGGCAGTCCTTTGCTTACTAGGATTCTGTGAAAAGGTCAGAAGGCAAGATTCCAGAAGACTCCACCTTCTTGAAACTTTATTTTTTTGAAACAGGTGCCTAGCTGTCAAGAATCCAAACACAAGTGGGGCGCCTGGGTGGCTCAGTTGGTTAAGCGACTGCCTTCGGCTCGGGTCATGGTCCTGGAGTCCCGGGATCGAGTCCCGCATCGGGCTCCCTGCTCAGCAGGGAGTCTGCTTCTCCCTCTGACCCGCTTCCGTCTCGTCCTCTCCATCTCTCATTCTCTCTCAAGTAAATAAATACAATCTTTAAAAAAGAAAAAAAAGAATCCAAACACAAGTGGAATTCAATGACTATAAAGATGTCCTTGGACAATAAGGCCAATGCTGACCTGCTACCTAAGCTCCTTTTACCATCTTTTTAACATGTGGTAACTAAAAAAATAAGCCAGCAAGTGGATTACTGAGTTAAAGGTTACTGAGGTATCCCCCACTGTTGGACAGAGAAAACATTTATAAATTCCCACTAAATAACGTTTCCGTGCAAATATCTGTACACAGAACTTTCTCCATATTTTTACATGAATTCTTTCAAAGAATCCCAGAACTGCAATAGTTTGTACAAAGTCATAAGCTCTAAAACACTTGAAATATTATTGCCAACTGCAAATTTAAACTCCCACCACTGAGTGCTATGAATAATGCCAAAAGCAATTTTACCTCACCCTCATCAGATGAGAGCTAAATACATGTACCCTTCGCTTAAATAAAGGGAGGAAAATGGCATCTTGTCATCACCGGCACTGATTCACGTTTGCTAGCACACGGGGTCCTGCACTACTACTTACAAACTGTGGCTAAGGCTGCTCCCCATGCTGTTCAGTGGAGCTGGGCGTATTTGGGGCGTGTGCACTGGGGGCACCCCCGGAACTAGGACCCTCTCCCGTGGCACCAGCCTCCTCACAGGTAAATCTTCACTGGCCAGGAACTCAATGTGCCCCTTCAGCAAATGTCACCAGAACTATGACGGTTTTTGTTAGTGATGTGGTCCCCAGTGGTCTGCCCTAACTTACCTTTGCCCATAAACCCTGTTACTTCCAGCGAGCATTTCTACGAAATACGAAGTTTTGCAGGGATATATATACTATACAACAACAGAAATGGCGATGTTATTTATGCAAGAGTCCATCTCTTCCACACTGATTGGTAGTATCTCTTAAATGTATCGTATTAGAGTAATTTGGGCGCAAGAAAACAGGACTTTAACCTACAACCACATGGAACTGGACTCTCTGCAAGGACCTACAGGAGGAGATGCTGCATATTGACACCCTGACTGTAGCCCTGTGAGTCCATACGGTTCTGACCTTCAGAACTGGAAAATAATACATTTGTTTTAAGCCACTACATTTAGGATAATTTTAGAACAGCAATAGGACACTGATACAACTGCATAGCAATTAATGACGATTTTTTTCTTTGTATTCTGAGTCAATTTGACAATCCTGCTTCCCGCGACCTCGCTCTCATCTTTCCTCCCTCATGTGAAACGGCCCTCGGATAAGAGAGGGTGGTGAGGTGAAGACAGAGGTGCTCTCCTCGTGGAGGATGTAAGTGTGCCGACGGCCTGTGCTGAGGCTCCCCCGGGCACTCTGGTGCTTCAGTGCAGTGCCGATTAGGCATCGAGGGGACCCGACACACAGCACACGACAAACACAGGCACCACCTGCCCTGAGACCGTAAAGCAGAGAATAAGCCTGAGGAGACGGTGGGCAGATCTTTAGCAAACACTAACCACGCAAACACTTCTCCTCCTCCCAATATAATGTCATATAAAAAATAAAAACCACGAGACCTCTGAAAATACTGGAGTACAAAGAGTACGTTAGGCTGAGGACCCCAAGAAAAATCACCTCTCAAAATCCTTACAGGAAGGTGAGAAAACGCTCTGCAAGCCGTTTGGCTGTGCTGGGTACATACCCTCAGTCACCTGCTGAGCACCACTACATGCGTGCCCACACTGAAGACACGGCAGTCAGTAACGGACACAGCTTGTAACTCACAAGCTCAGACTCACTCACCAGGAAATCTTAAATGATAGCAGTGGCTACTGGCGAGACAGTCCCCTAGCCCTTGGAAGGTGCCGACTGAGCTCAGGCTGCAGGGGCTGCATCCAGGTAGAGGGGCAGGGTGCGTGTGGAATGACCACTGCGGACGGGAAGGTAGGGAAGGTAGGTGGGGCAGCGCACAGCTCAGGAAGGACTGCCAGTCCCCCAAGCTCAGCCACAGCTATCCGTGAGAATTCTGGAACTGGAGCTGGGACACAGAAGGCAGCCTGCTTCGAGATAACTACAACTGTCAACTCCTGTAAGGAGAGCGACGAGAGGTCTACACCGCTCTGCAGATTAGGACGCCCAGAACAGCTGTCTTCTGAAAGAGAAAACACAGACAGACAGACACACAGGTAGAAAGGATTAGAAAGTGTTTCCCATAAAAATGGAAGATTAAATACACGACTGCCTTCAATACCAAAAACACTGCTTTTTCTTAAAGCTGAAACCTACAGAACAGAAAACAAGAGATGATAACAAAATGCAGAAAGCTAGAGAGCAGATAGATGGATGGTAAATAAGCAGATCCAAGAAAAACAGGGGTCTCAGCACAGCCGCGAGGAGGCAGGAGAACCCTGGGACCCCGGAGGGGCGGGCCTGGCGTCAGGGGGACCTCTGAAGCGGGCGGGGAGGGAGGAAAGAGTAGGAACTGACTGAAAGCTACTGAAGACCATCTGGATCCTCAGGTGACCCCTCCCAGCTACAGAGCAAGGGACAGCTACCCCCTGGGGGAGGGAAAGCAGAGGGCGAGGCTGAAGGAAGGACAGTGAACGTGGGTGCAAGCCAGCGTGGCCTCCCTTCCCTGCTGCCCAGGTAGAAATTCAGCGTTGAGAGGAGGAGGAGGGACAGGAGAAGCCGGCGGCCAGTGTTTGCTGAAACTGTCAGGCATGAATTTAAGCACCTCGCCTACGTTCATTTAATTCCTAGTTTTAGACAATTAACATAGGAAATTCTTACTATAAAAAAGAAAAATAACTGAAATGTCCAAGACCAAAGGTGGTCTATCCATACCACGTGACATCACCCGGTTTAAAAGAAGTAGGCAATGTGACGTGTGCTATGGCACGAAGCTTGAAAACATTTCGCTCAGTGCAATAAGCTAGACGCAATACGACAGACCCCGAAGGGCTCCACCTCCACGAGGTGACAGCAGTCAACTCCACAGACACGGAGGTACAGAAAGGCTACGGGGGCCGGGGAGGGGGGACAGCGAGGCGTCTCCCGGGTGCAGAGCTTGGGTTTGGGAGGAGGAAGGAGGCCTGGGGGCGGGAGGTGAGGACAGTGGTACAACAGCGTGAATGTGCTCACGGCCACTGCACTGCACGCTTGGGTAGACGTGCTTAAGATGGTAAGTTTTATGTTAGGTCTGATAAATTTTTTAAAAAGGAACACATTCTATAAATATCGCTGAAATCCAGCTTCCTAGCAGCCGCGTAACCCCCGGAAGATGGGTATTTCCTCATCACTACCCACATCTCCAACATACGAAGCTGGTTTCTACCCTGGGGTCGGCCTGAACGCACCACCAGGCCCCTTCCCCTCACCCTCCTGCCGGCTGCCGCAGTTAAGGAACTAGAATCGGTATGGCTATCCTGGAAAAGCCAAATCCTCACACACCAGGCACATTCAGGCAAGAGTTTGATCACTTGGGGAGCTGGCCTGTCAATGAGACCAAACACCAGAAGGAGAGAGAACACTCCTGAAGGCCTCCTGGACTGTGAGGCCCTGGAGAAGGGGGCTGGGGTCTACGGAGCCCTTCCCACAACCGGGCACCCAGGGTACCTGTATTCTGCATGGTCCAAGAAGAAAAGTTTAGCGCAAATGAGAAACTTTTACAGCACATGACAGTAAAACCATTCCTCAGAAACAGTTCTCACAAATAAAATTTAAAAAAAGCAAACCCTTGGGTGCCTGGGTGGCTCAGTTGGTTAAGCGACTGCCTTCAGCTCAGGTCACGATCCTGGAGTCCCAGGATTGAGTCCCGCATCGGGCTCCCTGCTCGGTGGAGAGCCTGCTTCTCCCTCTCCCTCTGCCTGCCTCTCTGCCTACTTGTGCTCTCTCTCTATCTCCGTCAAATAAATAAATAAAATCTTTAAAAAAAAAAGCAAACACTTTGAATGACAGATGAGCAAAGACAATTCATAAAAAAAGAAATACAGCTGTACTTAGAGAACTATGTGCAGCCACATTAGGAACTCTAACCCTTCCCACACACACCTGAGGGACCGCCCTGGGCGAGCGCTGTCCCAACGAGGACAAGCACAAGAAGCGGGCTGCCTACTTGCAAAGGGAGACGTGCTGGGAAGACTCTAATACAGAAGGCGCGAGGGCCAGAAGGAAGCCGAGTCTCAAGAGGAGACACCTGCATGAAAGGAACCAACCACAGAAGGTCTTGGGAGACCTGGAAGGGGCTGCAGAGCCTTGAGGGCTCAGGACTGGAGAGAAAGCCGGGGCAGCTGGAGTGGGCAAGGCACGGGAGGGACACCGGATGCGGCTGAAGGGGTGGGCAGGGCTGAGTCCCGTGGGCACGGCCTGCCAGGATAAGGAGTCTCACTTTAACTCTCAGGGGAAGGGAAGTCAGTGGAAGGTTTTAAGACTAGGAGTCATTTTTGTTTCCAAGAGAACTTCTAAAACACGCAAATTAAAACAACTGAAAAAAATTCTTCACCCTTAGCATTCTTAACAGTCTTGGTTAATGAAGCACTCTTAATGGCTAGCAAGAGTGTGAACAACTTTTATGGAGGACAGTTTGTGAAAATGCCCTGACAGCCCTTTTTTGTAATGGGAGTAACTTTAACCATAGCTTCTAATGATCCATGAAAGCAAATATTTGAAAACATGAAAAATGTACAAAAGATTGATCTACCAAGATGACCATGACTGTGCTGTGCTGCTTAAAAGTCTACCCAAAAAGCACGGAAGACTTTAGTTCCAGTGATGAGACCCGGTCCCGGGTGTCGGACACCCACACACTGTCGCTGACAGTAGTAAGGCGGAGGGAGGGCCTTCCGAGAGTCACAGGGAGGAGCGGCAGCACCTGTCCCCGCCCCGACCAGCACCCAGGGTCCCCTCGCTCCAGTCACCATCCACACACCACACAACATCCCCACAACAGGAGACTCGTCATTTGAGGGGCTCACACAAAAGCTCCTCTCAGCTGTGAGGGAGCGGGCCTAAAACAGAGTCAATAGGTTTCCTCAGAAAAATTCCTTTTTTCTCATTCTCTGCATAAGATCACTTCTTTTAAAACAGTCAACTAGAAAATGAATATTTATACAAAATGCAATTAAAATTCAAAATGCCACTTAAATATATTATAATATAGTATACAAAATGAGATTTTTAGTCTTTTTCATTAAGTTCTTTCAGCGATTGTGCTGCATTTTAGCAAAAGTCACAATCTTATCAAGTTTCATGCTAGAAAAGTAGTACAAAGAGTCTGAAAGATAATGAACATAAGCAACATCACGTTTAGTAACCTCCACTTCAGAGATGGAGCCTTTGAACTGGCAAGCAATTTATTCCATTTCCAAAGCAATTTTCCTATCGTATTGAAAATTTTACCTCAGTATTTAAAAACAATAAGATGATGAATAATGGATTTTTTCAGAGACAGGATAAGCAGAAAATCCTAAGTGTCTGTGTTGCCTAGTGTCATACACACTTAATTGGTTTGTCACTCAAGAAAAATCAACGTTTCCAGCAATTAAGTATAATTCTGGAAACATATTTTTAAAAAGAGTAAAAACAATGTGAACAAAGACGACAGAACAGATGATACCAAACCCAAGAGTACTGCCACACTAAGAAACGGAGACAACTCTCTTAGCTGCTGCCAAAGGTTTAGAAAAATTGGGGACCTTCAACAAAAAACACTCAAGTACTAGAAGGTGCGTAATTTACATGTATCTAAGTAAAAGTAGGTCAATACAGTAACTAGCTTAAACTCACATTAAGTATGTAATAGCCTTATTGTTTCCATTTTGAGGAGAAGCATTGCTGAGAAGCCAACTGATAGTAAAGGGAGAAACCATTTAAAATATGCCTAATGCTTAAACCTTCTTTAAGAAAAATAAACACTGCCCTCTTTGCCTACATGTTAATAGAGTAGAAAAACAAAGCAACAAAGTACTATAAAGAAATGGGTATGTTTCCTTCATCAAACACAGCTTCCAAGTTCAAGCGTGTCACTGATGAGTCACTAATAAGCAGCAAAACTGTATACTGGGAAACTGGGACTCTTCCCTTCCTACAGTAGCAGAGGAGTTAAACAGCAGAATAGTTGTGTAGAAAAAAAAAAAAAAAAAGGAAAGGAACATTGCCTGAAAGGCACGCCTTGACCTCAGCAATAAAAAGAAGCAAGACGCGCAAGGGCCAGTCAGTGCCCACGCCCGGAGATGCCCCCCATGTGGACTATGGACACAGTAACCTCGGAGCCACCGACTCCTCTTCCACGGCGTTCTGTAAAAAAACCTCAATACCAATTTCTTAACATAAGAAATTACACCAATGCTATACATGAATCGAAACAAGCCTCTAAATTAGAGTAATGGGACAATATCTAATATTATGTAAACGCCAATCCAGAAATTAAAAACATACGTGGGCCGATTAGCTCAGGACACATGACCCAGTTATACCCAAAACTGTCATGTTCACAATCACCAAATCTATCTTCATGCTAATACTGTCAGCTGTAGAAACTACAGTGAAACAGACCTGTTCTGGCAGGTTTAAAGAATTTCATGAACTCGAGTGAACTACAGATCCTTAAAAATATGTCTCTGATTCCAAGGAGTCCTGGGCCTGAGCACTTTGATAAACACTATCTTAAGAATCATTTGGTAGCGGCACCTGGGCGGCTCAGTCACTAGCGTCTGCCTTCGGCTCAGGTCGTGATCCCAGGGTCCTGGGATCGAGTCCCACACTGGATTCCCAGGGGGTCCGCTTCTCCCTCTGCCCCTCCCCCTGCTTGTGCTCTCTCTTTCTCTCACTCTCTGTCAAATAAATAAATAAATCTTAAAAAAAAAAACAAAGGAAGAATCATTTGGTACTTGAAAAAACCTTTTCAGCTGTGAAAACACAAAAAAGAAGTTTCATCTTTATAACTAGAGTAAAGGCATTTTTTTAGATCATAACTGTAAAATTTTTAAAGATTCAGAGGAAATCGTGTATAGACACTCATTCTGAGTGTCTATAAAAAAAACTGTGTTGCCTCTATTAAGAAACACACGAATATTTTAGAGATAATCAGACAAGAGCCATCTGTTCTCAGCATGACTCTCTTCTCAAACACTAAAGTTTAACCATTATAATATTGCAAATGACTCTAGGCAGGGCCAAAAGCCACACTGCAACATGAAGCAAAGAATAGGTACTAATAGACATGGATAAACACAATGATGTCCAGTGTCAGTCATTCTCTTTTCAAATGTGAAGATAATTTGAATGACACGGGTACCATTTAAAAGACAGAAATGAAAAATATCAAATTAACAAATACCTTACTTTTACCCACCTATACATACTACAAGAAGAAAATCAATGCCTCACATTAGTTCACAGAAAATGATCTTAACAAGTAATTGCACTCTTACTGAACTATTAAATACTATGCGTGGGACACAGCATTTCATTCACCTAGTAACTTCCAAAAAAAAAAAAAAAACCCACCCCCCCAAAAAAAACCAAGAACATCCTCCTGTATTAACCATACTCAAATCATATCTAATTTGTCCCCTTGAAATTTTCATAAAGTACAAACCCAATGATGAAAAATTTTATACCAGTTGTAATAATTTATGATCACTACATGTTAAATATATTGTGTCCTAAACTAGCATGATTATAATGAAATAAAAGTAGTTTCACTCCAAGGAAAACCTGAAAACCTTTAAAATACATTACTACAGTTCCTTATACCTTATGAACACAAAATGACATTTTTATATGGTCAAAAAAAAGCCTTTTAAAGCTCACAAAGCAAGAAAAGCCCGTGTCAAAGCTGTTTTTCTAACAACTAATTAGCTTTCAATTGCCAATGTGGAAGAAAAAGACCCCATAATATAAACTTTTGTTATTGGAAATAGAAGACTGAATTTGCACTTTTTATTTTTTTATCTATTTTTTTAGCTGTCTTCTAATTTACAGCACACATTTCCCAAAACAGAAATACTAGAAAAGCCATAATTTGGATATGAAACTTTACTCACTTTACAGTTCTGAAATATGAAATTAGAGATTTGTTATATACTAAGTCAAAAGTACCCTAAACACAGTTAGCTTTGTTAAGTATATCTCACTGCAGTAAGAAAACCTCCAGAGATGAGGTGCGGGAGGTGCTGAGAGGCGGGGCGCTAGGTCTCTCTCAGAGGTGAAGAAAATCTTCCAACCCTGCCCGTGGTGATGGCTGCATTTACCTTGTGAATACATAAATAGTGTATTTTTTGAATACACTGAATTTTACACTCCAAACGGGAGGCCTGTAGCCAAAACTTGTTAGTGAATGGAAAAATAAATAATAAGACTGACTTTCAAATACAAAGAGTAAAGACAAAAACAGAACAAAGGTAAATGACTCCTTCCTGCCAGTTCCAGAACAAGACTTGAGCAGACAGGGCGCCCTCCCCCTCTCCCCCATAAGTATAACCCTGGAGACGACAGAGGGAAAGGTGAAGAGAAGGAGGCAGACCAGGAGGGACCCAGACCCCAGAGGTCACACAACAGGGAGTTCCCAATGCGCTCCTTCAGCCTCATTTATCCCAAATTGTGTACCAGAGAGTCAGCAGCCAGAAAAACCATGGACATAAACCAAAGAGAGCCCCAAGAACAGCCCAGGCCCTCCTGCCCATCCCTACCACTGGGTTCACAGGAACCCAGACGTAAAGGCCCCCCAGGCCATACTGCAGGAGGCCAGAGGCTGCAATAAACAGGCATTCCTCCCCTCCCCAGACAAGGGGACATCAGCAGAGCCCCACGCGGCACCGCAGACCCCATGTCTGCCCAGCGGTGAAGGGGGCACCCTCTTCTCCCAGGTGTCAAAGGGAACCCAGCTTTCACCCCATCTGCCAGCAACAAGGCAGCACCACCTCATCCCACCTCCCTAACCCCAGTCCCATGGGGTGTCAGAGGAGGCCTGATAAAACAGAAGATTATTTGAATAAAGTCCAGAACCTCCCAGCATAATACCCAAAATGTCCAGGATACAATTTAAAAAAAAAAAAAGGACTCATTATACCAAAAGCCAGGAAAATCTCTAATCCTGAAGGAAAAATAACCAACAAATGCCAACACCAAAGGGATGCATATGGTGAAATTATCTGACAAGGATTCTCATATCCATCATAAAAATGTGTCTATGGGCAATTACAAACATACTTGAAGCAAATGAAAACAAACAAACAGCTATTTCAGCAAAGAAAGCTAATATGAAGAAGAACCAAATGGAAATTCTAAAACTAAAAAATACAATAATGGAGATTTGAAAACAATGCATAGGGTTCGGGGCAGAAAAGAAGAGACAAAGGAAAAGTCAATGAACTTGAAGAGTGAACAACAGAAACCAATCTGGACAGAAAATGGACTTAAAACAAATGAGGAGAAAC